>NC_138588.1:23837642-24332642 GCF_964289735.1 Phaethon aethereus | reverse complement strand
TAGAATGTCAGTGAACTCTGCCTGTTCACCTCCTCTGGAAGCCTTTACTCTAGGCAGGCAGAGGGCAAAAGGCAAAAGGCAGACCCCAAAGGGTCCAGGATTGTCCTGAGAGCTGCCTGATGCCCAGGCTTTCCAGCAGCCCGCGGCAGCACAGCGCACACTGCCCCAGGGTGTCCGTGCAACAAAGCCCCAGCTGCCCTGCTGGACTGCAAAACCTGGAGCTTTTGTTGTCCCCAATATGGGTTCTTCCATCCGGCGTGCAGAGAGCCGAAAACCACAGAGAGTCGAGATATTTGCTTTTATTCCAAATCTGCAGAGTTGTGTGATAGGTGGTAGGGTCACAAAGCTAGCACGCCTCAGTTAACACAGGGCAGATACTTATATGCTTGGAGCAACAGTTATCAGTATTTTGTAACAGTTGGCTCCGTCACCCTTGTTCTCCTTGGTTCTCACAAGCCTCGTCTCCACTTAAAGTCACAGCATTCTTCTCTCCTCCCGGGAATACTCAGTGAGGAAGGGGCTTTTGTGAGGTGCTGAGTGTGGTAGTCAGGTAGACTTAGATATGCATACTGCTTCCAGGAGATTGTTTTTTTAACCTATTTACAAGCACCTGTTGCTTTGAAGCTGCCTGAGGGTCAGCATGCCCTTGCTATTGGAGGTTCTTGTTCTGTGCAGGCACTAAGACATTTCTGGCAAGAAATTATTTTAAACTGGTAAAGCACAGCAGAAAATACCATTTGTGACATGCTGAGAATTATTCCCCAGGCAGATCAGGAAGAAGGGCAAAACTTTTATATTTAACATGCATTTGAATGATGTAACTGTTAAACGTACACCACTACCAGACGTTTCAGTAGACTGAAGGCTCACAGCAGTCTGCCAGGACAGTCCTTTCTGGACACCTCACTCTTGGATAGAAATCTCAGAGACTTGCTTTATTTTAGTCCATAAAACAATACCTAATTTAATTACAGAAGTCCAAAGAGCTCTAGTAAGGGTTTTCCGGGTTTGTGGTTTGGTTTTTTTAATAGAACATAGCAGATAAAATGCAAGCAAACAAGCAAAAACACTCAGGTAAGCCCCTGAAGCACAAGCTCATGAACTCCAAAGTGAAGATCGATAGGACTGTCAAAGGACTATGACAAACAGAAACAAACCACAGATCCTGTTCAGCCCACATTAATCCAGACTCCAGCTTTGCCAGACAGCTTTATGTGAAAGAAAAGTCCCTGAAAACCTTTAGATCCTGACATGGTTTATCCCCAGCCAGCAACTAAGCACCACACAGCCACTCGCTCACTGACCCATGGTGGGATGGGGAAAGAATTGGAAGAGTAAAAGTAAGAAAACTCATGGTTTGTGATAAAGACAGTTTAATAGGGAAAGCAAAAGCAGCGCACACAAGCAAAACAAAACCAAGGAATTCCTTCACCACTCCCCATGGGCAGGCAGGTGTTCAGCCATCTCCAGGGAAGCAGGGCTCCATCATGCATAATGATTACTTGGGAAGACAGATGGCATAACTTTGAACGTCACCCCACCCCTTCCTCCTTTTTTACCCAGTTTTATGTGCTGAGCGCGACATCATATGGTATGGCATATGCCTTTGGCCAGCCTGGGTCAGCTGTCCTGGCTGTGTCCCCTCCCAGCTTCCCGTGCACCGCCAGTATTCTCGCTGGCTGGCCAGCACGAGAAGCTGGGCTGTCCTTGACTGCTTAACAACAACTGAAAACATCAGTATGTTATCAACATTTTTTCATCCCAAATCCAAAACATAGCCTTACACTAGCTTCTGTAAAGAAAACCAGCTCTATCCCAGCTGAAATCAGGACAGATCCCCAAATCTAGTCTTCCATCAATCAAAGCGCGATAATAAAATGCTTCTTAACAGCTTATTAGCAGCTATGCTTGTTGTTTGACACACTTCTTGATATTCAAGTAGCATTAGGTACTACATATACATCAACATAATTTTGTTTTTTCTTAACTCACAGGAACCTATTTTCACAGAATAATTTGGTCAGGTATTGTAGCAGGAGACAAAAAAATCCCATGCTGGCTTTTGACATGCAAAGAGGTGGGGACATCACTTGGGATCACGGGATAAATGTATTAACTAGCAGTAAGCAATAATGACGACTTTTGGAGTCTCTTGAAGATATAAATTTAAAGGATAAGGATGGAAGCTGACTGTAAGTTTTGAATGCTTTGTTTTCCAGACTTAAGCATTCATCCACAAATAACAAAACAACTGTAGTTTACATCAGGATTCATTCCCATATATACCAAATGGAAATAGCCTAGACATTTTTTGCAGAAGGAAATGCAGCACTGCAGTTTCTTAAGCCCCAGATGTCCACATCAAGTACCAAGATAGCAGCAGATCAAACTAAAACCAAAAATAGTACATTTTTAATATCGATCAGCAATAACTTATTAAAAAAGATTGCAGTTAACTCTTCTAAAACCTAAAACCACAGGAGGGCTTTGCCTCAAACGGTAAAGCAGGGAGCATCCCTCTACCTGCTGCATCTCCTCTCCTGAACACCAACCACAAAGCTGAAGACCTCTCCATCCTGTCCCATCCAGAGCCCCAGGAAGGTGCCGTCAGAGCTCTCCACTGCCCTGACAGCTGGCCCAGTCAGCTCCCAGTCACAGGTCACACACTGGCTGTAGGCAGTGAGCCAGGGTTAGGGTCTTCATTTAGGAAAACCCAACTTTTCTGTAAAGATCCGTTTCTGCTCTGAACCTGAGCTACAGCTGCGTGTCCACAGCACCCTGCTTCTCAGCAGCACCAGAGGGATGGAAACACCCACCTGGAGCAGACACCAGGCCTGTCCCACCTGCTTCACACAGCACCCCTGCAGCTAAAGGCATCTCCTGAAAAGGCTGGAGCATGCAAGAACAGTTTTTAAATGTATTTCCATGAAGACCAGACAATTACAGAAAACAGATTCAGAGGGAGAAAACCAGGGAAAAGGAGGAGGTAATTGGTCTGCCTGACTACATGAAAACAGAACAAGAAAAAAAGACAGATGCAGGCCAAAGCAGAACTGACGAGGATCTTGAAGGTGAGGTGAAGAAGAAACAGGCAAGTTGAATTACACAAGTGTTCTGGAAAGAAGCATTATTTTGTTTAAATCTCCATTAAATCTTCTTTATTAACTTTTCTGATTATTAATTCTATTTTCACATGGGCATTTTTTCAACATTTAAGAAGATGCACAGCACCAACCAGCCTGTGACAATCCCTGTTGTCTCCTAATGGTGAGGAGCAACCCCAGGAGCTGCCCTCGGGCAGAAAGAAGGTGCGGGAGAAGCATGGAGCAGCCACTACAATGAAGGAACTGGGGACTCCCAAGGCTGCACAGGGATGTTTGTCACTGGGGCAGGAGGGGTGAGTCAGGGTTTGGAACCTGTGAAGGGGCCTGGATGCACAGGAGACAAGAAGGACACTGAGTTGCTGGAGCGTGTTCAGAGAACGGCAGCGAAGCTGGTGAGGGGTCTGGAGAACAACTCTTATGAGGAGCAGCTGAGGGAACTGGGAAGGTTCAGTCTGGAGAAGAGGAGGTTGAGGGGAGACCTTATTGCTCTCTACAACTACTTGAAAAGGGGTTGTGGTGAGGTGGGTGTTGGTCTCTTCTCCCAAGAGTGATAGGACAAGAGGAAATGGCCGCAAGTTGCACCAGGGGAGGTTTAGATTGGATATTAGGAAAACTTTCTTTACTGAGAGAGTGCTCAAACATTGGAACAGACTGCCTAGGGAAGTGGTAGAGTTACCATCACTGGAAGTATTCAAAAAATGTGTAGACGTGGCACTTCAGGACATGGTTTAGTGGACATGGTGGCATTGGGTTAACAGCTGGACTTGATGATCTTGAAGGTCCTTTCCAACCTTAATGATTCTGTGATTCTGTGAAAGAATACCCCTGGGTGTAAGCTGGTTGACCAGAGAACATCTATTTAACAGAAAGGTTCAGAGGAAGATTCACTCCACAGGGAGAAAGAGCCTCACTCTAGAATGATGAATCCTTCCAGGAAGAAGGTTGGGGTTTTTTGCATATAGACAGATGATATGTCTGCTTACCTTCAAAACATGCCCCTTTGGGCCTGCCTGTGCATACCTGAATTAGCAGGTTCCATGCTGTAGAGGAGGGTGCATGGAGGGGCACCTCCTTTACACTTGATCACACAGTCTTTAGCAGGGCAGGCTGGGAGCATGGAGTGAGCAGTAACTGACCATGAGAGTGACACATCACTCAGCCTTTCCCCACCCCTGCAGCTGCCAGGCCCAGCCACAAGCCCTGTCAAGGTCCCAGACTGGGCAGTTCCTGAAGGAGCTTGCTTGCCATTCCTCACCCCAGTCTCTGTAGCCGGCAAGTGGGATGTTTCAGCCCTTCACACAGCTGCCGCATTCCTGGGTGTCCCAGAGCATTTCCACGCAGTCTCAGCTCTATCAGGCACTGGCTGGTGCTGAGCACCATGGCCAGAACCCCACAGCAGGCAGTTGTGAGTTTGCACCACTCCAGCCTGTTGGGGACATGCACAAAGAAGAGCAAGGGCTGCTCTCAGCACTGGTGGGGAGCAGACCTGGGCAGTCCAGGACCACAGCAGGAGCCCTGCATGCCACTAGGGGCTCACCACCCCTCAGCCAACAAGGGGCTGTGCCACAGGCTTTGCCTGCTCGCCACCCAGTGCAGTTGCTTCTCTCAGCCAACCCCCTCTTGGAAGGGCTCAAGTAGGGCCCTTCTGCCCTGGCCACCCAGTAGCCTGGGAAGGAAGGAGTTCCACAGCCCCACCCAGACCTCTCCAGGGACCAGTCCCAGCACAGCTCCTCTGGTTCCACCCACCCTGCTGCTTGGCCGTTGATGAGGTGTGTTCAAACCCAGCAGCCTGTGGCAGCAGGAGGTTACATCAGTCCCTGCCTGGGCAGCTGGGTCTGGCTCCTCACGAGCAAGCAACCATCTCTCTTCCTTCCAGCCCCACATGTCTGTTCTGAGCCCTGTGTGACCCTCAGCTGTCTGTGTCCTGGCACTCCCTCTCCCTGCAGGGCTGATGTCTACCATCAGGCCTGGACAGGGGCACCTGCCAGACCTTGCACAACCAACCTCACACCTTGTCGCCCTCTAAGCATGGAAAGCTCGGCTGGAGGCAGCCTGGGCACGGAATTTCAGTGCAAAGGAACCTCTGAGGTTCTGGGGTATGAAGATTCCTTTGGAACCCATGCTTTGCATTCAGACCTGCCGAGTCTGCCTTAGCTCCCTGCTGATGTTTGTAGGTTCTTGAAAGATGTAGGGAACCTGGCTCAGCTAGCTGCAGGTAAGCAGGTATCTGGGGCAGCAGCAGCCATGTGCTCATCAAGGACTCTGCCAAGGTGCATCTGACTCCTGCTTCCACTCTGCACTCCTTGATCTCCTCCCGAGGACCATGTTGAGCCTTCCAGTGTGAGCTTTTCCTGTCCTGAGAGAGAAGCACTTTTCCATATTGCAGAGATCTGACCCTCCAGAAGTCCTGTCTCCTCTATTCCAGCAATAGTGTGCTACCTGGACAACTTTGCTCCACTCTAGAAAGTCTCTCTACCTTGAGGAGATATGGAAACCCTGTTGGAGAGAGTCCCAAAGTATTGTGATGGGGAGAAAAGGCAAAGAGAAGGGAGACACAGAGGAAGGAGGCCAAAAGCAGATGTGATGATAGGACAGCAGTTGGGAGAGAGTGAGTGCAGTGAGAGAATCCCCTCATGGGAATACTCAGGAGAGGACACCCCTAGGAGAACACAGCTGACACACATTTAAACAGGAGAGATGAATTGTACCAGATACACACGTTAAAAGGGAATGGTCCCTTCAACAGGAAAGAAGAAACTCTAATTTAAAGATTTGGCTCCTTCTTCCAGTGAGAGAAGAGAACCCCAGTTTGGCTGGGCCTTTCCGACATACTTGTGCAATTGTGCATTGGGTAGTTGGGTGAAATACATTGGGTGTGCCTGCCTGTACGTGTATCTCCTCCCATGCTTGGCAGACACAACCCTTCCCTGGAGTTTTGTTCCCATAAGATCAAGTCGCCTCTATCTAAAAAGGACCAGAAAGAGGTGGAGAAGGGAGAATGAGGGGAAAGAAAGTAACAGAAAGGAAATGAGAAGTGAAAACTGGAAAAATATGTGCCAACACAGAAATGTTGCATGCTTTTTTGGGTTTGCTTTCCATTCACAAGCATTTTTAAGATCTATGTTTAAATACAAGCTGCTCAGATAAACAGGTGGTTACACAAGAGATATGCTATCTAGGGCTATCATAGTTTTGTGCCTTGCTGACATTCTGAGCTGATACCAAACACAGCCCTGTGCTATTTCCAGTGAAGAGAGGAAAACATTCACATGGCTTATACCTTCCAGTCTCTGTCACTTTTTATTTACCACCTCAAGCAAGATGTCAGTAATCAGCCAGCTAAAGACAAAGAGAGGGAAATATCTCAATTTCGTTTTTTTGTCCTTAGTATTAACTTGGAGGCAGGGAGACAGTTGATATAATTGATATTTTTATACATTTAACTCAAATGTGACTGAGTTTACATAGGGAAAGGTATCTTTAAAACACTCTCATTCCTAAATCTTTTCTGTACTCCAATAGTTTCCCATAACTACTTTGTCATACCAGTCTTCCCCAATTTGTTACTGGTACCAGTGACTTGTACCAAAACCATCTCACTGATTTTGAGGACAATTCATCATTTCCAAAACCTCTTGAAAAACATTAGTGCTGTCATAGGAGCATCAATAAAGAGAGTTGTTCTGTCAGAGAATGTCAGGGAGCGAGGAAAAACATAAAGGTTTTCTTGGCTTCTTTTGTTTTCTGAAAGAAAATAACTTCTTACCTCAAGATCTTCAGAGTACAGTTTGGATTCTTCAGACAAAGCAAGTAAATAGGTGATTGGTTTTCCCTGAAAAAAACAAAAAACAAACAAAAAAACAGAGATGAACTTAATATTGTTCTCTGGCTATAGTTTGCATTTATGCTTCACAAAAACTAAACTAGCACCCTTGCAGGTGTGTTGTTAAATGGCAGAATATTCTACAGTCACAGTTCAAAGCAAATCACCTTGATAAACACATATAATACCTCATCAGGGTCTGAGTCACAGCTGCTTGTAACATTCGAGATATCCCTGTGCACTGTGTGTACTAAAGGGCGCTAAGTGGATAAACTCTATTTACTCATGGTACCTTTGTTTGTGATATGTTTCAAGGAAATGTTCTGTGCTCTGAAATTCACATGTCCAAGCAAATACTATTTGGTTAAGGGTACATAATACACAGTGCAACAATTGTTCATGTGCTTGCACCTTAAAATAGAAGGAGCTGCCACGTACAGGTAGGGGTCTTCCATTTGTAGTAACAGGAGGACTAAGCAAAATTTCTTTATGTTATCATGCTACAGCACTGAAAGCCACAGAGTTAGAGAAGCCCAGCAAACTGTGATCCTTGGATTATTACAGTAACTTTGTGTGTAGTCCTGCGTGCACAGCAAAACACACCTATGCAGATTTGTATTCTGTTCCTGGATAGCTGGGAAGTGCCCCCACAGTTACTCTGGGTTGCTGGTGCTGTCTGCCCCTTCCATAACAACAATTCTTAGAGTTCTGCTGCGTCCATAAAAAGCACCTGGTTGGGCACTTCACGGGTATCACATAGCTCTAAGAAGGACAAATATGCTTGGGCAGAACTCCATCTCATTGTAGCAGGTTTGCTCCTGATACCTGAACAAACTGAGTTCATTTCCTACCTTATAGCATTATGTGGTATAGATATATCTTGAGGAAAAGAAAAGGAAAAGCAGATTGATACCACTTACTGCTCATGGTAGTTGAACTCTAAACACTCAGACCATTCTCCCTTAACATGGAAAGAAGGCTTGTACCCATAAACCAAAAATCAACAGTATATTATGTTTCGCTGTGCACAAAGGGCAAAGGCCTATATTTGTACTGCCTACAGGGGGAAAACTCCCCTTGAGTTTCATTGAGTCTAGGTACCACTTCCTGTCTTCTCAGGATCCACCATTTGGTAAAGAGCAAGCCTCAGCAAAGACGTTGCTTCACCCACCTTAACTGAAGTGGGATCAGGATAGGAAGGGGTTCTGTTCTCAGGGACTTGTAAAGAGCTGAATGGGCTGCTCCCTCCTTGCTTTTGGAACCTGTTGACACAGTGAAAACTTCTTCTTTTCAGCGCTTTGATTTCAAGAACACCAACAATTAATAAGAGGGCAAGCAGAAAGGAAACCCTGCATGGGATGGCATTTGTATGGGATTGTATTTGAGACTAATGTGTCTTAAGTCAGTGTATACAAGGAAACCACACAGTTCAGCAGTTTCACCACGGTCAATAGTTTTCTTGTAAGTTCAGTCAGTGGTGACTAGAGAGCGACCTCACTTGACAAGCCAGCAGGTGACTACCTGAATGTTAGATGACTTGGATTCTGGTGTTCTTTGGGAACTTAGATGCCTAGCTGACATGCACTTTTGTATTTACATGTTTACTCTTGAACTGACTCACGCCACCAGTAATTACTAGTGCAACATCCCATTAGGCTTATCACAAAGCACCTTCCATTAGTGCACCTTCACTTTATGAAAAGTTTAGCCTTAATTTTTTTTATAAGTAAACCAGTCATTTCTTGGTTACTGAAACTCTTTAAGTTGCTAAGAGAATTTGCAAGGTAGGGAGCTAGGATTTTACTTACAGATGTGACAGTTTTGCTAGCTGTTGGTCTAAATGTTGGTCTAAATTCATGGTCTTCCGAGATAAAGAAGCAATAGCCCACGTCAAGTGACTCCAGTTTAGGCCACTTTTTTATACTGAATGAAAGAACTGTTTGATCTAATTGGATGAGATGGATGTCTCATAGATATATTCCTCTGAAATAAGCCAATGCAATTTTCACAAAACTTTCATCTTGGATTTCATACAAACAGTGGCGAGCAGCCAAACCACTGCTCTTTTCTCTGCATTAACAGCTAAAGCTGTTTTTTGACTAGTTTGAAGCCACATTAGTAATTTTTCCTTAATTTCAGGAAAAAATTTGCACCCTGTTTCTCTTTCCAAAACATTTATTCGTTCCTTATTTAAGAGACCAAATAAGAACTGCACAGTTAAGATGAAATCATGTCTTGAGTTTCCATAGTTTTCTAACAATTTTTTCACATCCCTCTTAGGACCTTCTTGCTTGTCATTTGTTTCACCATCATCTTCTAGTACATAGAATAGAGATGCAAAACACTCTTGGACACTCAGATGAATGAAACTGTAGGCACTCCTACAAACATTGCCCTTCTGAAAAGTGCTTTCAATCAAGAAAAATCGAAGAGTGTCTCTCTGATTTAACAAGAATTCATTGATTGTGTCCTCCTCAAAGAGGACTCTCTGCTTCCAGATCCCATCAGTAGCCAGGCAACAAAGTCTTTTCAGGATAATGTGCAATTTTGTTTCAATTGGCTGCTCAGGGATTTTAGTAAGCTTGAAAACAAGCTTGCCAATGTGACGCCCGTCTACAAGAAAGGCCAGAAGGAGGATCCTGGGAACTACAGGCCTGTCAGCCTGACCTCTGTACCGGGGAAGATTATGGAGCGGTTGGTCTTGAGAGTGCTCACAGGGCATCTGCAGGACAACCAAGGGATCAGTCCCAGCCAGCATGGGTTCATGAAAGGCAGGTCCTGCTTGACCAACCGGATCTCCTTCTATGACCAGGTGACCCGCCTAGTGGATGAGGGAAAGGCTGTGGATGTTGTCTACCTGGACTTTAGTAAAGCCTTTGACAGCGTCTCCCACAGCATTCTCCTCGAGAAACTGGCGGCTCGTGGCTTAGACAGGTTTACTCTTCGCTGGGTGAGGAACTGGCTGAGCCCAGAGAGTTGTGGTGAACGGCGTTAAATCCAGCTGGCGGCCAGTCACAAGCGGTGTTCCCCAGGGCTCGGTTCTGGGGCCAGTCTTGTTCAATGTCTTTATAGATGATCTAGATGAGGGAATCGAGTGCTCCCTCAGTAAGTTTGCAGATGACACCAAGTTGGGTGGGAGTGTTGATCTGCTCGAGGGTAGGAGGGCTCTGCAGAGGGATCTGGACAGGCTGGATCGATGGGCAGAGGTCAACTGTATGAGGTTTAATAAGGCCAAGTGCAGGGTCCTGCACTTCGGCCACAACAACCCCATGGAACGCTACAGGCTTGGCGAGGAGTGGCTAGAGAGCAGCCCGGCGGAAAGGGACCTGGGGGTGCTGGTTGACAGCCGGCTGAACATGAGCCGGCAGTGTGCCCAGGTGGCCAAGAAGGCCAACAGCGTCCTTGTCTGTATCAGAAATAGTGTGTCCAGAAGGAGTAGGGAAGTAATCGTGCCCCTGTACTCGGCACTGGTACTGTGTTTAGTGTTGGGCCCCTCACTACAAGAAGGATGCTGAGGTGCTGGAGCGTGTCCAGAGAAGAGCAACGGAGCTGGTGAGGGGGCTGGAGCACAAGTCTTATGAGGAGTGGCTGAGGGAACTGGGGTGGTTTAGTCTGGAGAAGAGGAGGCTGAGGGGAGACCTTATCGCTCTCCGCAACTACCTGAAAGGGGGTTGTGGCGACGAGGGTATTGGCCTCTTCTCCCAAGTAACTAGTGATAGGACAAGAGGAAATGGCCGCAAGTTGCGCCAGGGGAGGTTTAGATTGGATATTAGGAAAAATTTCTTCACTGAGAGGGTGGTCAGGCATTGGAACAGGCTGCCCAGGGAGGTGGTGGAGTCGCCATCTCTGGAAGTGTTCAAAAAACGTGTGGATGTGGCGCTTCAGGACATGGTTTAGGGGACATGGTGGTTCTGGATTAATGGTTGGACTTGATGATCTTAAAGGTCCTTTCCAACCTAGTGATTCTGTGATAAAGGATGTATATTCCCGTAGTTGTCTTAGCAGTTTGTGCAAGATCTTCACCACTTTCAAGCTGTTGTTTCATAACAGCACATGATGGGAACAAGGCACATGGTAAAGACCATTTCATTTCCTTTAACAAACTGAAAGGCCTTCCTTCCTTCTTCCTTATTTTCAAAAAAATTATGGAAACATTCCTCCCTATCAGCTGCTGAAAAACCCAGTATTTCAGCAGAGCGTTCACACACCAGGGCAGTTGGTCTTGTTGTGATCAACAGGGAGCATTCAGGGAGAAGGATTTTCCTAAATAAATTGCTCAGGATGATTTCCACTGGCTTCATCTCCCAGGGATCAGAGCCCAGGTCATTTTGTGGCTGGTCCAAAGAAAACCGCAGTTCATCAAAGCCATCGATGACAAACAGGAGTTTTTCTTGTCTCCTCAAGATCTCTACAAGAGGTGGATTATCACTGGAACAGCATTTGGAGATCATGTCAGCCATACTCACCTGAGCTGTAAGAAGATTACCCTCCCACAATGTATGTAGAAAATATAGTCAAATTGTCTATAGAGTCCTTCTGATGTCCAGTCCAGCATAATTTTTCTTACTGTCATTGTCTTCCCAATTCCTGCAGCTCCCAATATCACAACAGTCTTTGGTGTCTGTCTATCCCTGTAAGGTTTAAAAAGATCACTTATAGCAATGGAAGAATACTCTTGTTCCTGCATGATTTCTGCATGTCTCCGTCCCACAACCATGATTTCATGTTCTTTTTTTTTTTCATGGTGATGTCAACTGACAAGAACCAGCCTTGTATACCTGGAGTTCAGAGTCACTGTCTCACCAATACAAGTGTTCATGTCTTTTATCCAGTGGTAATTCTTTTGTACATGTTCTCTGTACTTCATCTTGTAATCTAAATCAAGGATATGCAATAAAAGAACTTGAAATTAAACTCAATGTTCATTCTCCTGCTAAAATTAAAACATTTTGGCCGCAAAATTATTGTACCTTGAGTTTACCTCATCTCTTTCATTTTTAAGGATCTCTGGATCATTTAATAGGACTTGTTCTTCCAATTCTGTTATTGGAAGAACCGAGATGAAAACAAGTCTGAAATGCCTATCACCCATCACTGAAATGCAACCACACCTCAGCTGACCTTGAAAACAGTGCTAATAACCGGTTTCTACTACTGACCTCTATAGCAGTAAAGGGTTTCTTGTTTGTTTGTTTTCACAGGCATATAACAACTACTTGCTTATTTTCCTTCTGACTCTGCTGGGGCTTCAGTACTATGGCTATGATCATACACTTTCTATTAGTAGGTGGAGTGTGTAGGTGATAAACCCAAATACACCTATCCCAATGACACATACCTTGGACTAATGAAGCAGTGGGTGAACTGGGACTCAGGGCTGAAAGAGAAATTACATGTAGCTGTTTGCGGAGTAGTACTACAGGGATTGTCAGTGATGTGTGTCAGGTGGGGAGCGGAACAGTCTTTTTGGTTTCACTGCCTTTAGAAACTCCCCTAAAACACTTTGGGCAAGCCAGAGCAGACACAAGACAGCAGAGCGAGTGCCTCTGGAGACCCTAGTATCCTTACATCATCGGCCAGAAGCAGGTGGTCCTGCAGAATGTGCAGAGATTGTGGCAGCAGTCACCTAAATGAGCAGGAAGACCAGTGGCAAGAGGAGAGTTATGCAATTCCATGCATAAGGAGGCAGCATCCTGGGGTCATTTTGGTTTTCAGACTTCCACAGGGGATTAAAATATGCTGTCTCTATTTGATGAGGGTTCTCCTACATATTTTCTAGGAACAATCAAAAAGAAGGATATCAGTAACCAAAGTTCCTTTACCTTTTCCTTTCTCCTGTTTGAGTCTAGCTCCAGTGTCTCTTTGGTTGATCCGTTCAAGCATATAGATAGCTACATCCACAGGAAGGTCAGCTCCGTAGTGGTCACACATGTAGTCTGCGAGTTTAACTGGATCATTGGCTTTCTTGAGCTTGGAGAGATTTGCCATCTCATCATAATCAATATATGATAATTTATACTTAAACTTCTCAAGCATATCCAGTGTAAGGTCCTCCAGTGCTTCCAAAAGGAAGTCCTTGGTATGCTCTCTTGCCATCGTAGTATGCTAAAGATACCTGGAAAACAGCAGAGGTTCAACAACAAATTGTTTTCTGAGAGCCACCAGGCACACCCTGGGAAGGGACTCACTAATCATTACGGGGCAATGGCTGCAATCTGTATGTTCCTGGAGCCAATCCCCATGCCACCAGAGGCACTGCTAGCTCTCCTGTGTCAATTCTTCTAGGAATCTGTTAGTCTACTGAGCCTGGATCACTACACCTCTCATTTACCCACAGTGCTTCCTTGATTCCAGCTCTTCACTTACTTGGCCACAGGTGCAGGAGCGTGAAGTGATGGGTGGGGCTTTCTCAGAGTGACCTGCTAGTATGTGGATAAAATGGATTCTTCAGCCATTCTTATTTGAATAGTTGCCAAAATCTTGGGATGAGTTTTTACATGCAGCCAGAAAGAGGCTTATTGAAAAGTGGAATATGGCCTGTGCATTGGCCACAAACACACTTTCCAAAGGGGGCATTCCTTCATCCTTTCTTGTGTATGGCTTCATTTCAATAGTAAACTGTGAAGGCTCCATGATTCACTAGGGAAAGGTTGAGCTCATGCTCATGGATGGAGTCCCACACCTGTACAGCAAATGTGTCAGCCAAACATTGAGAGCGATGATATGGTATAATACTGGAGAAAAAGGGGACATCCTCACCATCATTTCTGTATACACTACTCTTCACCCTCCACTTACATTGATTTGGACATACTTTCTGTTGGCTGGACACATTCTGTGTAGTAAGTATGGCTGAACAGTCCTGTACAGTCCAACTCTGTTAAACAAATGTCATATAAACCTTAAAGCATCCATTGAGTCTGTTCTGATAATATCACTGAAGTCTTAATTTCCACTCTTTAGGGTTGTCTGTTTTAAAACCCTACTGCTTTTTTTCACTTACTATACATATGTACTATATTGCACTATATTGTGCAATTACTTTCTTCCGTGTTCCTGAAAATGTGCAAGTATACACAAGCTGCAGGCAGTTTTATGAGATAAAATGGATGATCAGGGAAAGTGTATGAAGGGAAATTCTTTAGGATATAGAAATACAGTTTTGGCTTGTGACAAGCTTGTCTGACGTTCTTCAAAACTATTCAGCAATTACAAGAGGAGGAAAAAGAGGTTCTGTTTCTTGGGGCTGAGGGTGGGAGAGAGGCTCAATTAATTAGATGTATGAAGCAGAAATATCTCATGCAGAGAAAGTTGTGATCAAAACCTGACTGTGGGTGCCTAAATACAGGGAAAATGAAAAAAAAGAAAAAACCCAAAAGCTCGTAAGTTAGGGAATGAGTCCAGAGAAATTATTAAGATGACTGAATATTCTGCAAGATGTCCTTCAGAGTTTGCGCAACTGAAGAGGAGAAAATGTGATTGTATTTGTGATTTTCTTCAGTCAAAGTAGACATGCCTACTAAGGCGTCTCTGCAAAACAAAACTCAGAATAACTGAAGCAGTTTATTTGAAGTTTCTATTGAAAGAACTTGAATGGACCTTAGAAAAATGGGGAGGGGAGTTTTTTAAAGATTATTTTACAACTTCTCTGCCTGTCAAGCAGATCAGAAGCGTTACATGTAGTTTTATAGTGCCTCTATGTTTCCTTCAAATAAAAGAAAGGAAAACTGATATTTTATCTCACCACAAGGCCAACATCCTCAAACTCTATATGCCACACCAAGTACCACCCTTTGCCCTCTTGCACAGTCCTTTACTAGCATCTCAGAAAGCCTGTATTTGATGTTTGAAGAGCTATTATTTGCAATAAATATTAGCATTGCTAGGAGCAGAAGGAAGGACAGTGTCTTTCTAAAGAGGAACTATTGCTAACAGCACTCTCTCCAGCACAGCTTCAACCTCCTGAGAGATGAGGAAGTTCCCTGTCCTCTCTCCCTGCAGCCACATGACTGAGCAGAGCATTTCTGTTGTCCTAAACAGAGTCAGGAAGCAAGTAGGGAATTTACAAGTCTGATCCAGAGCATGGGGGCTGAATGCTGCTTCTCCTCGGCTGATCTAAAAGCAAGAAGCCACCATGAGGGCAGTCCTTCTCTTTTTGTCCCTCCAATACTGGCTGAGCACTCGCAAAGCTTCTGGTCTGACTGACTATTCTTTCATTTTTATAGAAAAGGAAGGCTTTTCACAGTCCACATACTGTTAAAGTCCGTTCTACAAACAGAAGAAAAAGTTCATGCTGTGTCCAGGAAAAGAGCAGACATTTGACCCACTCCAACAGGCCCCCATAAGCAGATTCAGTCATCACAGAGCTAAAACCCGATAAGAAACAGGCAGGAAAAAACTGTGGGACCGATGTATAGTGACTGATTCTACAGAGAGAGATGTCTCTGGAAGTGAAATCCTGACCCAGACAGAAAACATCAAATCTCACACTCTTACTTCACATGGCAGCCAAATACAAGCACCACAGTCAGGCTGAGCAGCTTTGCAGGGAATTGAGCACTCGTCATCCTGGACTTAACGTTATAGGTCCATCACGCAACTCTGCTCCAGGGCAGTCTCAATTCATCCAAAACGTGTGTTCACAACAAGAACATCTCTTTACCCCCTCTGGCTGGGCAGGAAAGACAGAAAGACAGAGCCAGGAATACAACAAAAGCCAAGTGCTCATGGTCAGACAGCTGGGTGAAGGATTCCCAACGCTGTTCTACAGGGATCACCAAGCTGAGGCCTCATCTCCTATCTGGGAAGAGCTGCATTCATCTTTCAGAAGGGCCATTTTGAGGCACTGGTTGATCTGTCCCATGAAACAGGAGATGTTGCTGGAGACACTACTCAGAATCACCCCTCTGACAAACAGGGGCAGGGGTTGGGCAGACTTTCAGACACTGAGCAATGCAGGCAGAGCCCAACTCTGCACACTAGGCCCAGGACCCCCAGCACACCCTGGCTGCACAGACTAAGGGGAGATCCTCTCTTGCTGACAGTGGGACTGAGGCTGGGTTCTGGGGCTCGTCTGACCCACGTCCCATCCCACACTGCTAGTGCCTGCACCCAGCCTGCTGTGCCCTGGCTCCTTGGGGATCCAGGAAAGAGCCATACCTCCTTGCCTACCTCACACCCTCGAGGCACATGCATGGAGTGGAGCAGGACATGAGCCCAGGGCTTCCGCAACCATCAGAACTATCTCTGGCCAGAGCACTAACAGGGCAGCAGGCAAAGCCCTGAAGTGCCTGGCCATGAGGTGCTGACCGTGCAGTGCTACTGAACAGGTCCAGCAGGAGATGGGGATCCAGGGGTCTGATCCAAAACAGCAGCAGGTCAGGGAGCTGCAGAAATTCTCTGATCCCTGCCCAAGCAGAGTTTCCCTTTTGACAGGCAACTCTGCGTCTGCCCTTCCTACTTCCTTCCTCACTGGGCTCCACCCCCGCCTCGGCTGCAGGGTCAAACATCTCAGAGGGGCTGGGCAGGTGTCCAGCTGCATCCGGAGTTGGATAAGGCAAACATATTGTCTATGAGGTACAAGTTTGAAAGGATTCACTGTTCCATCCCTGAGAATTGTCTTTGGAAGAGGACGTGAATTGGCCAAAACAGAAATGCTTAGTGAATGATGATTTCCCAGACAATACACATGGATGACCCCAGGAGAAATGTGCTCTGTGCTGAAGAAGAACCGTTGCTCTGACACCAGGTCTCAAGCCCACAGATGCTGCAGTTCACCTCCACCCTGCCCTTTCCAGCTTTGTCCTCTCTCCAGCTCCAGTAGAAATGACAAAAAATCTTCTACTTGCCTGAGGCCGAGAGTTCTCTCTCCTGGTCTGCCTTTGCCATTTGCTGCTGAAGACTTATGTTTTCACCTGGGGGCAGGGAGGATCACCTGCAGCTCCTGCTACTTGTCCCAACCTGAACTTAGCAGGAGCTCAGTCTGTTCTTTGCTGCCAGCCCTGGGCAGAAATGCACAAGCAAACTGAGAAACAAGCTAGCCTCCTCTCTGGAACACAGCAGCTGCTGAGGCTCAACTATCAAACAGCAAGTGAATAGATAGAATAATCCCTCCTCAGAGGGAACTCACACCAACACATGTCCAAATCCTTTCCTCCCAGCCCAACTACTCTTGTCCTCATCAAAGCACTACTGGAGCCCTGTCCTCTTAAATCTCTGTTTACATTTTTCCTCTGTGAAGGGCCTTCACCTCACTCTTTTCACCCAAGTCTCAAGGGTCATCCCACAGGCACAGAACAGTCCCAGAGTCCCAAGCCCATCCCAGAAGCTGCTCTGCTGTTGCTCAGTTCTCTTGAGAAGTGTCTGGTCTGTGGAGATTGAAAGGAAAGCAAAGTTGGCAGCTGTCACTGAGCTCTGATGTTTGTTACCTGCAGTATACACCAGTTTCTGAAGGTCTTGCAAGGAGGACAGTGCCAAGGTCAAGCTGAATTTCCAGCCTAGGCATCTTTTTGGGCTGGGACAAAGGCTAGTATTATTCTGCATAAATTTTGTTACTCACTGATTACATTTCCTCATCTGGCATATTATTGCACCTATAGACTGTTTTCCTGTTGGACTAACAGGAGAGGCGTGGGTATATGTGATGTCTTGAAACCTCATGTCCTTCCTTCTGTATTCAGAATGCAAGGTTTTCTGTTAAAGCAAATCAATGGCAACATGGAAAAACTTGGAAGGAAGTGCCCCTTTGGCAATACTGCCTGCCACTCAAAGGCAGCTCCTCTGGGCAGATGCTTTTAGATGCATCTTTCAGCCCACAACCCTCTGAGTGTGCACCTGCCCCACAGAAGCAAAAAGGATCAGTGTTTGCCCTTGTGAGAAAAAGTCATGAGGAGAAGCTGCATATGGGATGAGGTACATAACCTCTGCACCATGCAAAGACCCTGCTCTAGTGGGGCTCTAGTGACAACCCAGGGATGCTGCAGGGCAAGCCCTCTGCTTCTGCATGCTCTGTGTCACATGGACCAGTTTTGTCTGGGGCTACCCCACTTGCAGGAGGATGTTAAAGAGCTGCTGGAGACAGCACCATGCTTGGGGATGGAAGGGGACCAGTGTGCGGGGTGACACCTACAGGGAAATTAATTCAGGGTCAGCAGCTAGAGTGGAAAGGAAGCAATATGGTAAAAGCTGGGTGCTGTGAGAGCAGTCTAGCCTGGTCTGGTTGTGTGTCTGTCACTAGGACTGCACAAATGGAGTCTTAGCCTGCTTAACTGGGACAGAAAGGAGGCTGTTTCAAGGGACATTTATAGTCTAGCTGGTTCCACATGTCCATCTGGCCCTTGGGATGCCTAGGAAATGAAATAAAACCACCATGATTTTCCACACTGTGTGCTCCTGGGACCCGACCACAGAGCTGCAGGACCTAGGGACAGTGGTTTCACCATAGAAATGTCACATCTTCTGGACAGGGGTGAGGGTTTGAATGACTAAAACTGTCAATGTTAGTTAAATAGATGTTTTCATGCACCCTTCTGGGGGGCAGTTTGGAGTCAGCAGTAGTTCAGTCAGCATGCAAAAAACATCGTGGGCCCTGCCACCCAGGAAGTGGTTAACATGTTTTTAAAAGCAAGGGGGAATATATGTCTTGCCTAGCATTATTTAGCCATGTGTTTTAACCACAGTATCCTGCTTCAAGCAGGCAGCAGCTTGCAGTTTGTGAGACAAAAGTTAGTGTTGGGTTTTTTTTGACTGCCAACCAAACGGCTAGGTTATCTATCAAAACACCCCACAGTGTTTCCTGCCGGCCCCTTCCTAGTATTGGTAAGTGGAAAATCAGCAGCTTGTTCTCTCACCATTTGAGGTCTGTACATTAATGCTTACGTTATCCTAACTGTTTTCTCTTTAGACCCATCTCTTTCTTTGTTATGATGCACAATTTTGAGCCTAAGTAATTCGGAAGGGGCATGAATAATTAAAATTCCTTAAAATGCAATACGGCCATAATTCATAGTCCTCATGAAGTCTTTTAAATGTGCCAAGGAGTCCCTCTCTTTCCCTGTGGAAAGCCCAAGAAAGACAAATTCAATAAAAAGAAAATCTAGGCTGTAATAGGTGGTTTTCCAGTTCTCAGTAGTCAATGGATAGGACAGTGGAATTTCAAAAATTTCCACCCAACTTTCGGAAGAAAGGGCATAGTGCAAACCAAGCATAATAAAACTTTATTTAGTTATTACTGTATATCTGTCTGAAGTTAATTCTTTCAGGTCCAGTGGAGATCTAGTTACCTGCATTAGAAAATGGCCACTAACAAAAGCTTCTAAAAATTAAAACTCTACAATGCCGTCTCTGTGCCTTGGGTCCCTAAGCAGAAAAGCATTACTTCTGCAGACAATAATGTAATATGACCAGAGATGGTATATTTTAAAGCATAGTAAGTGTAAAGTTAAATTTTAAGTTTTTGAAACTATCTATGTAAGCAATTTGGACACTTCAGCACAATGGATACAAGAGTAGGAGAGCTAACTATTCCTGCTTAGCAGAGCAGTGAGGGAATTTTCTTAAGGAAATAAGAAATAACAAAAATTGTTCTAACAATTAATGGAACTAAGCTAGACAAGAGTTCAGCAGTATTAGCTGTCTAAGAAGGCTTCCAGGTGGTGTTAACTGAAGAGCACCTTGACTGAAGGGACTCACAGATCTACAGGAACTAGGGGGTTGTTGATTCTTTAGATGTTTATTGGTAGCAATGGTGACCTGTGGTGTTTAAATTATCCTGCTGTGTGTTCTTTCTTGCTCTTCTTCAGCCCGTTGCTGGCTCACTTACTCCATACCTGAAAGAGCAACCAATGTTTGTTTTAAATTCTTATTCACATTTAATGCAGTGGTGTCAAGTTTCTGTTAATCTGGAATGGATTGTACAAATTTATTTTGTCATTTTATCTACATAATCTTCAGAATTCTCCCTCCTCCTTTTTCTGTCCTCCTTTTCACATTTGCTGGCTTTTGGGATTCTGCCTGTCTTGCTGATCTGGACATTTATCTAGACTTTGTGTTCTTCTATTTGAAGACTTCTGATAGAATCTGAGATGCTCTGGACTAGTCTGATGAAAAGGCAATTTGGGGATGAGGTGTAATTTGGGGGTTACATTAACTTATCCAGTGGATAGAGGAACAGCTGAACTGATGTCACTCCTTATGGGGTTACAGAAGAGTTGAAAGACAACTGGTCACTCCTTGCACTTGCCTCCTGTGTTCCCAGGGACCGAATGATGTTTCCTACCTCAGAAGAGAAACAGCTGGATACTCATGATTGTATTGAAGGCGATACATTTTGCCAGAAGGACTCTCAAACCCAAAACAGCCATGAACAGCATATTCACTTTCTCCATTTTCACATCTGCTTTAAAACGAAGAAGAGGGAAGAGAGGATGGTCTTGATATTATCACCAGCCCACCCCCCCCTCCCATAAAAAAGAAGGAAAATCCACACATCATAGGTGGATGAGGGAAGCAGGAACAAAGCAAAAGATGACAGAGGAATGTATCAAGTGCAGGGAAGAGACAAGATGTCTGCCCAGTGAGGAATTTACTTCCTATTGTTGTTCTATCCCATAGAAATTTGTCAGCTATTTAGTCTATTAACCCAAAACAGCAGGTTATTTCTCATTTTTCCATAGATTTCCATTTTTCAATATTTCTAATTCTGACATTTCTGCACCAGAGAAAGCAATTTTTCATGTTTTGGTACCGAGTCCACAAGTAGTGCAGCTTATTACTTAATAAGTATCTACAATTCAGACATTTCTGTATCAAAGGCAATGCATTTTCATGCATTGTTGCTGAATCACCAATTAAGTAACCATACTCTATTGTTCTTTAGGCAACTAACCTTTTGTAGAGGCATCTGTGATGTTGCAAGCATTAACTGTTTCAAATCCTTCAGTTTTCTCTTCTGTTGAATGATTGAGAGACACTATAAATTGTATCCAAACTATATAAACAAAAAATTACACAAAACATACCTATACCTCTTTTCCCGGCAGTAGATAAGCAATATTGGAGAATCAGATGTCAGGTCATTAATTCTGAGATTAACATGAAGGGAAAAAATACCTTTCTATATGTGATTACAAAAAAAAAAAAAAAAAAAAGGATTGTTGAGTTTTATTTTCTTTCCCTTTTGATATTAACTTTACCATAGGAAATGAACAATTTAAAATGTGATCAAAAAATAACCAAAATATTTTGGGCAAAATTCACGTGTCTGTTTTCATTTTGTGTTTTCATGAAAGTCATTTCAAGCTTTCTTCTAGCAGGCATGTA
The DNA here is from genome assembly GCF_964289735.1 of Phaethon aethereus. Classification (NCBI taxonomy): domain Eukaryota; kingdom Metazoa; phylum Chordata; class Aves; order Phaethontiformes; family Phaethontidae; genus Phaethon; species Phaethon aethereus. Next base: position 24,311,396 of record NC_138588.1, on the reverse strand, counting down.
TACACGTGTCCCTTGAACTATTTTGCCTTAGATAAAGGTAGACTCGCAAATATTAGAAGTGTTGGGTTTTTTTAAGGGGGGGTGGGGGGTTTGTTTTTTTCTTTTTGAGGAAGAAAACTCCAGGTGTTAAATAGTTGAATTAAGGCCATGTATGCTAGGTGCTTTTGAATGTCTTGTCTTCACCCAACTAAGCACCTAAATATCTTTCTAACTGTACTTACTTGTTCCTGCTAGGTTCCCAAAGGGCAAGAAAAAATCTTAGAAGATGCATCTCCCAGAATTGCATTGCATTTGGACCACAACACTGTACCTGGCAGAATTATGCTGGCTGTAGTCTTGTTCCCCTTGTGCATAGCCTTGCAGGTCACCTCTGCATCTGGTTCCACTCCAACTACCGTCATTGTACTATACATCCCTCCAGATGTGACAAGAGGTGCCTTCAGATCATATACAATGTCACTGTTGGGCACATCAAGGCTGATATTCTTAGGGTAGAAAGTCCTTGCCAAACAAGCCATATTCAGTTTGTTGTCATATTGTTTGGGTTTCTTTGATTTAAGCACAATGACTTCTGGGGCAGATTCTTCTTGATTCTCTGAAAAAAAAGCATCATTTTGGGATGGTTTTATTTTCTGCATACTTCCCAGAGAGCTAAATGATCTATAGTTCAGGTATAGTCCAGCCACGTCTGCCCCCTGACAGCTGGCAGTATCTTGCTGTCCTACTTTTGCAAATGATGTTTTCAGAATAATATCTTTGATTCCTTACTCCCACAGGAACTGGAGCTGCATTCATCTGCCCCAAAATAGACATGCAAGATGCCCTAAAGATTTAAAGGCAGCTGTATGGGGCTTGCAGATGTGAGCTAGCATCTAAGAGAGTCCCATGCCTGTCTGGGGAGTGTGTGTGTTCAGGTGGTGGTATGCAACTGAATGTTTTAGAGCAATAAAAATCAACCCCAAAAACTCACCCATTGCGCCAACTTTCACACCATAACACAAAAGCTGGAGATGGTGGTCCATCCTTATAAAGACCATGGTCGGAAGAGTGCCATTTCTAAATATAAAAGGCTTGTTCACATTTCAAGCAGTTGCTGCAAAAACTACTATGCCCTGTCTTTCCATGGGAAATACTTTCTTCTGAAACTCTTCACATCTCCTTTTTTCCTTTCCACACACCTTAGTTTTACACAAAAAAAAGCAAGTAACTACTTTCACCTCATACTGAAGCTGAGTAAGACACCATCCCCACTGGGTATAAACAACAGTCTTCAATTTAGCAGTGCAGCTACAGCAGGGGGTGAGGATCTGTAGAGTAATGCTGATGCACATAGCTAGGAAACTATCTTTGTTGTTCCTGAAAAGCTTTGTTAACTAAATATGAGCTGGGGACTCAAACACCTGGTTAGAGAACCCATGTTCAGGAGATCCAAGGCAGTAGAAATTTCTCATAATGCTGTCACATCACACAATCCCTTTGTCCACCCCACAACAAACTTAAGAAATAGTAGTAAAACAAGTGGAACTTACTTGGCTCAACTGAAAAAGTGATCCCAGTTCCAAATACGAGCTTGTCTGTTGCCACACTGTTTGCACATTGACAAATAAACCCACTTTCCTCACCACACTTTAAAGATGTATAAAATCAGGGAGTAAAATGCCAGTGGTTTGTCCAAAGGATCCATATATGGACTGTCAAAAAAGTGCTCCAAAGCCACCATTGTTTTCAAAATTGTGAGGCGAGAAAACAATAATTTATACTAGAGTGATTTCAAACAACTTGATCCAGGCCAAAGCTTTAAAAACCCTTTTCTATTAGCTCAGTAAGCAATATACTTCCAGAATAAATGGTCATAGGAATTCTGCACTGCTCTTCTTCATCATATTCCCTTTTTCATTCTTCCTCAACATATATTGTTCCTTTTGCAGTCTCAGGTTTTTGTATGAGACCTTACAGTGTTTGTGTCACTGTGCTACTCCAAGTTCAGCACAGTGATATACCTAGTTACAAAAAGTGCCTCTTCCTTCCTTTTTACTGTACAGTATTTAATATGAGACAGGTAGTCATATACCCTATATACCACATGAAGAAATCACATAGACTTTAAAATAAGGACCTGAAGCTGGGCCAAAAGAGGGTATTTGAACCTGCTTGGGACCTGAAGGATTAGAATGTTGCCCTGGGAAGGCTCAGATTTAGTGTAAAAAGCAAAAGTTTTTTGAATATTATTTTATCTCTTCAGAGATGCAGAAGTGTTTTGTGGTTTTTAGTTTTTTTTTTTACTTTGAACTATTTTTTGTTACCCAGGAAGAAAAGAATACGCTCAATCTGGGGTTTTAAGAGTCTTTCTGGATGGGACAGTGCTGAGGGTCATTTTGGTGCCTCAGGAAGACTTGATCATACTTTTGGTATCTTTAAAAGTGAAAAATAAATTATTGTTCTTTAGGTAGAGATATATTGTTGCCTGGAGAAGCTATTAAATAAGGATTTTGCTCTGGATGGTGCAAAGCAGATTCATCAAATCCTGCATGATGGACAAGTTCTGCACCTTTAGTGCCACTTGCACCTAAAGACTTCTGTGAAGCATAATATGCAGGTGAAGATAAATTTTGTTTGAATACATTCCTCATGTATAAGCTGGACAGCAAAGCAGTTGCCGCTTCAGTGATTACTAAGGAAGAAGAGCTGTGGTGGCTAGATATTGTGTGACTGTTATTGAAGATGCTATGAAAGGTAACCTTGCAATACAAGGATGTAAACACAACCACATGATACAATCAAATCACCTTTAATTGAAACATTAATAATTTCATATTTGCAGTAGTGTAAGTGTATGAGTACTTCCCCCCCATGGACAGTGTTTAAACAGAACAACCCTTGAAAATGGACATGCCATGGTTCTCTTCCCTGAGGTAGTAACTCTAAGCTAATCTCACGTTAACAGCTCGATAGGTAAAAAAGAAGACCTGGGTACAGATGAGCGCAGGTGGTGTACCAAGGAAATAGGATTTAATACTGCTTTCTAACTGCTGTCAAGATGGAAAAGGGCAGGAAGGAAGGGAAATTTATTAACAGCCTGAAAAAAAAGAAAAAAATTTACATGTGCAGGAAGAGGCTAAGGCAATTGTGAGCTAGTATAGAATTGATCTACCTAAGTGAAAAGGACAGCAAGGGGAAATGGTGCAAAACTGTTAGTCTGATCATCTACCAAAGTGGTATTGAAAGTTGGCAGTGAGGGTTAACAAACATACACAAAAAAGGGGTTGGGAGAGGGACTGACTGAGCTGCTGACCTTGGCATAAAGAGGCCATGGAGAAAATTGTTCAAGAGTGGATGAGCCCTGCACTCTTCCCTGAAGCTATTAGTTGCCTGGGTGATTTCAGGCAAGCTCTAAGGCCTTCTTAGAGTTTAGCAGCAATGGAGACTATGCAGTTCCCATGTCCCACAGCAATCTATAGCCCATGAAGGTGTTTAAGAATGAATGCATTAACTTAGATTTCCTATGACTGAGGTAAGTTGGTATTGTCAGAAACTCAGAAAATGTTCCTTGATGTGGTACTTGAGGGGAAAATGAATGGGAAGAAACTGCAGCTGTTATGGACAAAGACAAGGCCATGGAGAAAAATATTAATCATGCAGTTCAAGAAGGAATTAATGCATAATCTATTAAATCATTGAGCTGAAGAAGAAACAGATGTGGAAAAGGGGTGAGGGGGGAGAACTGTAATGCTAGATTGAGGTGGTGGATAGAGGGGCATTGTTTGCTGCAAGTTGAGATAAAAATAGAGGGGCCCATTTCAATGATGATGTTCAGTAGTAGAGCAGGGTCAGGACCTGTGTGGCTGGTCAGGGAAAACTGGACCTGTCTTCCAGCCACAGGGTGTTAGAGTATTTTCACCTAGCTTCCAGGGGCTGCATTTGAGGTAGCCATCTGAATGTTGTGGAGAGAGAGTCATGCCCCATGTGCAACTGACTGAGCTATTTTGTCTGTCTAAAATACCTTAGGAAGTGACAAAATTCTTCTTAGAAACACTTGTTTCTCTGTAATGGATACAAAGAGGGCACAATGAGTAACTTAGATGGAAACTTCTAAACTGTGGCAGGTAACAATCTATCTACTGAACTGGTGTTGATAATTATATGTTAAAAATCAAATGAACTTGAACCCAACGTGCATATTTGAGTGCAAGAAAACCTTGCATGGCATATAGTGATTGTCCCATAGTTTGAATTACAACCAGCATCAAATGTATTCTTCAGGATGCAGATGTCTGTGGGAAGACGACATTGTGAAGAAGTGGAGTATGTTGCACTTTCAGGCTTTTGAGGAAGTCAGTTTGTGTTGGGTGGTTCAGTCCCCTTCAACCACTGTGATACTTAGTCCACACAGTGGTGAACAGTCACACAAAAACATTTGTGTTCTCATTTCAGTGTCAGTTAACACCCCTTCTTTGATGGCTTTTGAATGCTGCATTTTGTCTTCCTCTGCTCTTTTATTGCTGGATAATCAAACTCAAGAACCAGCAATTGCCATAAAATAAAAATAGCATTGCCAGCATCACTTTTATGGTAGATTAAGGTAATAATACAACTCTTTTAGTGAAACATTGCACATACTTGGTGACACTGAATATGGATCAATTTGGATTGTAAGAGACCTTTTAGCTCAAATTACTTGATTCCGGATACATTTTTAATAAACTTCTAGAGATTTAAGGTAGAATATTCTTTTAAGAATGTCAGGAACCAGCTGTCCCAAACACATTAACTGTCAGTTTAAGTTTTTCTTACATATCAGGACTATTCTGGACCTAAAATTATACCATGAATATTTTCATGCTCTATCTAGCAAAATAAGTCTGTGATGCACAAATTCTTCAGAGGTTAATTTTGCTTGGTATCATTGCCTCTTTTTCTGTGCAGATCTGCTAACATTTGGCGGGGTGGTGGTGGTGATGTTTGTCCCAGAAACACAGAATGGATGGGGATAGAAGGAATGTTAGAAGATTGTCAAGTCACAACACCCTGCTTGGAGCAGGGTTAGCTAAAGCAGGTCCCTAAGGACCATGTCCAGTTGAGTTTTGAATATGAAGACTCCACAACCTCTCTGGGCAACCTCATCCAGTCCTCAGTCACTCTCAGAGTGAAAAGTATTTTTTTATATTTAAGTGGAATTTCCTGTATTTCAGTTTGTGCCCACCTCCTCTTGTCCTGTCACTGGGTACCCATCAGAAGAGTCTGGCTTAATCCTCTTTAGCCCCCTCCATCAGGTACTTATATAGATAAGATCCCCCTGAGTCACCTTTCCTCCAGGCTGAACAATCCGGTTCTCTCATCCTCTCCTCCTATGACAGATGCTCCAATTCATTAATGATCTTTGTGGCCCTTCCCTGGACTCTCTTCAGCATGTCCCTGCCTCTCTCGTACTGGGGACCCTGGAACTGGACACAGCACTCCAGTTGTGGCCTCACCAGCGTTGAGCAGAAGGGAAAAATATCACCTCCCTCAACCTGCTGGAAATACTAAAATGCAGTCCAGGAAGCTTTTGGCCATCTTTGCTACAAGGTCACTTTGCTGGCTCATGTTCACCTCATTGTTCATCTGGACCTCTAGGTCCTTCTGCCAAGTTGCTTTCCATTCGGTTGGTCTCCAGCATGGGCTTATCCCTCTTTATGTGCAGGACAATGCATTTCCCTTCATGGTGCTTCATGTGGTTCCTGTCTGCCTAGTTCTCCAGAGATTTCTGAATTCTTCTGAATGGTAGCACAAAAACTCCTCCTGATTTTGTATCATCTGCAGGCTCACTGAGGGTGCACTCTGTCCCATTATCAAGGTTATTACTGAAGACGTGAAATTGCATCAGACCTGTTCTTGACTCCTGAAGTAGTAATGGCCTCTGGCTGGACTTTTTTCTGCTGACCACAACTCTTTGAGACCAGCAGTTCAGCCAGTTTTCAGTCTAACTCATTGTCCATTCATCCACAGTTTCGTCCATACATAGTTTGTCTGTGTGAAAATTGTGGGAGACAGCAATGAAAGCTTTCCTAAGATCAAGATAAACAACATCTGCTGCTTTCCCCTCCTCCACCAAGCCAGTCAGCTCATTGCAGAAGGCTATCATATTGGTTAAACACAATTTCTCTTTGCTATATCCACGCTGACTACTCCCAGTCATCTTGCCCTTCATATACCTGAAATGTTTCCCTGGATTCTTTTTCCATCACCTTCTCAGGGACCGAGGTGAGGTTGACCAGCCTGTCATTACCCATATCCTCCTTCTTGCCCTTCTTGAATATGAGAGTGATATTTACTATTTCCAGTTCTCATGAACCTACCTGGATTCCCATCACCTTTCAAAGATAATCAAGTGTGGCCTCACATGACATTGCTCAGCTCCCTCAGCACCTCCCTGGGTCCATCCTGTCAGGTCAAAAAACTTGTGCGAGTCCAGTTTGTTTAAATGTTCTTTCAACCTGATCCTCATAAGCTGAGGAGGACCTTGGTCTTCCTTGTTCTGGACTTTCCCACTGACCTCAGAGGCCTGGAATTCCTGAAGGTAAATCTTATTTATAAAGAATGCAACAAAGGTGGCTTTGACTACTTCAGCCTTTTCTGTGCCCATTGTCACCAAGTCCCATTCCCATTTAGCATCAGGACCATTTCCCTATGTCTTCCTTTTGGTGCTGTCACACCTGTACAAGCTTTTCTTGTTGCCTTTCCCATCCCATGCCAAATTCATCTCTAGGTCAGCTTTGGCTTTCCTATCCCCATGCCTGTGTGCTTTGATAGAGTCTCTGTGTTCTTCTCAGGTCACCCAACCCTGCTTCCAGTATATTTACTTTTTATGTCTCAGTTTGATCAGGAGCTCCTTGTTCATTCATGTAGGCCTTCTGCCACCTTTGCTTGGCTTCCTGTACATGTGGATGAACCCTGTACATGGATTCTTGAACTTGGAGGATTCTTGAAAATCAACCAGTTCTCTTGGACCTCTCTTCTCCTCAGGATACCGTCTCATGGTTTATTTGGCACAAATTTCAGGGTTTCACTAGCAAGGTGCTGTAGGGTTGTCCTTTGCGGAAGGAGGCCATGTAGTGCTCTGTGCCTGTCACTGGTTCCAGCTGGTGCTGAAACAGATAAAACCAACCAACCAGGTGTCAAAACCTCAACCAGTCAAAGGAGCATATGGCATCTCTTCTCAAATGTATTTAAGAGATGTCGCTAGCTGTTAGGGGTAAAGGAAACAAAAAGCAGACTGTGACAGATGCACCCATTCTCACTGAATGAACAGTACTTTCCTTCAGGCATCACTGACAAGTAGACCTTACTGAAATCAGCCCTGCTGTGCAAACCATGAGAACTTCATCAATGACATAGACAGTGGGATTGAGTGCACCCTCAGCAAGTCTGCAGATGACACCAAGCGGAGTGTCAAGCTGAGTCAGCATCGCTGGAAGTGTTCAAAACCCATGTAGACGTGGCACTTCAGGATATGCTTTAGTGGGCTTGGTGGTGTGGGGTTGATGGTTGGACTTGATGATCTTAAAGGTTTTTTCCAACTTTAATGATTCTGTGATTCTGAGTGGTGTGGCTGACATGCCTGAGGGATGGGATGCCATCCAGAGGGACCTGGACAAGCTCAAGTAATGGGTCTGTGTGAACCTCGTGAGGTTGAACAAGGCCAAGTGCAGGGTCCTGCACCTGGGTCAGGGCAACCCCTGGTATCAGTACAGGCTGGGGGATGAAGGGATCAAGAGCAGCCCTGCCAAGAAGGACTTGGGGATTCTGGTGGATGAAAAGCTGGACATGAGCTGGCAATGCACGCTCGCAGCCCAGAAGGCCCACCGTATCCTGGGCTGCATTCAAAGAAGCATGGCCAGCAGGTTGAGGGAGCGGATTCTGCTCCTCCACTCTGGTGAGAACCTCACCTGCAGTACTCGTCCAGCTCTGGAGTCCTCTCAGCACATGAAAGACATAGACCTGTTGGAAAGGGTCCAGAGCAGGGCCACAAAAATGATCAGAGGGATGGAACACCTCTGCTGTGAGGACAGCTTGAGAGAATTGAGGTTGTTCAGTCTGGAGAGGAGAAGGCTCAGGGGAGATCTTATTGCAGCCTTCCAGTACTTAAAGGGGCTTATAAGAAAGATGGGGACAGACTTTTTAGCAGAGCGTGTAGCAATAGGATGAGGGGTAATGGTTTTAAAATAAAAGAGGGCCGATTTCAAGTAGATACAAGGAAGAAAATTTTCACAGTGAGGGTGGTGAAATCCTGGAACATGTTGCCCAGAGAGGTGGTAGATGCCCCATTCCTGGAAACATTCAAGGTCAGGTTGGATGGGGCTCTGGGCAACCTGATCTAGTTGCAGATGTCCCTGCTTATAGCAGGAGGTTGGACTAGATGACCTTTAAAGATCCCTTCCAACCCAAACTAAATATTCTATTCTATTCTATTCTATTCTATTCTATTCTATTCTATTCTATTCTATTCTATTCTATTCTATTCTATTCTATTCTATTCTATTCTATTCTATTCTATTCTATTCTATTCTATTCTATTCTATTCTATTCTATTCTATTCTATTCTATTCTATTCTATTCTATCCTATTCTATTCTATTCTATTCTATTCTAGACTGTGCTAGGCCTCCTCTCAGGAATTAAGGAATCTAAGCCATGTCTTATCAGGACCTAAAAGTACCAGCCTGAGGTGGGACTAGACAAAATTATATCTGCACTCCTGCACATACACCAAAAGGGGGTTTGACTACAAGTCAATCACTTTATACTATATCTATAGGTCCCCAAGCCCATTGAGCATAGCATATGGCAGTAGGCTGCATGGCGGTGATCTCCCCCTTGAGCAAGGACACCTCTCAAGGTTACTCCTTGAGGTAGAGATACTCCTTACCCAGCATCTGATATCTGTTACGAGGTAAACCACATTTTACATTAGGCCTAAAAATATATTGTGTGCTAGCAACATTTTTATATCCACCTATAGCTTAACACTTAGAAGTATAGTAAGTAGTAGTTTGACTGCCACCTAGTCACGGTCTAAATTATCGTTTAAATTATCATTGTTAAATCATTGTCAAATCACTGTTTAGTTACCATTCAATTATTGCCTAATCACCATTTGGTTACTGTCTCATTTTCATTCAATTAATTCATTTGATCATCATATAATCATTAATACAATCCTTTTAGTTAACCCTACAATGATGATTTCTCTTAATAATTCACCTGCAACAGAGACCTGAGAGGAGACATTGGAGGAAGCATGGGGACACACAAAAGACAGGAAAGAAAAGACATGAGTGGAGACACATGAAAAAAGAGTTGTGGAAGGGGACGTTGTTGGGGAGATGACTGGAGGTGCCCTGTTGGAAAAAGGCAGTCCATGCCAAAGCAAGTACGACCCTTGAAGTGATTGCATCCCATGGAGAAACACACTGGAGCAGGAACCCTCACAAAAGGAAAGTGGCCTGTGGAGGACCCACTTTCCCATGCAAGAGAAGGTGAAAACCACTCAGGGGACTGTGGCCTGTGGAGAAGCCCATGCCAGAGTAGAAGAGGTAAGAAACAAGGAGCAGTAGAGAAAATGAACAAGAAGCAAGGCACAGCAGAAAGAAACCATAAGTAACATGATCTCAACCTCCTGAGCTGCCCCTTGCCTCCCCCAAGCAATTGGAGAGGACTGAGTATATCATGTGGTGGAAACAAGAGATGCTGAGATGACAAGGAGGGAGGACAGGTGCTGGACTCAGTTTGAACATGGAGAAGGGTATGTCCCCAAGTGTTTGCTTAGTAGTCTACGTCTCCTTTGTTTATCAGTATCTAAATCAGAATTAAAAAATAATGCTACTAGGCAATGAGTGAAAGGAAGTGAAATTCCTCAAGATAAGACTGTTTTGTCTGTCACTCATGGAATTCTTCCAAGAAAGACCCTGAACAAGCCAAAGCATTCCACCATTGTAATCCTGCTATTTGCTTTGTTCCCTCCTCTCAGAAGCCTGAACTCCACCATCCCATGGTCACTGCAGCAAGGGTGCCCCACTTTCGGGGCTTATGGTACTTGATTTTTGTATCAGTTACTGCCACTGTTGTGTTTTTTCTTTTTTTGTGATTTATTTTTTTCAGTCATAGGCACTTTTCATTATGTTTTTTTTACTTTCTCTAATCTTGTTTGACTTATTATTTAACCACCTGGCTAGCTATGTTTTAGATTGTTTATTTATTTATGCCTGCTTTTCATTTTGCATGAATGTCTGGAGAATATATTTTGCTGAGGTAACTAGCTTGCTTTTCATTTGAGTTTTACAAATTTGTTGAATAACTTCAGTTAATGCTGAAAGGAAACTGCGGGAAACATTGAATCCTGAAACTCAGTCCTGAGTTAGGGAAGAAGACAGGAGAGGAGTGGAAGTAAGGGCAGGGAAATGAAAAGGAGATGAAGGAATTTTGCCTCCAGGATGGTCGCCTGGGAGGACAAGGATTTACTTGGAGAGGACATAGCAGATGGCACCTTTGTGCATGGTTGCTTGATTACCATGAGTCCACACTCAGGACTCACACTGAAAGGCTCAGCTGCCTCTTTCCAGAAAAAACCCCTCATATAATTGTTCATCCCCAGGCAGTCTCTATTCTTACTTTAACCTGCACTCATATTTCTGTAGCAGTCTACCCTGAGCCCAGATCATTGTACATCCATTCCTTTCATACCACAACAATAATTGGATTTGTCCACAGTTTTCATTCGCAAGAACAGTCAACATCATCTGAACCAAAGATGACATAACCCTTGAAGAAGTGGATGTGTATTATGTTTTTGTGTGAGCAAGCCCCAAAGCACACATGCAAAAGGCCTTCCAAACATAGGAACATATGCTGACCCCTGCAGAATAAACAGACATGCATAGTCACATGGAGACAGAGCTAACAATATAGATAAGACACTTTTAGTCATTTTGCAAAGCAAAAACTCTTGTCCAGTTCAGCTTCTAGTATGGTCTCACTGTCTAAATGGTATATGCAGAGCTAAGGATTGGGGGCTGACTTACTGTGTCTATGCTACTTGTGTGATTCCCTAAAGAACATGAAGCCATTCCACAGAAAGCCAAACTTGCCTCGAGAAGACTGGATCAAAACTGGTTCTGTACACAACTATCAAAAACTCTGATAACATTTCAACCTCTTCACTTTTTTTTTGCCCTGCCCTTCCCAGAAGAAGTATCTGCAGACCCTTAGCTGCACAGCATAGCATGTTTTTTTTTAATGTTGTTTTAATTATGGTGTGTAACTGATTGTTCTTCTGCAAATACAGAGATGGCAGGTATTGTCATGGTTTAGGTCACGACAGGTTAAACTCACCTTAATTGCAATGCAATAATTGCATCCTTATAAAGGATTATGGATTTTATTGTCTCTGTGAAAGAACAATTAACAGCACAAACAACACTAAAAGTTATAGAGAAGTTGTTATCTCTACTTTCACTTTCCTTGCTGACAGAAGCAATGGTTGTCAGTAGCAGGGGTCAAGAGAAGCAGGCTGTTGAGTACTCAGAACACAAGCTTGGTCCAGGGTGTCCCTGAAGGACCTCGACAGTCAGATGTCATGGAAGGCAGAGTCTTCCCACCACCACTTCAAACTCAGGTGGGCTGAGTTTTATGAGGTGGAGAGCATCCTCCAGATTGCTTGATCTTTACTTGTTAGTGAATCATTCTGAGCTGCTGATACTCATTAATTGGTGTAGTAAGTCACCAGGTAAATATGCTTGCATAAGTTTAGTTCTGCTCTTTCTGTTGGTTATGTGGTTTTTCATAACACCTGCCTAACTGGGTTTTTGTTTAACAAAACTTACATACCTAACAAGGACATAGCAACACACTGAAGGTCAAACCGTGGACCTCTGACATCAGTCTAATTATTCTAGTAGTGACAGCCAAGTAGGCCAAGACAAGTACATGAACATGCTCCAAAGTTTCAGCAGGTACCAGTGTGCCGACTTGTGGTTAGTGAAGGATGGAAAGTAATACCCCTATTATATCAGCAGATTCTCTGCCTTTCCTGTTTGCTCTTCTGAAGCCTGAAGCATAGAAAAAGAGATGGCTGAAGGGACCTAATCACTTCCAACATCTAAAAGGTAGGAGGCGGCATCAGCAGATGCCAGTGACAAACAAGATTACATTTTTCTTCAGGGACAGCAGTTTCATTTGGGAAGGATATGACACAGCCAAGTGCAGTGCAGGAGATAAATGGATAGTTTCACACCAGATCATGGCACAGCCATGTATTTAAAGCACTCAAGTATGTTGTTTATTGCTGTTTAATTTTTTTCAATACCTTTGAATATTCTTCCCTTTCAGAGGTCCATAAATCCAACACATACCAGTACCTTAATCCCTTCCAGTCACCCTGGCCAAAGAAGACTTCAATGTCTTATTAAAATGCACCCTTTCAGCTCACTTTTCCAACTGAAACAGACCAGTGCAATGTATAACATTAATTGATTCGATACAGTACTCCCTGTCATGGTTTAGCCCCAGCCGGCAGCTAAGCCCCACGCAGCTGCTCACTCACTGCCCCCACGGTGGGACGGGGGAGAGAATCAGAAGAGTCAAAGTGAGGAAACTCATGGTTTGCGATAAAGACAGTTTAATAGGGAAAGCAAAAGCCTCACACACAAGCAGAGCAAACCAAGGAATTAATTCACCTCTCCCCATGGGCAGGCAGGTGTTCAGCCATCTCCAGGGAAGCAGGGTTCCATCACGCGTAATGGTTTCTTGGGAAGACAGACACCATAACCCTGAACGTCCCTCCACCCCTCCCTTCTTCAGAGTTTATAAAATTGTTTGGACAGATCCACCTACAGTTCTGAGTGTGCCTCAGGAAATGACAGACTCAGTGCCAAACAAAGATATACCATGTATGGACAAACCAGATTTGGTGTGATTGATTGATTGACTGAGAGATTTTATGAACTTCTTGGGGGCAGACACCATCATCTGTATCTTGTAAAATGTACCTGGAAAGACAAAGGCAGACATGAAGGTTGGAGGTAGACTTCAATTCCTTCCCACAGGCAGTAGTTCGGGTAGAAACTCGGTGAAACCAAGGACACTGTAGCTCCAGTCTTGCTTGGAAAAGACAAGGTCTGCAAATACTTACACAACACACATGTTCCCAAATGCCAAATCACTTGCCCACTCTTGCATTGCACTCCCAGCTAGGACACCAAAACCTGCAAAGCAGCAGACAGAGCTAGTGCCAACAGCACAGTTAATAAATCTCTCTACATGACCAGTGCTAGGTTATCTATTTAATGTCTAATCACTGTGAACACAGACACTGAGCAAAGATGGGAAGATTAGAGGGAACCAGTATCCCAATAGTAATCTAAACAGTGAAAACACAGCACAGAGAATCTACTACTCCCTGTGTCCAGCCACTGAGGACATTTAACTTATCATCTGGATTCTGAACCTGGGATGGAGTAATACCGGACACAAGTATACATTGGGAAACGAGTAGCTGGAGAGCAGCCCTGCAGAAAGGGATCTGGCGGTGCTGGTGGGCAGCAGGCTTAATGTGAGTTGACAGTGTGCCCTGGCAGCCAAGAGGGCAAACACATCAAAACCAGGGGGTCAAAAGAGGTGATTATCCCACTAAATTTAGCATTGGTGCAGCCTCACCTTGAGTACCACGTGCAGCTCTGGGCCCCACAATTTAAGAAGGTTATGAAGGTACTCAAATATATCCAGAGGAGGGCAACAAAACTGGTGACAGGGCTGGAAGGCATGTCCTGTGAGGAGTGGCCAAGGACTCTGGGTTTGTCTAGTTTGGAGAAAAGGAGACTGAGGGGCAACCTCATTGCTCTCTACAGCTTCCTGAGGAGGGGACATAGAGAGGGAGGTGCTGATTGCTTCTCCTAGGGATCCACTGACAGGACGTGTGGGAATGGCTTAAAGCTGTGTCAGGGTAGGTTCAGACTTGACATTAGGAAGCATTTCTTTACCTAGAGAGGTGCTTGATGCCCCATGCCTGTCAGTATTTAAGAGGGATTTGGACAATGCCCTTCATAATATGCTTTAACTTTTGGTCAGCCCTGAAGTGGTCAGGCAGTTGTACTAGATGACTGCTTTTGGTCCCTTCCAACTAGACTAAACTATTCAATTCAATTTGATTTGATTCAATTCGATTCAATTTGATTCGATTCAATTCGATTCAATTCGATTCTACTCTACTCTACTCCACTCCACTCCACTCCACTCTACTCTACTCCACTCTATTCTGTCCTGTCCTGTCCTGTCCTATTCTATCTCATCCTCGTTAAGAAACAGGGAAACTCTTACCAGAATGACTTGCAAACAAAAAGGGGATCATAAGCTAGTGACTTATTATTGGATAACAGGAAGAGGATCCCTTTTCAATTCGGGGATTGACTATACCTTATTATAAAGTGCTCTATGAGTATTGTGAGAATATGCAAGACAAGTGTTAAGGGAAGAGAAAAAGATGGAAAGAAGGAGGGATCAAAGTGATTCAGGGAGAGAGAAATGTATGGAAAAAGGGATAAAAGGGACTTGTTGTGTGCACTGGGGGCTGGTAAGTTCATTTGTCTGGCCATGCTCTGCATGTGATCTCCACAGTCTGTCCTACCTTCTTATTAAGATCCATTTCTAACCATATTCCTAGGTGAGGGGACTCTATATTCTGTGTGCATGTGTATGTAGGGAGATCTAAGTGCCAGCAACTGGAAAAGAGACAGTGGATCCTAAATGCCTGGTTCATGGTGATGCCAGCAATTGGAAGGAAAACCATGGGTCATAAGAAACCCTGTGTCTGGGTATGTCAGTGTGTGCAATCACTACTGAATAACTGAGTATCCAATGAGTAGGATAAGAGGCTTGAGAGCCAGGAGTTGAAGCAGCCATGAGTCTGGACCAGATACTGAAGAAACGAGGGAATCTGAGATTTGGCTTGTAGGAGGAGGAGGCAGGAGGTTCAAACCAAGTACCAGAGTACAGGACAGAGGTCTGGACCTCCGGTCAGCTACTGGTAAGGCCAGAGGTCCAGACCAGCTAGCAGAGACACCCTATTGCATGTGAGGCAACTGGGAGACCAGGGGATCCAGGGCCAGCTACTGCATAGGCTGGATGTCTAAGGTCAGTTACTGGGAGGGGATCGCAGAGTGTGTGTGTCTGTGGGTGGTGGGTGCATAGGTCTGAGAACCAGCAAATGGAGTGAGACTGTGGGCCTCAGAGGTGTGGGCAACTACTGAATAGACCTGAGTGCCTAGGGCCAGCTACTGGAGATCTTCACAATGTATATATGTGAATATATGAATGTGTATACATGTTTTCAATCAATGGCCTTTCATCCTGATCAGCCAGAGAACAGTATCAGGCTGTTTGTGATGTTCATATCTGCATGAATGCTGTGTTCTCTGTGTTTCTTATTCTGTGCGCCCAGTCATGTATATATTGTATAACGTATGAGTGTGCCTGTCAGGAATACATGTTCAGCGTCACTACAAGCCTGACCTGAAAACTATAGAAGACAACTTAGAATCACAGAATCAGAGAATGGTTGTTGAAAGGGACCTCTGGAAGTCATCTGATCCAATCCCTCTGCTCAAGCAGGGCCACCTAGAGGTTGCCAGATGGCTTTTAAGTATCTCTGAGGAGAGTGGTTCCACAGCCTCTCTGGACAATCTGTGCCAGTGCTTGGCAAGTCATAGTAAAAAAGTGTTTCTTTAAGTTCAGAGGGAACCTCCTGTATTTCCATTTGTGCCCATTGTCTCTTGTCCTGTCACAGGACACCATTGGAAAGAGCCTGGCTTCATCCCTTTTACCTGCTCCCTTCAGGTATTTATATATTGATAAGATCCCCCCCCCGAGCCTTCTCTTCTTCAGGCCAAACAGTCTCAGCTCTCTTAGCCTTTTCTCACAGGAGAGACGCTGCCATCCCTTAACCATCTTTGTGTCTCTTTGCTGGACTCTCTCCAGTATGCCCATGTCTCTCTTATACTGGGGAACCCAGAACTGGACACATCTCTCCAGGTGTGGTCTCACCAGTGCTGAACAGAGGGCAAGGATCCCCTCCCTCAGCCTGCTGGCAATGCTTTGCCTAATGCAGCCCAGGATACCAGTTGCTGCTTTTGTCTTCTTCCTTCCTCTTTTCCTCCACCCCCTCTGTGCCCTCAGAGGCACCTCCCTCTCTCCTTATGGTTCCTTGCTTGCAGGGTCCTCTCACCCAAAAAGCCCCATCAGCCCAAAAGCCTTTCCCCTTGTGCAGTGTGTTTTTACACATGCTGCTGCAGGCTGGCACTCCTCAGGCCCCATGCCATGTCCAGCATGTGACAAAGCATCCATCCACACCTCCCCCCGCCATGCCAGAACTGTGGATGTACCTACCTTCCAAGGGTACAGCCCCCTTCTTAACAGGAGGGGGTTGGACAGACAGCTTGTGACAGATTTGGGCTGCACAGAGAAGGAGCCATGA
The DNA here is from genome assembly GCF_964289735.1 of Phaethon aethereus. Taxonomy (NCBI): domain Eukaryota; kingdom Metazoa; phylum Chordata; class Aves; order Phaethontiformes; family Phaethontidae; genus Phaethon; species Phaethon aethereus. The sequence continues at coordinate 24,294,896 of NC_138588.1, read as the reverse complement.
GTCCTCCTGCAGCCCCTACGCTGACTCCACAGCATCCCTGCCCAGAGAGGTGCCCTGAGGTCATCCCTCTGTCCCCGTTCTCCTGGGACTGAAAGAACACCGTGGCAGCTGTGAGGAAGAGGCAGTGACGGCAGCTTGTGGGGAAGCCTGTGAAAGGAGGTGAAAAGTCTGTGCTCTATGAGGGTTTTGGGGATTGACCTGTCCATGGAACTTATTCACACATGAAATTTTATTTCTAACTTCCAATATAAATGTCAAATTTTACTGCTAATTAGGTTGCCCATTGATAGATTGGGACTTCCAACATCTAATAATCCCAGACTTGACTGATATTTCCCAGAGCAAGTACAGGCAACTGTCATTTTGAGAAAGGGCCCTGGCACCACAGCAGTCCTCCCCCTTTTTGCACTGCCTCTCCCTCCGCTGACATCACTGTGTGCTGCCTGGCACAGAAATAGGTGGCTGTGTCTAAGGCTGTAAGGGCATGCAGCTGCAGGGAGACCTTGTTTTTGTCTTTGTCTGCAGAGATGGTGACTCGGCCTTGGAAGAGTGGGGCATAGCCTGTGTTATTCCCAAAAGGATAGATCCAGCCTAGAAATTGCAGCTCGCCTCCTGGGGCCTGACGGACACAATTCCAGTCATATCGAGGGCTATCCAGAGGCGCTCCCATTATAGTGCAGGTCAGTGGGAGTGATCCGGAGACTTTCCCCTCCTTGGGACCAGATGCCACCATCTTTATGGGGGAAAGGGTACCTGGAGAGACACAGGGCAGGTGTGAGATTTGAGTGTCTATGAGAAAGCTCATGGGTTCAGTAGTCCATCCTGGCATTGTGGGGTGCACAAATCCAGAATTTTGGCCTTTAATCCCAGGAGTCATCCTCCCAGGAGCAGGAGGAAGTGGCTTGCCACTGACAGGCCGCACAGACCCGTATTTCTTTGTACTGCCCAAAGGACTGCTGAGGCAGGAGACCCACGAGAACTTGGGTAACTGCTGGTAAACATGCCATACCTTTAAATATGAATCCAGAAACTTGCAGAAGGAGAACATGTTGTCCCCAGCCTTTCCCAGTCCTCCTGCTCCCTTCACCAGCTATGCTTGGACCCACACCCCTGTGCACAGAGAGTGTGCACAGGCTGTGCATGGACACAGAGGCAATTGGTTTGTCAGTTGCACATAAGGCCTAGAGGGACAAGAAGCATGGGGCTCTTAAGCCTCTCCAGGAAATGGCCTGCCCCTAGAAAATCCCAAGGCTGCTTAGAGTGACACTGCACAGCTCCTTGGGGCAGTTATTGGTTTTGTCTAGTAATGTCTTCCCCTTACTCCATACTCAGAAAAATCTCTGAAAACTTCCCTTGTCTGCACTGCACCAGCATCCTACCCCACTTGAAAAGGGAAGATGATTTCCATGCAAGAATGCATCTTATGTAGTGGCATTTAGAGTTGGGCAGTAGGAGATGTAGCCTGTGACCCTTCTGGCCCCATCACTCACCCCCAGCAGCTCTGGGAACACCAGTCCAGGGGACAAACCAGTCAAGCCAGTGCATGGGTAGAGGTGGGCTGAGCATGCTGGGCTCATCTTTCATGCTCGTCTGCACCCTTTGTGAGACCATAGTCCAAGTGTACCCTGCAGCCCTGCAGGAGTACATGTCAGAGTTGGGACCTTCCTGAGCTCTTCCAGCAGAAAGAGAGGCATCTCCTGCTCTAATCCCTCTTCACCAGCAGTACCCCTCCTCTTCCACCCACAGGAGTGTCTAGCTCTCTTTCCATCATCTTTCCTGTGATGTCACACACTAGCCCTTGTGTAAGGGAGGCCAGTGCCCTGGGGTGGAAACTGGAAGGGCTAGAGGTACAGGGCAGGCAGGAGCTCACTGGACCTGGTAGTCCCAGGGTAAGTATAGACCCAGGGAGGATTTTGCCTGGTTCCTGCCGGGCTCCTGCAAGCTGTGCTAAGTCACCACATGCAGAAGGAGTTGGCAGGGTCCTGAGGATGTAGGATGCACAAGATCAGAGATGTGCTTTGGGAGCTGGTCCTAGAGGTGGTGACTTGCCTGTCCACAGCAGCCCCATATTGCAATGTGGAAGAACTGTGGCTGATGTAGAAGACAAACTCTGTACTCCCCATTAGGCATCTGTCGGTACAAGTGAAACCCAAAGGTCAGAAGCCTGGCAGGAGAGATGCATTGAGTCCCTGGGTGCTGTCAGCCCCTCTCCACCTGCAACCAGCCACACCTGAGGGCTCACATCTGCCCAGACACATGGCCACAGTCACAGCAACAAAAGGGTAGGTGCAGGGTGCCCAGAGGCTCCCTATCACTTTCACCTCTTATGCCCCTCAGGGTTGCTCCCCACCACTGACAGACTGTCCATTCAACCAGTACATGGTATTTGGTAGGGGGGAAGGAGAATGCTGGGAGGCTACAGCCTGATCCTCTCCCTTTTACAGAGGGAAGTTAAAGCTCCAAAGCTGTCCCTGCACCCCCGTACAACGTTTCTGTCTCCATGGGCTGGATACCCTAATATGTGGATAAATGAGACCTGACAGAGCACAAATGCATGAGATGATAGGCATTACAGTGGGGCATGGAAATATCTGGGCACAGAAGTGTCCCTGTGCTCCTGGGACCCCTCTTGGGACCTGCCTTAACTCCTGCAGCTGCTGCCAAGGGGAGACAGAACAGCATCAGGACCATTCTGCCCCTGCTACTTCTCCAGCCAGAGCTAAGCCCAGAGCCACCCTGGATCCCCCCATTCCCACCCACAGCAGGACAGTGCAGGGCTGAGTGATGCTCTGGGGATCTGGAAAGGGGGGTCAAGATACCATGGGAGGACAGAGCTCAGATCTGCCTAGGTCAGAAAGAGCCAGCTTGGCCTCCCATCCCTTCCAGCCCTGGGGCTGGTGAACATTTCTCCATCTGGTGGTGGGGAACTGCAGGGCTATGTCAGATCTCCATCCCATCATTGGTTCTCCAACCTCCACACACCCTATGGGAGGGCAGGAAAGGGCAAAGTATTTTAGGAATGATACAGGTCCCAAGCAGAGGGAAACACAAAAAACCCATGTCCATGTCCTCTTCCCAGGAACGGAGGGGCTCTCACCTTTCAGGGCTGCAGCAAAGGTGATGACCAGCATCCAGAGGAGCATTGCAGGCTTCCCCAGAGGAATTTGCATTATGCACCGTGAAGTAGGAAAGTAGAATTGTGGGGCTGAGAAAGGCTCAGACCTTCTTCTCTTTGAGTCAGCAGGGAAATGCCCTGTCCTTCCAATGCTGAACGCTCAGACTTCCTTGCAACTACAGGCAGATTTGCAGCCTTTTTTGAGCAACTCCTTTGCAGTTGCAGGTACTTCATACACTGAGGGGTTGGATACATTTGTCACTGCTGGCTTTGCTGGGGACAGGAAACCACATTCCCTTTTTTGTACTGCTCAGCCTGCACAGGAAACACAGGGACCGCTCTTGTCTCCCCAGGGCCCCTCATACCGGTATCTCTGAACCTCATGTCAGAGGCTGTGGCCCTGTAGATGGCCGTGGTCATGTAGATGGCTGGGATGGGACAGGCATGGTAGTGTGGAGAGGGTCTTCTCCCTGGGAGTGATATCCTCCCTCAATCGGCATGGCCCAAACCTGTTGTCCCACTCCCAGCTAAGTGGCCACAGCTACCAGATCTGGGAAGGAGCAGGAGGATTTTCACTTCTGGCTCCTCCATGTCCCTATCACTGTGAGCTGTGCCCAAAACACTGAAATACAGCAGGCAGTCTTCCTGTTCCTGTGTAGTGAAGAGCAGGATCCCCACCTGGGAGGAACATCTACCCTGGGCAAAATGGGCCACGTGGCCATAGGAGAATCCTATCACCCACTACATACTATGGGGGCCCATGGGGATGCGCCAGTAAAAAAATGCTGGTAAATGGGAGAGGCCTCAGAGCTGTAAGTCCACCGGGAGCTCCCAGGTCCCCTGCTCATTGCCCACAATGCTTAGTGTGCAGGCTGACTCAAATTTAATTTGGGAACAAAGCAGGGCTGTCTCCAGTAGTCCACTCCATCCAGCACAGAGAGGCTGACTGAGCTTCTCTGGTGGTTTAAAGACCCAAAGGGATTTAGGGGCAGCAAGGAGAGCTGTTAGTGGGGCTGGAGGCAAGCTCTTTCCTGGGTTACCACAGAGAGCTCTTCAGGGGACATGAAAAATGTTGACGATCCCCCTCAGGCTTATATCCTGCTCTTGGGTCCTGGTGTAGAAATGAGGCAAGCCAGGAAGGATCCAGTTGCTGCAGGGGATCTCTACTCTCCCCACAGATCTAGCTGCAGGATGTCAGGAGTTTATAAGGGCTGAAGAAGTGATAAGAGGGGGCTAACTGAGCATGTCCATAGGTGCAGAGAGAGAAGGGAAGAGAAAAACAAACCAAAATATCTGTGACCCAGCCTCAATAATAGAATCATCTCCAGCATGTGTTATATAAACCAGGATGAATTCACATCTGTTTAATACCAACATTCAATTTCACAGGTTAAAACCTTTCTGCATACTCTTTGTACAGCCTCGTGTAGTCAGAGAAGTCCTACACAGTCCCATAGCTGTTAGCTGAAATAACAGCTACCAGTGTAGGGTCATGCTAATCTTCAGCCAGAGAGGCTATGGCGTTCAATTAGGATTAAAATATTTCTAGTAAATTATCTGGCCTTTTGAAAAGAGCTTGCTGGGCAGGGCTACCTTGACATGCATTGAATTGTTCTTGCTTTCCTTTCTCTATCCTTTGGTTCTGTTGTCATGCTTGGTCTGTGTGTCTATATTTCTTTGTGAGTAACCAAAGTGAGTTATTTCCAGCTTTCCTCTAACACCAAGGCCACGAAATAAGAAAACTATATGAAGATATAACTACTTACTTTTTCTGTTTTATTTTAACTGGTTGGTTAACAGGTTAGTCTTTCATTCTGCTGTAGTTGGAAAGACAGAGAAAGAAATACCAGGACAGTCTGAACCAGGACTTATAACTGACAATGAACTTGAGATGGTATTCTTGCAGGTGTCATAGTTTACAGAGTTTACATGTTTACTTTCTTTGTACAGTGCACTATGTATGCACAGGGGAAGCTCCTCTATACTCTTCCTTCCTTCTTAGGGTGAAACTTGGTTGTCAGAGAGGGATAATACTCCCCCTTTGCTTTCCAGGAGGATCAGGGCAGGGGGAATGATATGGATTGCACCAGAGAAGGGTAATAGGCTGCCATTTTGGAGAGAAGAGCCACTGGAACATGGACAAAAGGAGACTTCTGACAACACTGAGCAGAGTTACTCTGTTGTTTCTTTTTGTCACAGCCCTTCAGGACTCTATGTCCCTGACTGTGCCTGGACCGTGGTTGGTAGTTGGATCTCCAGGGCTCTGGGTGCAGGGTCAGATTCAGGGAGAACTGGCTGGTGAAGGCAACTGTGGAAATGAGGAATAAATTTTTTGAAGGATGGGTCATATCCTGCATCCCCATCTCAATAAATAAGACACAACAGGTTCAGAGTTTTCCCAGACATTCCCTGTACCAGTTTCCTCCAATGCTTGAGTTGTGAAGCCTTCCTATACCAGGCTGGACAGCATGAGCTATAACTGCAAGATGGCACCTGGGGAAAGAAAGTCAAGAAACTATTCGGACCACAGCAGTGAATGGAGAATGTATGTGTGTGTAGTCAGGAAGACAGAACTTTCCCCCAGTATTCCCCTGACCTCTACTTCCAACTTCAGGCTGGGGAGGAGGAGGGAGGGGAAGGGGATAATGGACACTTCCCCAGTCATTGGATATAGATGGTAGAAAGGGGTCAGATACTCTGGAGCAGCATGTCCTACTGCCACCATCGGGCAAAGCACAGGGGACTGGAGGGACCACTAGCCTGACTCAAGAGGACACATTTTGTGCTAGCCAGCCACCAGCACCCAGATACTCACTGTGGCCCAGGAACAGTAGTGAGAAAAGCCAGTCCATCCTGGACCAGGGCAGGGAGAGAAATTGCCTTGTAAGATGTACTGGGGGCATGTCTCTGCAGCTGCAAAGAAGGAGGCTGGAAAGGGGGTTGAAGAATAAAGCGGGGAGAAGGTAGGTGCCAGTGCTGAGCTGGAGTCAGTCTCAGAGTCAGTACTAGAACTTCACTTTTGCCTCTGGCTGCAGTAGGACTGGTAGAGGAGCAGCCCTCCACAGAGCAAGCAGGGTCCACCCTGGGCCTGGCATCTGGAGAGCTTGGACATCCACTGACCTCATGAGCAGCAGCTGAACTTTTCAAAGGTGAGCCTGCCTTTCCCCCAACCCTTTCTCTCTGGTAATCAGACCTCTAGCATCCTTGAGTCTCAGGGCTGCTGTAAAGTGTCTCTTGTGCCCCAGACCAGCAGCCAATGCTGAAGACCCCCTACTGAGTGCCCCACTTCTGAATCACATCCAGTGGACTGGAAGCCTGAACTTCACAAGAGAGAAGGATAAATTCTGCAGTCTTCCTCTATGCTCCCCTGGCTGTATTTCCATGGGACACCCGGTAGAACAAATGGAGGTACTAAGGCCAAGCTGCTGTACCTTGTCCTGTATCTCCGGTTCTAAGCAATCAAGCAGAGAAGACATTCAAGTAGGGCTCAGGGCAACGTGTGAGAAGGAGAGAGCCAAGGGAAGATCCCAGCGTCAAAGTCAGGACGGAGCCTTGCAGCTGGGGAGTGTGAAGGAGTGGGTGAACATCAAGAAGTCATTTTATTCACATGCAGATGCACTTAATGTTGTTTGCCAGGTCAAATAGCAATACTAAGTGTTGTGGAGCTCCAGTCAGCCTACAAGGAAAACCTTTCCTGAGCAAACAGGAAGGCTGTCTATCCAACCCCCACCTCCAAAGGCCAGTAGGCTGGGGTGGGCAAGAGGTTGAGAGGGGCATTAGCCAGGACAGCTGACCCAAACTGACCAAAGGAATTTTCCATAGCTTATGGCATCAGGCTCAGCCATAAATCTAAAAGAAAGGAGGATGGGGCATTTGGTATTAAGGCGCTTGTCTTTTGAAACAAATGCTATGCACACTGAAGCACTACTTCCCAGGAAGTGGCTGGACATCTCGTGCTCATGGGAAGTAGAGAATAAATATTTTTAATAAGAATAGAATAGAGTAGAATAGAGTAGAATAGAATAGAATAGAATAGAATAGAATAGAATAGAATAGAATAGAATAGAATAGAATAGAATAGAATAGAATAGAATAGAATACTTAAGTTGGAAGGGACCTACAACAATCATTTAGTCCAACTTTTGCTTTGCTTCCATGTGACGCCCCCTCCGAGCCTTCTCTTCTCTGTGCTAAAGAGTCCCATCTCTCTCATCCTTTCCTTACTGGAGAGACACTCCAGTCCCTTCATCATCTTTGTGACCCTTCATTGAACTGTCTCCAGTATGTCCATGTCTATCTTGTACTGAGGAGACCAGCACTGGACATAGCTCTCCAGGTGTGGTCTCACCAGGACTGAGCAGAGGGCAAGGATCCCCTCCCTCGACCTGGTGGAGGCACGCAAGGAATGAAGCTGGGGGTATTTTTTAGTCTCTGTGAGCAGTAAACAAGGTGCAACCTTGAGGGAAAGAACAAGATAATCACAAAGGGAACACAACTACTGAACTTTGAGTGAACTGTCCTAATTAACATCTAATTAACATATAATTGGCAAAATAGAAACCTGCCCCTGAGCAGGGAAAGCCCCCTCCTCACAAAAGCCCCTTCCACACTGAGCATGCCTAGGAAAAAAGGACGCTGTGACTTTAAGTGGAGAAGAGGCTGGTGAGAGCCAATGGGAACAAGGGTGACGGAGCCAACTGTTAAAAAATACTGATAACTGTTGCTCAAATTGTATAAATATTTTCCGTGTATTAACCAAGGCATGCTAGCTTTGTGGGCCTACCACCTAGCACCCAACTCTGTGCAGATTTGGAATAAAGGCAAATATCTCGACTTGTGTTTTTTGGCTCTCTGCACACCGGGTGGATGAATCTGTATTTGGGACAACAGTTTTGGCGACCCAGATGGGACAGCCATAAGGCCTTGCCTGGATCGTCTTGCCAACCCTGACAGCAGAGAATCGGACTGGACAGGACTCCAGCGTGCACTGACCTGTTGATGGGAGACTTCTCCGGATCTCCTCCGAGGTCGGGGTGACAAGTGACTCAAAGGTGCAACACCTGGAAAGAGATATTTGCGTAAGGGCAAAAGGAGGGTGAATCCTTGGATCGGCGACTATTAAAATTTAATTATTTTCATGGAAAAGGTACGAAAAGGTAAAAAAAACCTCTCATGCGCATAAGTTGCCTGTAGACACCGGCAAGGGGTGCCTTAATTGACCAGTGGGGTCAGAGCCAAGGGCGCACAGGGTTACGTTCTTTACACGTTGAAGCTTGGTACTGTTGTCCCAAAAAGCGGGATCGGACACTTGGTGTGCAATGCGCCAATATACACACAGAGTAGAGGTATTTTATTTAAAGCATATTTGTGCAGATATGGGTGCTAGGTGGTATTCCACAAAGCTAGCACACCACACAAAGGAATAACCACATATTTGTCCTGTTACACAATTAGCAAAAACAATAGAGAACCTCCCAAATTTACATTCATTGGCTAGTAATTACCACATTGCTTATTATCAGTTACACATATTTAAATTGGTGCGCATGCTCCTAGGAAGAATGGGGGGGTGATTTGTACAGTCCCTCAATTGAGTTGGTGGTCACCATCTCCCCTGGCCACCTTTACCTTTACCTTGGTTACCGTGGGTTCTGCTGATCTCATGACAGTTACATTTTTCAAGTGCGTAGGAACAGCTAAGTCTTCGTGGTTTACTGCGTAAGTACAACTACTTCTCCATCTTCTTGACCACTAAATCCAGCTTCATTCATCTTTTTTTTTAATTGGGTTGTCTCCTGCTGACCTGCCCCCCTAGAATCTTTCATTTTCCTCCGACATCAGTACCAGGGGGGTGCCTGCTGAGTGTGAGAACCAGGTATAGGTATAGGTATACGTAAGAACTGACAAAATGGGATTGAACCAATCCATGATTCCTCTCTGTAGCCCTTTGGGGTGTATTTTGAAAAACTGGAATAAGTTTCGTGGTGATATGGTAACTAAAGATAAGATGAAAAGAAATTGTAATCAATGGTAGCTAAATTACAAATTGGATGATGGAGAACGACAGCTGGAAAATGGGTTTTTACAATTTAATATACTGCGGTTACTGTTGTTTTGTCGTCGACTTGGGAAAATGGGATGAAGTTTTGTGTGTTGATGCTTTTATGACTCTGTACAGAAATCTTGATATTCAGAAAAAATGTAAACTAATAGCTGACTTAGTGATATATACAGCTTCTGATAAAAAAAGGAGTGGTTCTAACATAGGCTGTGATGATAAAAAAATTGCAGAGGGAAAAGAACAGGAGTATGTGCAATTGTTAGTCCCAACGGCCCCACCTTTATACAGAAATAGTGCAGGACAGTCGCCAATTGATTCAAATTCAGTCAGGCAATGAGAATTTCAGCCCTATTTCCAGTCGAACTAGAGGGCACACTCAGCCAGTTACTCAGGCTCCTTTAAGACAGGTGGTGGGACCGGAGGGATTGCTGGGTTTTGTACATGTTCCATTCACTACCTCTGACCTGTTAAACTGGAAACAATTTGTTGGTTCACATCATAGAGAAAATCCTGAAGGAATGCACTGGCTTTTAGAGACTATCATGCTGACTCACAGTCCTAACTGGGGAGATGTGCAAGCATTGTTAAATACTTTCTTTACAGCAAAGGAAAAAAGAATTATAATAAAAAGCCAGGGAAGGTGAGAAAAGAAATGAACAGGAGGACCCTGGGGATTCTTTGCCTACTGGAAAAGATACAGAGTGGGATCCTAACGGGGGGAGGAAAGGCCCAGCTGAAGCAATACCAACAATTAATATTACACGGGGTCTGGCATGGAGTACCAAAATAAAAAAATATGTCCCCTTCCACCTTCTTGCTGGCAGGACAACATGAGAAGCTGGACAGTCCTTGACTGCTCTAGGAACAACTGAAAACATCAGGACTTATCAACATTCTTTTCATCCCAGATCCAAAACACAGCACTGTGCCCGCTACTAGGAAGAAAATTATCTTGGCCAAAACCAGGACAGAGGTGGGACAGGGCCCCAGTGAAAATCCATTGACCTGTTATGAGAGGTTATGTGAAGTAGCTAGAAAATGGGTGGACTTGAATCCAGACAACGAGGCAGATCAGAGGATGTTCGATATGCTGTGCATTGGGCTGTGACTCAGGATACAAGGAGAAAGTTGAGGGGGCTGGGACTGTCGATTTCACAATTCATAGAAATAGCATATAAAGTGTATAAAAATCGGGATGAGAGAGAAGGAAAAAGAAAAAGAGAGCAGAATGAGGTTGCAGGTATCTTTGTTGGCAGCAGCAGTAAATGGAAACGATACCAGAGGAAAAGGTAGAGGGAAGAGGGGACGCACTGTGATAATACAGGGAAAAGGCCCACAAAACCAAACCCCCATAGGACCAAATCAGTGTGTGGCCTGCAGACAGGAAGGGCAATAGAAGTACAAATTCCCAAACCAAAAGGGGCCAGAGGAACAAGATCACGCAGGAAACTCTAATCTTATTATGTTAGAAGATTCAGACAGTGAATGAAGAGGACCAGGGGAAAACATTGAAGTCTCCCCAGCCTAGGCCTTGGTTCCAGTTAGGCTGGGGAATGAGGCCATAGATTTTTTAATTGACAGCTGGGCCACTCATTTGGTGTTCACTAGTTGTAAAGGGTCCCTAAGCAAAACCACTATACAGATTGTTGGGACAATAGGAAAGAGAACATTAAGATAATTTTTACAACCTATGGAATGTAGAATTGAAAATACTAAAGTAATTCACGAGTTTCTATATATGCCAGAATGCCCTCTTCCACTGCTAGGATGGGACTTGTTACGTAAATTGAATGCACAAGTAACCTTTTCTGAGAATTCTGTACAGCTTCACATCCCACCCAAAATGGCATGGAAGGCACAAATCTGCCTACTGACAGATAAAACCCCGGAAAAAACCTGGAAACAACATCCCAGACATGGTTTACCACATTATTGAATGCGGTAAATCCTTTGGCATGGGCCTCAAAAAAAAACAGGTAAAGCAAAAAATGTAACTCAGATTAAAACAGAACTAAAGCCAGGGGCAAAGTTGGTAAGGGTAAATCAGTACCCTATTGGATTGGAAGCACACAAGGGTCTGAAGTCCTTGATAAACACTTTTATGCAATACAGACTGCTTAGAGAATGTCAATATGAATCTAATACTCCTGTTTTACCAATAAGGAAGCCTCGTGCTGAAGAACATAGACTAGTACAAGACTTAAGGGTGATAAATCAAATAACCATGGACATACACCCCACTGCACTGAACCCTTACACCTTGATAGCTTTGGTACCTGAAACAAATGCCTATTTCACTGTTTTGGACTGAAAAGATGCTTTTTTTTTGTATCCCAGTGGATGAACAAAGCCAAACAATCTTTGCCTTCGAATGGGAAAACCCCATGATGGGAAGAAAGGTACAGCTTTGCTGGACTGTGCTCCACCAAGGATTCAAAAATAGCCCTACACTGTTTAGTAATATATTGGCAAAAGATTTAGAACAATGGCGAGGTGAGAATGATAATGTAACTCTGTTACAATGCGTAGCAGGAAAGCAGGATCGATGGATGGAAATACTGAAATGTTCAAGAGATACGGAAGGATGATGGGTAACCCTGAATCAGCAAGTTCTTACTACAGCCAAAATGATGGAATCTCTCCTCAAGAAACTACACGAAGAAACTCAGCTGGGAGCTGATGCTCTGATAAGCAGCGTTAAGAGATGTGCTATAAGGCAAAAAATGCAATCAAGTACAGACCTAACAATAAGAAGGTGTCAAACCTGCTGTGAAAACAACCCTAAGATTCAAAGTAAGCTACTGATGGGTGAAGCAAAAAAAGGGAGCACTGGCAAATAGATTTCTCTGAGTTACTGAAGTGTAAGCAATATATATATGTACTTGTTTTGGTAGACACATTCTCTGGGTGGCCTGAAGCTTTCCCTTGCCACAACAATCAAGCTAGGGAAGTAATTAGAATTTTATTAAATAAATAATTCCCCAGTTTGGAATCCCTGAGGGCTTATCCTCTGACAATACAGCTCATTTTATTTTAGAAATAATCCAAGGAGTGTCAAGATCCCTCCAGTTGAAATGGGATCCATATCCCCCTTTGAGACCACAGTCTAGTGGGAAGATAGAAAGAATGAATCAGACCCTTAAAAGACAAATTTCCAAATTATGTCAAGAAACCCAGCTTAAATGGGTAGATATCCTATCAATCGCCCTGATGAGTATTAGGATCATTCCATGAGTGAAAGAAGCAATAAGCCTCTTTGAAATATTGTATGGAAAACTGTATCCCATCAATGAGGGGGATAGCCTGGGTGATCAGATGATACACATTAAAGGTGAAGGAATTTTGAAAAATTATTTGTTGTCTTTCTTGTGGGTACTATCGTCTTTGCACACGTATCTCAACCAGTGGGCTCTGCTTCCCTTGGGCTCTCTGGTGCATAACTTCAAGCCTGGAGATTTGGTTTACATCGGATCTGGAAGGATGAACCACTAAAAGAAAAGTGGAAGGGACCTCACCTCGTCCTCTTGACCACATACACTGCAGTAAAAGTAGAAGGGATCAACTCCTGGATCCACTACACAAGAGTGAAGGGAGCTCCAAGCAGAGGAACAATGGGCATCTGTACCAATGGGAGCACTAAAGCTAAGACTTTCTACTCTGTGGGCTAATGAACTGTTTATAGTTATAATATTAATATATATATAAAATATAATATTTATGGAAACACTGTTCTTTTCAAACTAAATCACAATGACAATAAGAATATTAATGAAGATACTCTTGTTTTTACTGCTAATCAGACACTGTATACCATAGGTGATCAGGGTTGATGGAAACACAGGAACAATGGGAAAGCCAAAACAGAACCTTACATTGACAATCACTAGTAATTATATAATGACAGAAACAAATAGACACCTTATTTCTGTTATACCAGGTGATAAAATCTCTATAAAATGTAATGTGACAAACTATCTAAAGGGACATACTTCTACAGTCATCAAAATGATGAATCAAACTCAACCAAAGGAAAGGGAAAGCTGTTTTTCAACCCCCTATGGTAATGTTAGCTTCTTCTTCAATGACACACCTCTGGCAGTAGTATGCTTATGGGTAGATACAGGGAAAGATAATCAAAATGGACTATCCTTAAAGATCATGCTAACACCTACTCCTAAACCTCATACTACTCCAACAGTTACCCTGACTGCCTATCGATATATTTCCTACCTGATTACTTATACAGCCACCCAAACTATATACCCATTGATCTCTGAAATTGGATCATATGCAATTAGGTACGTAGGATGACAGCAAGTGATGTTTAACCCATCATGGTCTCTCAAATGAGTAGAACTATCATTGCAGATTAATATCTCTGCGGTTAAACCAATCTGTTCATCATTTGAAAGTACATCTTATGCAGGGTGGCTAGCATGATTACGTGAGCCTTACGCTTACCCTTCAAAACGAGCAAGGAGAGATGTAACTGGTACCTTAGGGACCGAATTGGGAGTCTTAAACGGCATAAATGCTGAAATACTTGCAAACAAATGTCGTATGGCCACATATGATCTAAACAAACTAGAACATCCTTTACAGTCCTCCCTATCAGCTTTAGGAAGTCATCAATGGCTCTTATCAGATGTATTACCTCAATGGGAGAAAGTTGACCATTTAATCCTAGATGCACTTGGTGTAGCTCAAAGTAATATTTCTCTAGCTCTTAGTTGTATCAAACCTCAACTGTGGGTGCAATCTGCAATAGCAGCAATTGTAAGAGAAGGTGATGATGGCACTTTACCCCCTGAAATTTGAAAAATAATCTGGGAAAACACAATCAAATTAAAGAAAAAAATTAAATTGTGGTGGTATCTAGTTAATTTCACTTATAATCCTCAATAATAAAGCCATGGCTTTTGCTTTAACCATACAGTAAAAACCATCTACCAGATCATTGCATTAGGATTAAATCACAGATTTGGAATAAAAGCAAATATCTCAACTCTGTGTGTTTTGGGGCTCTCTACACACAGGGTGGAAGAACCCATATCTGGGACAACACGTCTAGTGAGTGCAAGGGTTGCTGTTCTGGAGACTTCCCCAGGTTGCTTACAGAAGCCTTTGTCCATTTTCTCACCCTGACTGAGTGATTCTAACTCCTACCATGACGTCAGCTTCAGTGGCGTCTCCTGTATTTCTCACCCACAAATGCTCACTCAACCTGTTGTCTGTCCCATGGGGAGCTCCACACATTTGAGCTTCCCCAGCTAACAGAGGGTATCCCCCAGTCTCGTTCTCTTACTCTCCCCAACCCCACCCAGCCTCTCCTAAAGAGCTTGTATCTATCCATCACAGCACCCAAAGCTGTGCAAGCTGTCACAGCAGTGATGGCATGAGGAGCTCCAGGTCCTTCTGCCTGTGTCTGAGATGAGGGTATTTGTGCGTACCTGGGGAGCAGCAGCTGAGCAAAGTCTTCCCATGGGGAAAATTGGAATCAAGCACCCAGGACCCCATGTATGTAAAGGCTTTACTTCAGAGCAAAGACATGCTGGAATGGACTGCAGGTAGTAATGTGCTGATGAAACGAGATGTCCACAAAGACAACAAACCTTTCAGTCCCCAAGGCTGGGGGAAATCAGGCTGGAGCTGTGCAGCCCTTGCACACGAGTCTTCTGCCTGAGGTGACTTCTGCAGCATGTTGTGCCAATTCCCAGGAACACAGGGTGCCACTGAGAAAGTCCATGGGTGGGTAAGCTTGTGATCCAGCCATACTGTGGACATCAGTGGCATGTTTTTTCTTCATATCGTTAGGCAGGTGTGTACCTGCCATTAGGCAGGGGAAAGGAGAACCATCATGGGTTGAGAGCATGGTGGCACGAGTGAAGACCCTGGTGTGATGTGCCTCCTAATTCTGCAGCATCTCTGGGTGTAGATGGTATTGTTATAAATGATTTAGTCCCAAACAGGATTCCAATTCAAATTTACAATTTATTAAGCGAATAGAGGCAAGCAAACAGCGCTGGGTGCGCCGGGAGTCTCTGCTCCACCAAGATGCATGCGGTACAGTTCCTGTTCCTGGTTTATATCCTGTCCGTTAATACATATTCATGAATAGGCGTGTCTTCTTCGGCGCATGCCCTCTTCTCCTTCTAGAATCTTCTCGACTCTTCCTCAGCGTGATCCTGTTCGCTAATACATATTCATGAATAGGCGTGTCTTCTAATACATATTAATGAACAGGCGTGTCTTCTTCAGCGCATGCCCTCTTCTCCTGCTAGAGTCTTCTCGAATCTTCCTCGGCGTGCCCCCAGGATGACCCCAAACCTTATGCATGCACTTTCTTTACACAATACTATGTGGTCAGTGGTCAAACTGGTTTGAGCTGATATACCAGCAAAGTAGTTTAACCTTCTCCTGTAAAATACCCCTTTTTATGGTGCAGGAGAAATCCATAAAAGTACAGAAGATTACACTTCATCACACGAATCAGATGAACATATTTCACAGTATGGACCTTGCCTCTGTGCTGTGGTGTTGGTGTTCAGGTCTTTGCACATAGGCACTGGAGGGAGACCATGGGATATCTGGCCTGCAGCAGCTCCAAGAGGGCACAGATTCCCTGGATGTCTTGTGCAGTACTTGCCAGCCACATGTGCTTGCGCTGGGTACCCCAGGCACCCGGCATGGCACTAGAGGCCTTTCTTACACCATTAAAATAAGAACCCTGGATTAATGTAGGTGCTTGCAGTGCAGGGATGTGCACATGTCTTAGTTTTGTATTGAGCTGAGCTCTAGTGAGTGTGATGGATGGAGGCAATAGAGAGACCTGGTGCACTCCATTTGGTTTGCTGAAAACCCTGCAGGCAACAAGGAAGTGTGAGTCAGATGCCCTAAACATTTGGTGTAATCTGAGGTGACCAAGGATGCCCGTTCCCACTGCCCCACAGCTAATGCTCAGGCAGGATGTGGGTTTCTCATATTCGCGGCAAGAGTCGTAGATGCTCCAAAAGCCACCAGGTCCTTGTGTGTGAGTAGCTGACTGCCACTCTCCATCCCATGGGTCACAGTGAGAGTTCGGGGAAGGGTCTGGCCTGCAGGCACCTGCTTTGTGCAGACCTGAACAGCAGCAAGAAGAATGCCAGCTCCTGTTGGTCTGTAGATCTGAGTCCCTCTTCAGCCTCAGGGCTCCTAAGCAGAAGTGAGATGGACTCAGCTGAATACTTACCTGACACGAGAGGAAATGATCCCTGCTTGTCACTGCCAAGGTGTCCTGCCTGGCAATAGAAGAGGGATAGGGCCTAATGGAGGTGAAAATTTCCTCCTTTCATAGACCACCATGTTCTGTTAGGACAAAATAACTCTCACGAAATCAGCCTCTCCAAGGTTCAGAGAGGAACATTCAGTGATCATTTCAGTCTGCTTCAACCTGTACAACCCAGGAGGGACCCTGCTGCATTTCAGGAGCTGTCAGCCCTGGAGCTCTGGAAACATCTCAAAGGAGGCTAGTGGCGGGCACAGAAAGTGATGCCTTGGGCTGGTGCTCTGCTGCTGAGCATGGACAGGCTCCTGGGACAGAGGCAGCTCATGGCAAGCCTGCAGCACTGCCCGGAGGCAGCTCTGCCCAGGTACAGGTCCTCTGCTGAGCTGAGTGCACTGCTTGCAAGACACCAAGGGGAGGTGAACAAGGCAGAGAAGTTAAAAAGTCTGTTGTGGGAGAACAGTCTCAGCCCTTTACATGGTAAAGTCTCTGTCTGCAGGGCGGTGCAGATGGGTATCCTGGAAGTATCTTTTAGAACTGGCACGTACCATGGTTTATGCAGAGGAGGAGAAGGTGCTCCTGAGCAGGGCTTCCCTGCCACACTGTCAAAGGACAGGACGTGACATCTCCCTTCTGCCAGGAATGTCGGCAGGGGTGTGAAGCCAGACGTGCAGCCAGGGGTGCCCAGGGCTGCCCTTCAGAGCAGGGACCCTCTGCCCCACGGGCTGTGTGCTGGGACAGGGACTCTGCCGCCTGCCAGGGTCAGGTCTCAGCCTGCCTTCCTCCATGGCACTGCGGGAAGAAGCTTTGGGTGGAAGGAGCAACCTGTTTCAGGGCACGTCCTGATTTTGGGAAGGTGCTGTGTGGGTCAGGGCTGCTCACATATCCAGATTACCCCCAGGGCATCTCCAGCAGAGAATTTTCAAGAGGAAGCTCAATGCAGGGATTACTGTAAAGATAAGGAGCTTTCTTGTGTTTTAATTTTCCTGCTCTACGCATAGTGGGGTGCAGGGAAGGGAGAGATGGAAAAGGAATTCTCAAGTTTGAACATGTCACAGAGATGTCTGATCTGCAACTTCAAGTGGTCAACAGGTCTGCGAAGAGCCTTGTAAAGTGCCTTCAGCCCCTCCTCTGCCTGTGGACAGCATTAGCATCACTTTTGCTGGACCCTTCATGATTGTTCTGACCTGCCCCTTTCCACCTGGAAACATGAATATGTGCCTAGCCAGTGTCCTGCAAAAATGCAAGTTTCTGTAGGGCCAAGGTGAGTGCACAAAGTTTGGGATGGGATCTGTGAGCACTGACAGGGAAAAGACATGGGACAGGAAAACACTTTACAAGAGGAAGATCTCCAGGCAGCAGGGATATGATCAGGGAATGAGAGGAAAATAAAATCAGAAATGTTGCAGGAGGGAGATTTCGAAATCTCTGTATGATTCCTTTCAGTGCACACAGCTTCCTCTGAGCAAGCCCCCTTGCCTCCCCTCCCACCCAGAAAAGCCTCTGTTCTCACAGAATCACAGAATCACTAAGGTTGGAAAGGACCTTCAAGATCATCAAGTCCAACCGTTAACCCAACGCCACCATGTCCCCTAAACCATGTCCCGAAGCGCCACATCCACACGTTTTTTGAATACTTCCAGAGATGGTGACTCCACTCAAGAGTCAAGTCCACTCAGACGAGACTCAGGGCTGTGGGGTCCAAGGTGTGAACCGCCTCCTCTGCAGCCAGAGCTCCAGCAGAGCTGTGGTGCAGTTCTCCAGTTACATGTCATTTTTGTCTGCAGAGCGAAGAGCTGAGACCAACTGCCTGGTAATATTGAGGTCTGGGAGGCAGCATGCAGAGCTGGGTAAGGAGAACACTTTCCTGTGTGCCTCCTCTCCTCGCTTTGCCTCCCCTCCCTCTCCGTTCTCCCCTCCCCGCTCCCTTTCCCTCCTCTTCCCTCTCACAGATAGACTGTTAATGTGTATTTCCTTTACCCCACTTGACAGTGTTATTGCTACAGTTATCTTGTTCTTGCTGTCAGGCTCTCTGGGGATCAGTTTCATCTGGCAAACACTGATGTTGTGAGGCCTTTCACAGGCAATCCTTTCACTTTGCAGGACTCTCTCTGTTCTCCCTGAGCGCAGCAGAAATGCTGAGGGTTTCTGACAAGCAAAATGCTCACCAAGTTATATGGAGGACAGCTGTAAAAAAACCCAACTCTCAAACTTCCTTTTGCAATCCCCATTGCTTAGCCATGCAAGTGCAGATGCTGACACACTCTCCTGCATTTTAGGAGTGGTTTCATCTGAAAAATGTAAACATCAGGACTGTACATTTACAGAAGAAGGCTGAGGTACTAAACGACTTCTTTGCCTCAGTCTTCACTGGCAGTGTCTCTTCCCACACCTCTCGAGGGGATGGCCTGCAAGATGGGGACTGGAGGAGCAAAGTCCCTCCCACCGTAAGAGAAGAACAGGTTCGAGCCGACCTGAGGAACCTAAATATACACAAGTCTATGGGACCTGACAAGATGCATCCTGGAGTCCTGAGGGAATTGGCTGACGTAGTAGCCAAGCCACTCTCCATGATATTTGAAAAGTCATGGCAGTCAGGCAAAGTCCCTGGTGACTGGAAAAAGGGAAACATTGCACCTGTTTTTAAAAAGGGTAGCAAGGAGGACCCTGGGAACTAGCGACCCGTCAGCCTCACCTCTGTGCCTGGGAAGATCATGGAACAGATCCTCCTAGAAGTTATGCTAAGGCATATGGAGCACAGGGAGGGGATTCAAGACAGTCAGAATGGCTTCACCAAGGGCAAGTCCTGTCTGACCAACCCAGTGGCCTTCTACGATGGAGTGACCACATCAGTGGACAAGGGAAGAGCTACCGATGTCACCTATCTGGACTTCTGTAAGGCCTTTGATGTGGTCCCCCACAAAATCCTTCTCTCTAGATTGGAGAGGTATGGATTTGATGGGTGGACTGTTGGATGGATGAGGAATTGGTTGGATGGTCACATCCAGAGGATGGTGGTCAATGGCTCAATATCCAGATGGAGATCAGTGACGAGCAGTGTCCCTCAGGGGTCTGTATTGGGAACAGTACTCTTTAATATCTTCATCAGTGGCATAGTCATTGGGATCAAGTGCACCCTCAGCGAGTTTGCAGGTGACACCAAACTGAGTAGTGCAGTTGACATGCCTGAGGGATGGGATGCCATACAGAGGGAGCTGGACAAACTCAAGGAATGGGTCCATGTGAACCTCATGAGGTTCAACAAGGCCAAGTGCAGGGTCCTGCACCTGGGTTGGGCAACCCCCAGTATCAATACAGGCTGGGGGATGAAGGGATTAGGAGCAGCTCTGCTGAGAAGGACTTGGGGGTACTGGTGAGTGAAAGCTGGACATGAGCTAGAAACGTGCGCTCGCAGCCCAGAAGGCTGCATCCAAAGAAGCATGGCCAGCAGGGCGAGGGAGGTGATTCTGCCCCTCTGCTCCGCACTAGTGAGACCCCACCTGGCATGCTGTGTCCTGGAGCCCTCAGCACAGGAAAGACATAGACCTGTTGGAACGGGTCTAGAGCAGGGCCACAAAAATGATCAGAGATGGAACACCTCTGCTATGAGGACAGCCTGAGAGAGTTGGGCTTGTTCAGCCTGGAGAGGAGAAGGCTCCGAGGAGACCTTATTGTGGCCTTTCAGTGCTTAAAGGGGCTGATAAGAAAGATGGGGACAGACTTTTTAGCAGGGCCTGTAGCAATAGGACAAGGAGTAATGGTTTTAAACTAAAAAAGGGCAGATTTCAAGTAGATGTAAGGAAGAAATTTTTCACAATGAGGGTGGTGAAATACTAGCATAGGTTGTCCAGAGAAGTGGTAGATGCCCCACCCCTGGAAACATTCAAGGTCAGGTTAGATGGGGATCTGAGCAACCTGATCTAGTTGCAGATGTCCTTGATCATAGCAGGGCGTTTGGACTAGATGACCTTTAAAGGTCCCTTTCAACCCTAACTATTCTATGATACTATGACAGTTTTCCCTCTCATGCCCAGCAGTGGAGTTAGGTGATAGGGGCATGAAGAAGGCAGTTTTTCACTCTCTGCTTTCTTACTTGCCCAAGCCATGGAGAGGCTTTCTTCCTGGATCCAAGGGACTCAACAGCATTTGCAAATGGAACGAAAAGCTGCAGTTTCCACACCTCTGAATCCAAGAGCGCAGGGGAGCAACTTAAGGTACAGCTTGGGGTTTCACATGTGGAAAATTCAGTAGATCTGTGGCTGAGCAGTCTGGCAGTCAGCTTGTGATGCGGAATTCCATGCATTTATTGTGTACCCAAGTTCTCACACGGATGCTAAGCCCCGCCAACAGGCATGTGGAAATGTGCAATTCCTGTCACTGTAGTTGGAGCTTCCCCGTGAGGGATGGTGCTCATTTTCTCCCAGACCACTTCCCCCATGATCAGCAGTAACTCTTTAATATCCTCTGATTGCTCGAGCACTGTTTGCCTGGTATCCAGAGAGACCTTTGCATGGTACCAGCTTAAACTTAGCACTGCTTTTCTTACCCACACCAGGAACACATTTGCTGAGCTCTGCCATGAGGAACATCACCATAAATGCGCCTCCCTAACTTCCTACTAGTCTTTTTCTGATGCCTCTTCTTATTGCAGGCAGTGGCAGATGCACAGACAGGAAAACATCTAGCTTCTCAGATCAGCTGAAATATAAAGGATGTTTAGAAGTCCTTGAGCACTCCAAAGCTGGAGAGGAGCAAATGAAGCCCAGAGGTGAAGTAGGGACCCAAATTACCAGTGTCCTGGCATCATCCTTCTGCCTTCCAGTTCCATCATCTGGCTTGGGCTGAGGTCAGTCTAAAGTCCCCACTGGGCTGCTGCCCTGCCTTATCTTCAGAGACCCTTCACAGCAACCTAGACCTTACACTTGGGCTTGCCATAAGCTGATGCATAAAGTATATGGGAAACTAGAAAGCACTTGCTGTAATGCATGGCCAACTGCTGTTGCCCAGCCTTGCCCCCAGAACTTCACAAGAGCCCCACAAGTGAGCTTGGACTGGTTTTCTCTGAGAGGATTGTCTCTGCCAGCCCTAGGTTTAACAAAAGTTACACACAATACAATTTCATGAACAATAAAACATTTCTTAACTCTATGCTAAGTCCAAGCTGCATCTAATGATGTCCACCATCCACAAAGGATAGCTGTACAAGAACTTTTTTAGGCAGAGAGATAGGAAAGGCCAGATAAAAACACAATGGAGTAGATTAAAGTGGGGAAGTGGCTGAAGAAGCCTGGTGCTCCCCACTCCTTATACATAGTGCCATCATCCCTCCCGAATGGTGTCATGGAGAGGGAGTCTGGGACCCTGTGTCAGGTCGTGCACTGAAGGAAGCATGACCCAGCAGCTGGGTGAGTTGAGACAGTCTACATGTCCTTGAGACAGTCTACCCCACCCATCCCCTAAACATCAGCCCTAGGCCTGGCCCTTTGTACCTTTTATTTCCAGCCCTGGCCAGTCACCATGGTCCGGGTTTGGGCTGATCATCTGAAAAATGTAAACATCAGGACTGGCTTCTGCCCCCACCATCCCATGATCCCACTGCTGCAGAGCAGGGCCAACTCCTCTGGAGGCGTTGCTCCTTATGGCACATTCAGCCAGCACAAGCCAGAACTCCAGCCATGCAGATGAAGGAAGGTCTCCTAGAAGAGGAAAAGGGAGGCATATAGCAGGGGGAAGTTCTTTGTGAAATGCCTTTGATTTTGCTCAAACAAGACTCTCCTAACCTTTTACTGTCTTTTCCTCCTTGAACAGTGCTGCATGTGCAGAAGCAGCAAATGTCCAATGGCAGCTCCATCACAGAGTTCTTCCTCCTGGCATTTGCAGACACACAGGAGCTGCAGCTGTTGCACTGCTGGCTTTTCCTGGGCATCTACCTGGCTGCCCTCCTGGGCAACGGCCTCTTCATCACAGCCATAGCCTGTGACGACCGCCTCCATACCGCCATGTACTTCTTCCTCTTCAACCTCTCCCTCCTTGACCTGGACTCCATCTCTACCACTCTCCCCAAATCCATGGCCAATTCCCTCTGGGAAACAAGGGCCATTTCCTACTCAGGATGTGCGGCCCAGGTCTTTTGCCTTCTCTTCTTGATTGCAGGGGGGTACTGTCTTCTCACCGTCATGGCCTATGACTGCTATGTTGCCCTCTGCAAACCTCTGCACTACAGGACCCTTCTGGGCAGCAGAGCTTGTGCCAAAATGGCAGCAGCTGCCTGGGGCAGTGGTTTTCTCAAGGCTATGCTTCCCACTGCCAATACATTTTCACTACCGCTCTGCCAAGGCAATGCTGTGGACCAGTTCTTCTGTGAAGTCCCTCAACTTCTCAAGCTCTCCTGCTCAGAATCCTACCTCAGAGAAGTTGGGCTTCTTGTGATTAGTCTTTCTGTAGCTTTAGGGTGTTTTGTTTTCATCGTGCTGTCCTACGTGCAGATCTTCAGGGCTGTGCTGAGGATCCCCTCTGAGCAGGGACGGCACAAAGCCTTTTCCATATGCCTCCCTCACCTGGCTATTGTCTCCCTGTTTGCTAGCACTGCCACGTTCACCTACCTGAAGCCCCTTTCCATCTCCTCCCCATCCAAGGATCTGGTGGTGGCAGTTCTATATGCAGTGGTACCTCCATCAGCGAAACCCCTCATCTACAGCATGAGGAACCAACAGCTGAAGGATGCCATTAGGAAGGTGATTTCATGGATGTTTCTCAGTCATTCATGATGACTTTCCCATCACTCTCTACAAATGACTGCCATTCTAGGCCTATGCTTTGTTGTTTTTAATTTTATCATGATTAGTATTAGTATCATTATTGTTATGCTAAATATCATGATCATAATTGCTATCATTCTCATTTTGTAGTAATTTTTGGTTATTATGCTCCTACAGAAATGTTTGCATTCATCTCACTTCTGAGTTATTAACCTGCTCTGTCTCACCTGGAGCCTGTATAAATATATATCCAGCAATGGGTCAGAGCTGACTCCCTCCTAGCATCTCTGTAATAAAAATGGATCTCCCGAGCGCAGTGCCTGGAGACTCAACTTGTCTTCCAAGGCTGGTGCCAAGAATAGGCATGAGCAACTGCACCCCAAAAGGGCCTGTTGCTCCACGGGTTCAGGAGCAAACAGCTCATTGTCATAGTGTGACCTGTTAGAGATCAAGAGTTGGATTAGGAGTTGGATTTAGACACCTGTTGGTGTCTGGTACCAGACAGTGGAGATGGTGAATGTTCACTGAGGTACATACCCAGGGGTGTTCAAATGTGACATGTGGATCATGTGCTTAAGCAGGGGTGTCTGGAGCTGCTTGGAGAGCCCAGGGGATCTCCATGTACTGTGTGTGCCTGTGGTTGGCGGTGAATGAAACCGCACAAAGTGGTGGAGTCACCCAAAGGGAAAGTGCTAAATCCAGGTATCTGCAGGGAAATAAAAGCTCTGCAATCCCAGAGGGGGCAGTGGGGACCCAGCAGCCACAAGGAAGGGAGGCTGGAGAGTGATTTATGTCACCCTCAGGCAATGGCTGAACATATCTAGTGTCCTTGGAAGTACACCATAGTCCATTAAAACACCTACCTGTGAAGGAGGATTAGCAGCGGTGATACCCATCCAGCTTGAGGCCATATGAGTAGTATCAGGAGGGGGCCAGGAATGTCCAGCCAAATCAGAGGATGGATGGGGAGATGGATGGGTCAAATGGGGAATGACCTGTTCTAGAAATTGTCTCAAATAGAAAAATGCTAGTATTCATCTAATCCAAGGCAACATCTGGACTGTGGGTACCCTAAAGCATGGTCATGGTGCAAAGACAGAAGTCTGCCGTTCTGGTGCTCCGCTAGGCCTGGGAAGTGGCTGAAGAAGCCTGGTGCTCCCCACTCCTTATACATAGTGCCATCATCCCTCCCGAATGGTGTCATGGAGAGGGAGTCTGGGACCCTGTGTCAGGTCGTGCACTGAAGGAAGCATGACCCAGCAGCCGGGTGAGTTTCCTGCTGTCCCTCAGTCCCTCTGCCTAGCACATGTCCTTGAGACAGTCTACCTCACCCATCCCCTAAACATCAGCCCTAGGCCTGGCCCTTTCTACCTTTCATTTCCAGCCCTGGCCAGTTTCTACCTTTCATTTCCACCACCATGGTCCGGGTTTGGGCTGATCTTTGAAGTGCGACTAGCCCCGTCTGCATCGGGGGAGTGTCCAGCCCTTCCCTCGCTCACACATGCCCAGGCCCTGGCAGAGCTCAGAGCAGGACTGTCTGTGAACCCCTGCATGGGACAAAAGAATTTCCCACCAGCCTGAGCTGAGTCTGGGCAGGGATCGAACACTGGGCACGCTATGAAAGCAGAAGGGGTGTGGGGGGACGAGGCACTGAGGACTCTTGTACAGAGCATACCAGGGGCATGTGTTCCCACCTCTGAATGGACCCTGCACAGTAAGGCACTGGCACAGTAGGGCTGTGGGGCTACATGTGGGGCAGTGGGGCAAGGCTGGTGCCGGGATGGGAGTACTACTCACCAGTGCTGCGTAGAGGTGAAGGGTCATCACCTCCTTCACCCTGCTGGCAACACCCTTCCCGATGCAGCCCAGGGTGCTGGTGGCCACCTTTACTGTGAGAACACATTGCTGGCACATGTCCAATTTGTTGCCCACCAGGACCTCCAGGTCCTTTTCTGCAAAAGATTCTTCCAGCTGGTCAGTCCCCAGCATTTACCTGTGCATGGTGTTATTCCTGGGGAGCCCAACAATTCAGAGGGTTTGCAGCCCACCTCACTTTCCACTTGTCTAGTCTCTATTTGGGCACCTTGTCATGAGGGTGTTTTGGGAAACTAATTCAGTGAAGGCTGAGGTGAGGAAGGCATTGAGTGTCTTGGGCTTTTTCATATTCTTTGTCACCAGCACCCTGGAACATGTAGCAGTGAGCCCACATTCCATACCACATGAGCCCACATGAGTCTTCTTTTTGCCCGCTTCTTACTTGTAGAAGCTTTTTTTTGTTTCCCCTCTGGTCCCAAAGCCCCAGGTGGGCTTTGGCTCTCCTAATGCCATCTCTGCATGCTTAGGAAGTTATCACTGATGCCCTCTAGAAGCTTTCTGGGTGGCTTGTGCCCTGCTATGTTGTCCCTCCAAAGGCCTCATCTTCTTTCTGATCAAGCAGCCAAATAACAGACACCCACTTAAAGGTCACCCATGTTGGTCTGCCTGCCAATCCTGACTCTTGACCCCTAAACTCTTGACTGGTTCATCATCTATCCCAAGGCAGAGCTCCATGCTTTCCCACTGCTCTCTCACTTGAAGGGAAACTCCCTCTTCCTGTTGACCGGTCCTGTCCTTCCTGAAGAGCTTTTATCCAGCCAGCTATCTGTCTGTCTGTCTGTCTATCTAGCTATCTATTCATGCATGCATGCATGCATCCATCCATCCATCCATCCCAGCACTCCCACCATGCCTCTTATCGCATGAGATCATAGCTCTGGAACTGCCCACAGACTTCCAAATCCTCCTATTTTTTCCCCCAGGCTGCATGCATTAGTGTACAGGCACTTCAGAGAGGTGCCCAGCCATGCTGATTTCCCAGAAAGGGTATGAGAGCTTTCACCACAATGCTGTCCCATAGGCAATTCCTTATTTATGCACTTATGCTCGGGGTGATTGCACTTCAGCCCTGCTTTGTTGATTGTTATGCTTCTTTTCTTTATATAAAACTTTGCTTGCCTACCCCACCCATTACTTCCTCACTCCTCCAAAATTCCTGTTTAAACCTCTTCTTAACTGGTTTGCCAGTCTGTTAGCAAAGATAATTTTACCCTACTTTATCAGAGGGTAATTTCACCCCATCTCTTCCAAGAAGTTGCTGATCCTCAGAGAAGTTCTCATGGTCATAGAAACTAAAATCTTGTGCCTTATACCAGCTGCACAACCAAATGTTGACCCACAGAAACTGTCCAGTGCGTAAACCTCCACACCAGCAAGGTCAAGAACAACAACACCTAGGTCACCATGCCCTTGATCATCACCCCCAGACTCATTTAGTTATACTCTACACCCATCTTGCGTTAAGAGGCAGAGCAATTTGGCAGAAATTAAACCCCCTTGCATTCCAGTCGATCCTCAGATATCAGAGGGACTGGGGGCGGCTGAGGTTCGGTTCTGAGTGATGCCCAAAGTCCGCGTTAGTAGTCCGGTTGCACCCAACACCCCTGTTGGGCTATCACGGGTCCGGATGCACTGCTAACATCACACGACCTGCTCAGCCGGACACCTCCTGAATTGGCACAGCCACACTCAAAGGTACAGTCGCATTCAGGGACAGCACACTCGGCTGAGTCAATCAATAGTGCGATTTATTGAAGCAACAGATGCACAAATTCTTTTAGGTTGCGGTGATAAATTCACTGTCTGCAGAGCACGTGCAATAAATTAAATACGGCCAGGTTACACACACGTGTGGGGTAATAAAGCAACTCTATAGAGATTCCTCAAGTTCCCGGGGATCCACTCGGGATAGCTGAGTGTT
Source organism: Phaethon aethereus (assembly GCF_964289735.1). Classification (NCBI taxonomy): domain Eukaryota; kingdom Metazoa; phylum Chordata; class Aves; order Phaethontiformes; family Phaethontidae; genus Phaethon; species Phaethon aethereus. The sequence continues at coordinate 24,267,905 of NC_138588.1, read as the reverse complement.
CGACTCTTACCCAAAGGCATCCCAATGCGGGGGAAGAGAGGGTCAGCCCGTCGGCGGATCCTAAAGGTCAGGAGCGATGGTACCTTCCCTGACATCCACCCCTTCTCAAACTATTTTATAGTGTTTTGCTTTGCAGGTGGAGCTTGAGTGACTCTAGTCATACGTACCTTTATCAGGGTTGGTCCAAAATTCTCTCACTTCGCGTTTAAAGGCACAGACTAGGAAAAATTCAGTGCGCATGCTCATTGAGGGCTGGTCGCACCTTGGGAGGTGGGTAACTTTTGAGATGGGTGTGCGTTTTGGTAATATAATGATATTATAATAAGCAAAGTTCACTCTGAGTACAGCATCTCATCAAAAGTTGGCAGACAGTTGGCCCAGGGCATCGAGCGTGCAGCTTATTAATTTACACAGTGTACCTTTAGATTCCCTTGTTCACAGGGCGTGGCCGCAATGTCTCCACTCCGCTCCACCCTCCACGCAATTTCTCCCAGAGTCAGCACACCAAGTTCCCCTGATGTTGCCAACATCTGGGGATGCCTAGGGAATTGCCACGTACAGACTCGTTGTACATCAGCTGTGTTCCACCCTGCTGCAATGCTGTGAATGTAAGTTAGATTTCTAAGCCCCCCCCAGCGATTATTCCACAACCCGTTCGGCTGTATCATCGATGCCTACACGGAAGAGCAGCAAGGAGTAATAGTCCAAAGGCCTGAAAAGCTTCATCAGGATCTCAACAATGCATCTTTTGATCAAGGATAGTGGACAAAGTTCATTAAGAGCTGGTAGAGGTTCCTAGGAGCTTGCTGGGAGTCAAGAAATCCTGTGGCTGCCCTTACCTGGCAGCAAAAGGCACCCTCAGCTTACTCGGAGGATTCCCATGAGTCCACAAATGACCTTAGAAAGACAACAATGTCCAGGAAACATTTTCAGGATACTGTTGGACAAAACCCTGAGGAACTTGGTGGTAATTCAGTGTTCATCCTGATATGAGCGGGAGACTGGACTGGAGACCTCCCAAGGTCCCTTGTGACCTGAATGGTTCGGTGATTCTGCTACCTCTACTGATAGCTACTGCGATTCTTGGAGTCATGAATTCCTCTTCTGCATGTGGGTTAGCACCCAGCACGTCATGCCCCAGAGCAATCCTTTGCTAGTGGTGTGATGTTGCCTCTTGGGCCTGAAACATTTTAAGTACGAAGTTTAATTCTGAATGACTGCTTGTTCAGATTGTGCCCTCCTCATAGCCTGTCACTGACAACTGAGAGCAATACTTGCAGAACGCCATCGCAGGAGGGTGATGATATTCTAACACCCCTGGAGTCCTTTGGAGACCCAAAAGAATGCATCAGGATTGGAAGAGCCTTAAACATCTCAGGCATGCATTTGTAAGATTGACTTTCTCACTGTGGGAGGCTGAAAGTGCTAAGTTTTTTTCAGTCAGGGGAGAAGAAAGCTTTGGGAAGACCGTATAACAGCGTCCCCACACTGACCAGGAGGTAACCAGGAGGAGTTACGCTCTTCACTGATGTACATGATTAGGGGATGAGGGCCAATGTGCAGTGAGAAGGTTTCCCAGAGTTGGTGCTATCTCTGTTTTTGGAGGTTTTCAGGCCCAAAATTAATAAAATTTTGTGAAAACTGCTGTGACCTGATAGCTGACCCTGCTGTGAGGAGGCTGGACTACAGACATCCTAAGATCACTTCCAGCCCACACAATTCCGTGTTTCCATCTGATACGGTTCTTTCCTTGATGCTAGTATGCAAAGCAGTCAGACTTTCTGTAACCATGGAAGTAAATATGTTCAGATCAAGTGCAGCTTTCTTGTCTCCAGTCAGTCTTTCTCAGGTGAAGGGCTGCTTGGCAGGTACCCCAGAAGAGCCTTGATCATATTGTTGGCTTCACCTTGTGTCGTGGTTTAGCCCCAGCCAGCAACTAACCACCACGTAGCCGCTCGCTCACTCCCCCACAGTGGGACGGGGGAAAGAATTGGAAGAATGAAAGTGAGAAAACTCATAGGTTGAGATAAAGGCAGTTTAATAGGGAAAGCAAAAGCCGCGCATGCAAGCAGAGCAAAACAAGGAATCCATTCACCTCTCCCCATGGGCAGGCAGGTGTTCAGCCACCTCCAGGAAAGCAGGGCTCCATCACACGTAATGGTTTCTTGGGAAGACAAATGCCATAACTCCGAATGTCCCTCCTCCCCTTCCTTCTTCTTCATCCCAGCTTTATAGACTGAGCATGACATCATATGGAATGGAATATCCCTTTGGTCAGCCTGGGTCAGCTGACCCGGCTGTGTCCCATTCCAGCTTCCCGTGCACCCCAGCCTTCTCGCTGGCAGGCCAGCATGAAAAGCTGGACCGTCCTTGACTGCTTAGCAACAACTGAAAACATCAGGACTTATCAACATTTTCTTATCCCAAATCTAAAACATAGCCTCACACTAGTTTCTGTGAAGAAAATTAACTCTATCCCAGCTGAAACCAGGAAACCTTGTATTTTCTTTTTCTGTGGTTTGCCCCTCCCAAGTTCTTCCCATTGATCATCCTCATGCCCTCCCATAGAATCAGCACACCTCCGCTTACCCGTTCCTCATTGACCCTGGTTTTGCTTGTATTGTACCTTCATTTGGTGTTTCTGGGGTGGTCACCATGGTAATACCTACTGCCTTGGCCAGCAAATTCATTTAACTGGCATCTCCATCTTCACCTACACATTAACAGCTGACACAATGGAGCTTTAATCCAGTCAGACATTGAGAAATAGATTTGGTCAATAGAAACCTCTAGACATTTTCCAAGGAGAAGGGATCTTCTGATGTTCTGCACTAGGAGGCAGAACAACCTTGTTCATCAAGGCAGCCTCAGGCCTGACTGGATAAGGAGCACCCTCGAGGACCGTGCCTCAGTGGGCATTATGAGGGATGTGTCAGTGGTGATAATTGTGAATATGGCCATGTGCCTACTGGGCCGCACCAGGGTGAGCGTTGCCGCCCAGACGAGGGGAGTTATCATTCTCCTTGACTCGGCACTGGTGTGGCCACATCTGGAATAGTGTGTCCTGGTGTGGGGCTCCCCATTCAGGAGGAGTGGGGGGGAATCGGAAAGGGTCCAGAAGAGATCTGCCAAAATGGGGTTGGGGGCCACGTATGGAAACGTGAAAGACCTGGGCTTCTCGGTAGCTTGGGGAAGTTTGAAAGTTGCTTACAGAAATGACTGCATGTTTTTCTGGCAGTGGGAAAGAGTATGAGGAAGGAAAACCACCAGAAATTGTAGTTTTGGAGGTCCGGACTGAATAGGAGGTGGAAGAAATGTCGTTCAAAAGGTAGTGCTGTGCTGCTCCAGGGGACTGATAGGGAATCTGTGACCAGCCCACAGCTTTGTGTTTCAAGGAACAGCCAGTGACGATGGAGAGAAATCAGTAAGGGTAAGCACATGCTGGGGTGAGAACAGGCTGGGGAAGTGGGTGGGATGTATACAGCCTGCAGGGAAACAGGCACAGGTGTGGGGCAGTGTAGGACAGCCTGCAGTGGAGATGGCCGAGGGTGCTAGCAAGGCTGGCAAGGCTCCAACAGAACTGAGGTCCCCTTGGCTATGGCTGATGTCTCTGCCACTGAGGCCTATGAGGAAACACATTGTCCTCATGGCACTGGAGCCTCATTTCCTCCTTGAATTGCCCAGGGAGGGTGGGAGGTGTCATACCTTGTCCTGCACGTGGCATCACAAAGCCCATCTCCTACTGCCCCAGGAAGAGCCCTGATCCATGCGTGAGGGACAGGATCTCCCTTCTCCAAGGGGGGCAGTGGTCAGGGCTTGTCATTTAGCTTGATAAACACCTCAAGTCTTTACTCGGCATCAGAGCCACCTGCACAGTGCCTCTGTCTGCCTCTCATCACTGCCTCCAATTTTCTGCACTAACAAGTCCATGGGGAGGTTTTGTCAGTAATGGCCCTCAGTGGAGCCAATTAATACTGCAAGAAAACTTCAGCATTTCCTTCTGACTTGGCTTTCTCAAGCAGTTTGTTCAATCTCCTCTCATCATCTGAGATTCATGGCTTTAGGATCAGATACACCAAGAGGCTCATTAAAATCCCTTAATTTTCTTCAAGCCTTCAAGACTTGTGCTGCTAACCGGAGAGGTTTCAGGAGAGTAGTGAATGATGAAGATTTCAGTGACATTTTAATAAGAAAGGATTTTTGCTTTCTAAGGATATTTTTATAATTTTTTACTTTACAGAAGAAGCGATAGCAGCATGCTCAAACTGATATTGATCCAGAGGGTCTCCGAAGGAGGCCTGGATGGGCAGGAAAGCAGTTTCCTTGAGGCCAGACACTATATCAACAAACTTCCTCCTCACCTGCCTGACCCTGCCATTTCTGTCATCTGCTGCCTGGGACTTGCATCACTTTTACTTACATCAGACTTCTCCACTGAAGTCTGCAGCTTCAGTGTGATGTTTCAGCTCCTTTCCACCAACTCCCACCTGCTTTCCTCAGAGAATTGGCTGCACACAGGCACAGAAGTATTTCTCTTAATTGTCAACAAACAAAAGCTACACACAGTACAATTTAATGAACAATAAAACATTCCTTAACCGTATGCTAAGTCCAAGCTGCATCGTTTTCTCTAATAATGCTGGTTTTCCTAGGATGTCTGCATTCACTGCACTTCTCCAGAGCCATGAACCCAGTTGGCCTGACATGGAGGCTCTTGTACACGTGTCTGACATGATAGAACAGCTGGCCTCCTCTCTCACAACTCTGTAATAAAAGGAATAAAAGGTTCTTGTATGGCTATCCCTTGTGGAAGGTGGACATCATTAGATGCAGCTTGGCTGGGGCTAAACCACGACACAAGGTGAAGCCAACAATATGATCAAGGCTCTTCTGGGGTACCTGCCAAGCAGCCCTTCACCTGAGAAAGACTGACTGGAGACAAGAAAGCTGCACTTGATCTGAACATATTTACTTCCATGGTTACAGAAAGTCTGACTGCTTTGCATACTAGCATCAAGGAAAGAACCGTATCAGATGGAAACACGGAATTGTGTGGGCTGGAAGTGATCTTAGGATGTCTGTAGTCCAGCCTCCTCACAGCAGGGTCAGCTATCAGGTCACAGCAGTTTTCACAAAATTTTATTAATTTTGGGCCTGAAAACCTCCAAAAACAGAGATAGCACCAACTCTGGGAAACCTTCTCACTGCACATTGGCCCTCATCCCCTAATCATGTACATCAGTGAAGAGCGTAACTCCTCCTGGTTACCTCCTGGTCAGTGTGGGGACGCTGTTATACGGTCTTCCCAAAGCTTTCTTCTCCCCTGACTGAAAAAAACTTAGCACTTTCAGCCTCCCACAGTGAGAAAGTCAATCTTACAAATGCATGCCTGAGATGTTTAAGGCTCTTCCAATCCTGATGCATTCTTTTGGGTCTCCAAAGGACTCCAGGGGTGTTAGAATATCATCACCCTCCTGCGATGGCGTTCTGCAAGTATTGCTCTCAGTTGTCAGTGACAGGCTATGAGGAGGGCACAATCTGAACAAGCAGTCATTCAGAATTAAACTTCGTACTTAAAATGTTTCAGGCCCAAGAGGCAACATCACACCACTAGCAAAGGATTGCTCTGGGGCATGACGTGCTGGGTGCTAACCCACATGCAGAAGAGGAATTCATGACTCCAAGAATCGCAGTAGCTATCAGTAGAGGTAGCAGAATCACCGAACCATTCAGGTCACAAGGGACCTTGGGAGGTCTCCAGTCCAGTCTCCCGCTCATATCAGGATGAACACTGAATTACCACCAAGTTCCTCAGGGTTTTGTCCAACAGTATCCTGAAAATGTTTCCTGGACATTGTTGTCTTTCTAAGGTCATTTGTGGACTCATGGGAATCCTCCGAGTAAGCTGAGGGTGCCTTTTGCTGCCAGGTAAGGGCAGCCACAGGATTTCTTGACTCCCAGCAAGCTCCTAGGAACCTCTACCAGCTCTTAATGAACTTTGTCCACTATCCTTGATCAAAAGATGCATTGTTGAGATCCTGATGAAGCTTTTCAGGCCTTTGGACTATTACTCCTTGCTGCTCTTCCGTGTAGGCATCGATGATACAGCCGAACGGGTTGTGGAATAATCGCTGGGGGGGGCTTAGAAATCTAACTTACATTCACAGCATTGCAGCAGGGTGGAACACAGCTGATGTACAACGAGTCTGTACGTGGCAATTCCCTAGGCATCCCCAGATGTTGGCAACATCAGGGGAACTTGGTGTGCTGACTCTGGGAGAAATTGCGTGGAGGGTGGAGCGGAGTGGAGACATTGCGGCCACGCCCTGTGAACAAGGGAATCTAAAGGTACACTGTGTAAATTAATAAGCTGCACGCTCGATGCCCTGGGCCAACTGTCTGCCAACTTTTGATGAGATGCTGTACTCAGAGTGAACTTTGCTTATTATAATATCATTATATTACCAAAACGCACACCCATCTCAAAAGTTACCCACCTCCCAAGGTGCGACCAGCCCTCAATGAGCATGCGCACTGAATTTTTCCTAGTCTGTGCCTTTAAACGCGAAGTGAGAGAATTTTGGACCAACCCTGATAAAGGTACGTATGACTAGAGTCACTCAAGCTCCACCTGCAAAGCAAAACACTATAAAATAGTTTGAGAAGGGGTGGATGTCAGGGAAGGTACCATCGCTCCTGACCTTTAGGATCCGCCGACGGGCTGACCCTCTCTTCCCCCGCATTGGGATGCCTTTGGGTAAGAGTCGAACACTCAGCTATCCCGAGTGGATCCCCGGGAACTTGAGGAATCTCTATAGAGTTGCTTTATTACCCCACACGTGTGTGTAACCTGGCCGTATTTAATTTATTGCACGTGCTCTGCAGACAGTGAATTTATCACCGCAACCTAAAAGAATTTGTGCATCTGTTGCTTCAATAAATCGCACTATTGATTGACTCAGCCGAGTGTGCTGTCCCTGAATGCGACTGTACCTTTGAGTGTGGCTGTGCCAATTCAGGAGGTGTCCGGCTGAGCAGGTCGTGTGATGTTAGCAGTGCATCCGGACCCGTGATAGCCCAACAGGGGTGTTGGGTGCAACCGGACTACTAACGCGGACTTTGGGCATCACTCAGAACCGAACCTCAGCCGCCCCCAGTCCCTCTGATATCTGAGGATCGACTGGAATGCAAGGGGGTTTAATTTCTGCCAAATTGCTCTGCCTCTTAACGCAAGATGGGTGTAGAGTATAACTAAATGAGTCTGGGGGTGATGATCAAGGGCATGGTGACCTAGGTGTTGTTGTTCTTGACCTTGCTGGTGTGGAGGTTTACGCACTGGACAGTTTCTGTGGGTCAACATTTGGTTGTGCAGCTGGTATAAGGCACAAGATTTTAGTTTCTATGACCATGAGAACTTCTCTGAGGATCAGCAACTTCTTGGAAGAGATGGGGTGAAATTACCCTCTGATAAAGTAGGGTAAAATTATCTTTGCTAACAGACTGGCAAACCAGTTAAGAAGAGGTTTAAACAGGAATTTTGGAGGAGTGAGGAAGTAATGGGTGGGGTAGGCAAGCAAAGTTTTATATAAAGAAAAGAAGCATAACAATCAACAAAGCAGGGCTGAAGTGCAATCACCCCGAGCATAAGTGCATAAATAAGGAATTGCCTATGGGACAGCATTGTGGTGAAAGCTCTCATACCCTTTCTGGGAAATCAGCATGGCTGGGCACCTCTCTGAAGTGCCTGTACACTAATGCATGCAGCCTGGGGGAAAAAATAGGAGGATTTGGAAGTCTGTGGGCAGTTCCAGAGCTATGATCTCATGCGATAAGAGGCATGGTGGGAGTGCTGGGATGGATGGATGGATGGATGCATGCATGCATGCATGAATAGATAGCTAGATAGACAGACAGACAGACAGATAGCTGGCTGGATAAAAGCTCTTCAGGAAGGACAGGACCGGTCAACAGGAAGAGGGAGTTTCCCTTCAAGTGAGAGAGCAGTGGGAAAGCATGGAGCTCTGCCTTGGGATAGATGATGAACCAGTCAAGAGTTTAGGGGTCAAGAGTCAGGATTGGCAGGCAGACCAACATGGGTGACCTTTAAGTGGGTGTCTGTTATTTGGCTGCTTGATCAGAAAGAAGATGAGGCCTTTGGAGGGACAACATAGCAGGGCACAAGCCACCCAGAAAGCTTCTAGAGGGCATCAGTGATAACTTCCTAAGCATGCAGAGATGGCATTAGGAGAGCCAAAGCCCACCTGGGGCTTTGGGACCAGAGGGGAAACAAAAAAAAGCTTCTACAAGTAAGAAGCGGGCAAAAAGAAGACTCATGTGGGCTCATGTGGTATGGAATGTGGGCTCACTGCTACATGTTCCAGGGTGCTGGTGACAAAGAATATGAAAAAGCCCAAGACACTCAATGCCTTCCTCACCTCAGCCTTCACTGAATTAGTTTCCCAAAACACCCTCATGACAAGGTGCCCAAATAGAGACTAGACAAGTGGAAAGTGAGGTGGGCTGCAAACCCTCTGAATTGTTGGGCTCCCCAGGAATAACACCATGCACAGGTAAATGCTGGGGACTGACCAGCTGGAAGAATCTTTTGCAGAAAAGGACCTGGAGGTCCTGGTGGGCAACAAATTGGACATGTGCCAGCAATGTGTTCTCACAGTAAAGGTGGCCACCAGCACCCTGGGCTGCATCGGGAAGGGTGTTGCCAGCAGGGTGAAGGAGGTGATGACCCTTCACCTCTACGCAGCACTGGTGAGTAGTACTCCCATCCCGGCACCAGCCTTGCCCCACTGCCCCACATGTAGCCCCACAGCCCTACTGTGCCAGTGCCTTACTGTGCAGGGTCCATTCAGAGGTGGGAACACATGCCCCTGGTATGCTCTGTACAAGAGTCCTCAGTGCCTCGTCCCCCCACACCCCTTCTGCTTTCATAGCGTGCCCAGTGTTCGATCCCTGCCCAGACTCAGCTCAGGCTGGTGGGAAATTCTTTTGTCCCATGCAGGGGTTCACAGACAGTCCTGCTCTGAGCTCTGCCAGGGCCTGGGCATGTGTGAGCGAGGGAAGGGCTGGACACTCCCCCGATGCAGACGGGGCTAGTCGCACTTCAAAGATCAGCCCAAACCCGGACCATGGTGGTGGAAATGAAAGGTAGAAACTGGCCAGGGCTGGAAATGAAAGGTAGAAAGGGCCAGGCCTAGGGCTGATGTTTAGGGGATGGGTGAGGTAGACTGTCTCAAGGACATGTGCTAGGCAGAGGGACTGAGGGACAGCAGGAAACTCACCCGGCTGCTGGGTCATGCTTCCTTCAGTGCACGACCTGACACAGGGTCCCAGACTCCCTCTCCATGACACCATTCGGGAGGGATGATGGCACTATGTATAAGGAGTGGGGAGCACCAGGCTTCTTCAGCCACTTCCCAGGCCTAGCGGAGCACCAGAACGGCAGACTTCTGTCTTTGCACCATGACCATGCTTTAGGGTACCCACAGTCCAGATGTTGCCTTGGATTAGATGAATACTAGCATTTTTCTATTTGAGACAATTTCTAGAACAGGTCATTCCCCATTTGACCCATCCATCTCCCCATCCATCCTCTGATTTGGCTGGACATTCCTGGCCCCCTCCTGATACTACTCATATGGCCTCAAGCTGGATGGGTATCACCGCTGCTAATCCTCCTTCACAGGTAGGTGTTTTAATGGACTATGGTGTACTTCCAAGGACACTAGATATGTTCAGCCATTGCCTGAGGGTGACATAAATCACTCTCCAGCCTCCCTTCCTTGTGGCTGCTGGGTCCCCACTGCCCCCTCTGGGATTGCAGAGCTTTTATTTCCCTGCAGATACCTGGATTTAGCACTTTCCCTTTGGGTGACTCCACCACTTTGTGCGGTTTCATTCACCGCCAACCACAGGCACACACAGTACATGGAGATCCCCTGGGCTCTCCAAGCAGCTCCAGACACCCCTGCTTAAGCACATGATCCACATGTCACATTTGAACACCCCTGGGTATGTACCTCAGTGAACATTCACCATCTCCACTGTCTGGTACCAGACACCAACAGGTGTCTAAATCCAACTCCTAATCCAACTCTTGATCTCTAACAGGTCACACTATGACAATGAGCTGTTTGCTCCTGAACCCGTGGAGCAACAGGCCCTTTTGGGGTGCAGTTGCTCATGCCTATTCTTGGCACCAGCCTTGGAAGACAAGTTGAGTCTCCAGGCACTGCGCTCGGGAGATCCATTTTTATTACAGAGATGCTAGGAGGGAGTCAGCTCTGACCCATTGCTGGATATATATTTATACAGGCTCCAGGTGAGACAGAGCAGGTTAATAACTCAGAAGTGAGATGAATGCAAACATTTCTGTAGGAGCATAATAACCAAAAATTACTACAAAATGAGAATGATAGCAATTATGATCATGATATTTAGCATAACAATAATGATACTAATACTAATCATGATAAAATTAAAAACAACAAAGCATAGGCCTAGAATGGCAGTCATTTGTAGAGAGTGATGGGAAAGTCATCATGAATGACTGAGAAACATCCATGAAATCACCTTCCTAATGGCATCCTTCAGCTGTTGGTTCCTCATGCTGTAGATGAGGGGTTTCGCTGATGGAGGTACCACTGCATATAGAACTGCCACCACCAGATCCTTGGATGGGGAGGAGATGGAAAGGGGCTTCAGGTAGGTGAACGTGGCAGTGCTAGCAAACAGGGAGACAATAGCCAGGTGAGGGAGGCATATGGAAAAGGCTTTGTGCCGTCCCTGCTCAGAGGGGATCCTCAGCACAGCCCTGAAGATCTGCACGTAGGACAGCACGATGAAAACAAAACACCCTAAAGCTACAGAAAGACTAATCACAAGAAGCCCAACTTCTCTGAGGTAGGATTCTGAGCAGGAGAGCTTGAGAAGTTGAGGGACTTCACAGAAGAACTGGTCCACAGCATTGCCTTGGCAGAGCGGTAGTGAAAATGTATTGGCAGTGGGAAGCATAGCCTTGAGAAAACCACTGCCCCAGGCAGCTGCTGCCATTTTGGCACAAGCTCTGCTGCCCAGAAGGGTCCTGTAGTGCAGAGGTTTGCAGAGGGCAACATAGCAGTCATAGGCCATGACGGTGAGAAGACAGTACCCCCCTGCAATCAAGAAGAGAAGGCAAAAGACCTGGGCCGCACATCCTGAGTAGGAAATGGCCCTTGTTTCCCAGAGGGAATTGGCCATGGATTTGGGGAGAGTGGTAGAGATGGAGTCCAGGTCAAGGAGGGAGAGGTTGAAGAGGAAGAAGTACATGGCGGTATGGAGGCGGTCGTCACAGGCTATGGCTGTGATGAAGAGGCCGTTGCCCAGGAGGGCAGCCAGGTAGATGCCCAGGAAAAGCCAGCAGTGCAACAGCTGCAGCTCCTGTGTGTCTGCAAATGCCAGGAGGAAGAACTCTGTGATGGAGCTGCCATTGGACATTTGCTGCTTCTGCACATGCAGCACTGTTCAAGGAGGAAAAGACAGTAAAAGGTTAGGAGAGTCTTGTTTGAGCAAAATCAAAGGCATTTCACAAAGAACTTCCCCCTGCTATATGCCTCCCTTTTCCTCTTCTAGGAGACCTTCCTTCATCTGCATGGCTGGAGTTCTGGCTTGTGCTGGCTGAATGTGCCATAAGGAGCAACGCCTCCAGAGGAGTTGGCCCTGCTCTGCAGCAGTGGGATCATGGGATGGTGGGGGCAGAAGCCAGTCCTGATGTTTACATTTTTCAGATGATCAGCCCAAACCCGGACCATGGTGACTGGCCAGGGCTGGAAATAAAAGGTACAAAGGGCCAGGCCTAGGGCTGATGTTTAGGGGATGGGTGGGGTAGACTGTCTCAAGGACATGTAGACTGTCTCAACTCACCCAGCTGCTGGGTCATGCTTCCTTCAGTGCACGACCTGACACAGGGTCCCAGACTCCCTCTCCATGACACCATTCGGGAGGGATGATGGCACTATGTATAAGGAGTGGGGAGCACCAGGCTTCTTCAGCCACTTCCCCACTTTAATCTACTCCATTGTGTTTTTATCTGGCCTTTCCTATCTCTCTGCCTAAAAAAGTTCTTGTACAGCTATCCTTTGTGGATGGTGGACATCATTAGATGCAGCTTGGACTTAGCATAGAGTTAAGAAATGTTTTATTGTTCATGAAATTGTATTGTGTGTAACTTTTGTTAAACCTAGGGCTGGCAGAGACAATCCTCTCAGAGAAAACCAGTCCAAGCTCACTTGTGGGGCTCTTGTGAAGTTCTGGGGGCAAGGCTGGGCAACAGCAGTTGGCCATGCATTACAGCAAGTGCTTTCTAGTTTCCCATATACTTTATGCATCAGCTTATGGCAAGCCCAAGTGTAAGGTCTAGGTTGCTGTGAAGGGTCTCTGAAGATAAGGCAGGGCAGCAGCCCAGTGGGGACTTTAGACTGACCTCAGCCCAAGCCAGATGATGGAACTGGAAGGCAGAAGGATGATGCCAGGACACTGGTAATTTGGGTCCCTACTTCACCTCTGGGCTTCATTTGCTCCTCTCCAGCTTTGGAGTGCTCAAGGACTTCTAAACATCCTTTATATTTCAGCTGATCTGAGAAGCTAGATGTTTTCCTGTCTGTGCATCTGCCACTGCCTGCAATAAGAAGAGGCATCAGAAAAAGACTAGTAGGAAGTTAGGGAGGCGCATTTATGGTGATGTTCCTCATGGCAGAGCTCAGCAAATGTGTTCCTGGTGTGGGTAAGAAAAGCAGTGCTAAGTTTAAGCTGGTACCATGCAAAGGTCTCTCTGGATACCAGGCAAACAGTGCTCGAGCAATCAGAGGATATTAAAGAGTTACTGCTGATCATGGGGGAAGTGGTCTGGGAGAAAATGAGCACCATCCCTCACGGGGAAGCTCCAACTACAGTGACAGGAATTGCACATTTCCACATGCCTGTTGGCGGGGCTTAGCATCCGTGTGAGAACTTGGGTACACAATAAATGCATGGAATTCCGCATCACAAGCTGACTGCCAGACTGCTCAGCCACAGATCTACTGAATTTTCCACATGTGAAACCCCAAGCTGTACCTTAAGTTGCTCCCCTGCGCTCTTGGATTCAGAGGTGTGGAAACTGCAGCTTTTCGTTCCATTTGCAAATGCTGTTGAGTCCCTTGGATCCAGGAAGAAAGCCTCTCCATGGCTTGGGCAAGTAAGAAAGCAGAGAGTGAAAAACTGCCTTCTTCATGCCCCTATCACCTAACTCCACTGCTGGGCATGAGAGGGAAAACTGTCATAGTATCATAGAATAGTTAGGGTTGAAAGGGACCTTTAAAGGTCATCTAGTCCAAACGCCCTGCTATGATCAAGGACATCTGCAACTAGATCAGGTTGCTCAGATCCCCATCTAACCTGACCTTGAATGTTTCCAGGGGTGGGGCATCTACCACTTCTCTGGACAACCTATGCTAGTATTTCACCACCCTCATTGTGAAAAATTTCTTCCTTACATCTACTTGAAATCTGCCCTTTTTTAGTTTAAAACCATTACTCCTTGTCCTATTGCTACAGGCCCTGCTAAAAAGTCTGTCCCCATCTTTCTTATCAGCCCCTTTAAGCACTGAAAGGCCACAATAAGGTCTCCTCGGAGCCTTCTCCTCTCCAGGCTGAACAAGCCCAACTCTCTCAGGCTGTCCTCATAGCAGAGGTGTTCCATCTCTGATCATTTTTGTGGCCCTGCTCTAGACCCGTTCCAACAGGTCTATGTCTTTCCTGTGCTGAGGGCTCCAGGACACAGCATGCCAGGTGGGGTCTCACTAGTGCGGAGCAGAGGGGCAGAATCACCTCCCTCGCCCTGCTGGCCATGCTTCTTTGGATGCAGCCTTCTGGGCTGCGAGCGCACGTTTCTAGCTCATGTCCAGCTTTCACTCACCAGTACCCCCAAGTCCTTCTCAGCAGAGCTGCTCCTAATCCCTTCATCCCCCAGCCTGTATTGATACTGGGGGTTGCCCAACCCAGGTGCAGGACCCTGCACTTGGCCTTGTTGAACCTCATGAGGTTCACATGGACCCATTCCTTGAGTTTGTCCAGCTCCCTCTGTATGGCATCCCATCCCTCAGGCATGTCAACTGCACTACTCAGTTTGGTGTCACCTGCAAACTCGCTGAGGGTGCACTTGATCCCAATGACTATGCCACTGATGAAGATATTAAAGAGTACTGTTCCCAATACAGACCCCTGAGGGACACTGCTCGTCACTGATCTCCATCTGGATATTGAGCCATTGACCACCATCCTCTGGATGTGACCATCCAACCAATTCCTCATCCATCCAACAGTCCACCCATCAAATCCATACCTCTCCAATCTAGAGAGAAGGATTTTGTGGGGGACCACATCAAAGGCCTTACAGAAGTCCAGATAGGTGACATCGGTAGCTCTTCCCTTGTCCACTGATGTGGTCACTCCATCGTAGAAGGCCACTGGGTTGGTCAGACAGGACTTGCCCTTGGTGAAGCCATTCTGACTGTCTTGAATCCCCTCCCTGTGCTCCATATGCCTTAGCATAACTTCTAGGAGGATCTGTTCCATGATCTTCCCAGGCACAGAGGTGAGGCTGACGGGTCGCTAGTTCCCAGGGTCCTCCTTGCTACCCTTTTTAAAAACAGGTGCAATGTTTCCCTTTTTCCAGTCACCAGGGACTTTGCCTGACTGCCATGACTTTTCAAATATCATGGAGAGTGGCTTGGCTACTACGTCAGCCAATTCCCTCAGGACTCCAGGATGCATCTTGTCAGGTCCCATAGACTTGTGTATATTCAGGTTCCTCAGGTCGGCTCGAACCTGTTCTTCTCTTACGGTGGGAGGGACTTTGCTCCTCCAGTCCCCATCTTGCAGGCCATCCCCTCGAGAGGTGTGGGAAGAGACACTGCCAGTGAAGACTGAGGCAAAGAAGTCGTTTAGTACCTCAGCCTTCTTCTCATCCACTGTTACTAGTCTGCCAGTCTTGCTCATCAGGGGTGTTACGCTTTTTTGACCTTCCTTTTCTGGCTGACATACCTGTAGAAGCCCTTATTATTATTCTTTGCATCCCTTGCCAAGTTGAGCTCCAGCTGTGCCTTGGCCTTCCTGACCCCATCCCTACACAACCAGGCAGCATCCTTGTACTCCTCCCAGGATACCTGTCCCTGCTTCCACTGACTGTGCATTTCCTTCTTGCCCTTTAGTTTGCCCAGCAGGCCTCCACTCATCCATGCTGGCCTCTTGCCTTCCTTTCCTGATTTCTTACACCTGGGGATTGAGAGCTCTTGCGCTCTACAGAAAGCATCCTTAAAGATCTGCCAGCTCTGTTCAGCTCTCTTGTCCCTGGGGGCAGTTTCCCAGGGGGTCCTGTTGACCAACTCCCTGAAGAGCTGGAATTTTGCTTTCCTAAAATTCAGGGTCCTGACTTTACTCTTCACCTGCCCCATATCCCTCAGGACTGCAAAATCCATCAGTGCATGATCACTGCAGCCCAGGCTGCCTCCAATCTTGACGTCACCAATTAGCTCACTTGTGTTGGTGACCAACAAGTGCAGTATCACATCCCCTCTGGTAGGGCTGTCTATTACCTGGCACAGGAAGTTACTCTTCATGCACTCCGGGAGTCTCCTGGATTGACTACAGCTCGTCGTGCTACTTTTCCAGCAGATGTCGGGGTGGTTGAAGTCCCCGAGCAGGATGAAAGCCTGCAAGTGCGATGCCTCCTGTAGCTGGAGTAAGAAGTCTTCATCAATAGACTCCCCTTCATCAGGTGGCCTGTAGTAGACACCAACCACAAGGTTCCCTCTGTTGCCTCAGTCTCTGATTCTTATCCATAAGCTTTCAAACTGCTCATGGCTATTCTTCAGAGGCGGCTCCTCACACTCTATCCATTTCTTGATGTAGAGGGCAACACCTCTGCCCTTCCTTCCTTGCCTGTCCCTTCTGAACTAGCCATCAATAGCCGCACTCCAGTCATAGGATTCATCCCACCAAGTTTCAGTAATGGCAACCAGGTCATAGCTTTCTAACAACATGGTGGCTTCCAACTCCTCCTGTTTGCTGCCCATGCTGCGTGCATTGGTGCAGAGGCACTCACAGGGACTCACAGCAGCAGGAGCCATGGAAAACTCTGGTATCTGCAGGAGTCAGGGGAATCCAAAGGGGCCACGGATGAAAGCAGACACAGAACAAAAATACTCTTTTTGAGTTACAATTGCAATTGCTGGCACACCTGCTGGCCAGACCCCCTTCCAAAAACTGAAGCATGCCAGCAAGGGCATGGCAGTCATTAACTTGTAGATTTCTGTATTTTAACTGTTTCTATCTGCCCCTACCTTTTAAAGGAGCTCACACTTCTTAAGATTTCAAGCTGTAGAGACAGCACAGGGCACTGACAGTGTAAAGTTGACTTTCTGGACGAAGCAGAGGCCTTTGAATTCAGACTAGCCACAACTGCTGATGAAGCTAAGATGAGTCACTTGTCATTTGCGTGCCTCCAGGCTGGACTTTCAGGTCTACACCTGCAGTAGCTACAGGTCAGGGCACTTCTAACCTGAAATCCTTTAATGTAATAGTTTATGTTGCAAAAAGTGAAGGAAATTGTTGTTTTATTGCAAAGTGACAGGGTTAGATCTATATCCACGTCACTAAAGCATATTATGTAGCCAGGAAGAAAAGTGGACAACAATAACATCAGAACATGATCTTGCCATCTGGCAGTGCCAGAAGGGATGTCAGGTCCACTCTGCTCCCAGAAAGCAGCACAGCTGTGGTGTAGGAGTCCCTACTGTTGTACAGACTCACTCACTCAGACATAAGGGCCCAGAAGGGGTGATGAATGAGGAATTAGAGTACCATCTGGTCAGCATAAGCTTCACAAGCCTATCCCAAAGAGCTGCACCTGGTTTAGGTACTCCCAGGTTCATGCAACAGCTCTGGCAAAGCTTGAAAGACTGTTTATGACCTCTCTCCCTCCCTGCTTTTAAATTACATTTGCAAGGAAATCGGAAACTTACGTGGCTGGAATAGAGGAGTCTAATGCCAGACTCCTGCATTAATAGAGCACAGTGCAGTGTAACTGGAGAGTGGAAAGAAAAGAGCTCTTACGCTAATACCCACCAGGCCTTCCCAAAAAATAAGGGAGGAGACAGAGTGCAGGACTACAGCATTGAACGGCCATACAACTAATCCTACAGCTTTTGGTGTGTCATGCCAATTGCTGCATTTTATGTAGGTGAGAAGCCTCTCAAGAAGGCCCTCAAGTTTGGCAAGGTTCTCTGTACCTTGCCAAACTTTGCAGGCTTTGCACATCACTGGAGATGGGTTTACTGTGACTCGTCTAGCAGCTATGTTCAAAGCTCTGCAGGCAAACCCTCAAGCAGCTGCTCTCATGACTTATGCTCTCCATAAAGAATAGAGTAATACCACTCATGATATCCCCAAGCCTCTGTCACTGGGAATCCAACTCCAAAGCATTTCTGTCTTCAACTGTATTAAGAGTCCTTTTCATCCAGTCCAAAACTTCTCCTGTCCCAAACACGCAATTGCATCTTATACCTGCATTTATGTAAACTAGCTGTCCTCTCTGCTGCCACATCTCCTGGCGTTCCTCCTCTGTCTTCTCCTTCGCCAGCTTTGCATGGCATACCTTCTCCTCTGTTCCACGCTGCTTCTGATTCTCCTTGACGCTTGCTGCAAAACAGGAGAAACAGCTGCTTAGGGGCTGGGGGAAAAGGCAATTAACATCCCTCTTCAGAAGAGGACCTAGAGCCATGGCAGATCTGGGCAATGAAGGAAACAGTTAAGAATAAGAAGAGAAAAGGGCATTTTGCTCACCAGAAATGTATTTTTTAAGTTATTCAGGTCTATGAAGAAGCTATCTATAATAATTTTCTGGGGGTAAAACAGAAGGTACTGCCCCAGTTCCTTATAGAGGTTCTCCGTCCTTGAGTACCCCATTTGCAAGTTGTCATATTGTGTCTTGGCATCCTTCATAAATCAAAGGATCACAGAATCATTAAGGTTGGAAAAGACCTTTAAGATCATCAAGTCCAACCGTTAACCCAACACCGTCATGACTAAACCATGTCCTGAAGTGCCATGTCTACATGTTTTATGAAGACCTCCAGTGATGGTGACTCCACCACCTCCCTGGGCAACCTGGTCCAATGCTTGACCACTCTCTCAGTAAAGAAATTTTTCCTAATATCTAGTCTAAGCCTCCCGTGGTGCAACTTGAGGCCATTTCCTCTCGTTCTATCGCCAGTTACTTGGGAGAAGAGACCAACACCCACCTCACCACAACCTCCTTCCAGGTAGTTGTAGAGAGCGATAAGGTATCCCCTCAGCCTCCTCCAGACTAAACAACCCCAGTTCCCTCAGCCACTCCTCATAAGGCATGTTCTCCAGACCCCTCACCAGCTTCGTTGCTCTTCTCTGGACACACTCCAGCAACTCGATGTGCTTCTTGTAGTGAGGGGCCCAAAACTGAACACAGGATTCGAGGTGCGACCTCACCAGTGCCGAGTACAGGGGCACGATCACTTCCTTACAGAGGCACGATCACTTCCCTATAAAGCTGTGAAATGCAGAAGCCAAGGACCATAAACCAATTGCTGGATGGAAAACATCAAAGCAACAGACCACAGATTACTGCAACATTCAACTTCATCTGTGGTTCTTCTCCACTCAAAGGTTTTAGTAATAGTATAAGTGCTTGCCACCATCACCAGACCATAATGCTGAGAGAAACCCAACATAATCTGTTCAATGGTTGGGTGACAATTCAACCTCTTATTTCCAAGGCAAAGATTAGGAAAATGCAGCTGTCAAATAAGCAGCATCTTGCTTATGCTCCACCTCACAGGCCGAATGGAAGTCCTATGGCACACACCTGCAAGCACCCCTTGTGGGAGAAAGCTCAAAGCCCAGTGCAGCTGGGATCAGCACTGTTGCCCTGCAACATCCACACAACTCAGAGCCCCTTGGCAAGCACGCAACACTCCCAGAAAACCATTGACCTTGAATCAGTTCAGTCAGCTAGCTCACTCGTAGAACACAATTGAACAGAGCAGCAATCCCTTTGCCCAGAGGTGTCAGGGAGGCTCAGGGTGACAGGGATCGCCTGCTGATGGCGAGTAGTGTCTCTGCTGCACTGCAATATCCTGCCAAACACTGTACGGGAACACTTCTTTGTCAACACCATGACAGAAATGCCTTTTCCCACAGCATGGGCACTTCTGCTCACTCTTTCTCCAAAGTTTGCTAAACACTGTGAATCACTTCTGTCTTAGCTCAGAACATTTGGAACACTTTTCTTCCTAAAAGCAAAAGAATATTGACATTTTTTCAACAAATTTGTCATTATATCATTGTCAGAAAGAAACTTCTGAATATTATATTCCATGCTTGAACTCTGCTCCTTTATCATGTACACACTTTTCATGTTCTCAGCAGACACTAAAAATAAATAATATATAATATGTATTATATAAAATATGTATAATTTATTTATATAAATGAAATAAAGACATTCCTAACATATTTGGATGGTACCTTGCATGCAAGGGTACCCCTGCCAATGCCTTTGACATCAGTGCTAGAAGTGTGGCTCACCCCATGTTTACATTCAGGTAAATCACCTCCATGCACTGTGGTGGGTTGACCTTGGCTGGACGCCAGGTGCCACCAAGCCACTCTATCACTCCCCTCCGCAGCAGGACAGGGGGGAGAAATTGGGATGGAAAAAAAAATAACCAAACACATGGGTCACGATAAAGGCAGTTTAATAAGCAGAAAGCAAAGGCCGTGCACAGAAGCAAAAGAAAACAAAAAGATTTACTCTCTACTTCCCATCAGCAGGCGATGTTCAGATACTTCCCGGGAAGCAGGGCTTCAGTACATGTAGCGGTTGTTCTGGAAGACAAACATTGGAAAATGAATGCCCCCCAATCCTCCTCCTTTTTCTTAGCTTTTATTGCTGATCTGACATCATATGGTATGGCATATCCCTTTGGCCAGTTTGGGTCAGCTGTCCTGGCTGTGTCCCCTCCCAAGATCTTGCCCACCCCCAGCCCACCTCCCTGGTGGAGGGGGAAATGTTGCAGAGACAGCCCTGATGCTGTGCCAGCACTGTCCAGCAGTAGCCAAAACACTAGTGTGTAATCAACACCCTTCTAGCTACCAGTACAAAGCACAGCACTGTGAGGGCTGCTATGGGGAAAATGAACTCCATTTCAGCCAGACCCAATACATGCACTGATAATTAACTGCTTCAGACACCACCTCAGTGCTTCAGAGCCTCAGCAGCAGCTCTTGCAGGAAATATGGTCCTATCTGCCCCTGGATGGAGCTTACACTCAGATGAAGGGCACAGCTCACTTGTATATACTCTCACATGCATTTACAGGAGAGTTCTCTGGCATCGGTATAAACCAGCACCAAGGTTCTCTACTCTCCTTTTTTTTGCAGTATTTCAGTAGAGGGGACACAACAGGAAAGCTCTCCATGCTTCAACACTCTCCAATCTCTAAAATACTGTAAAAGGTAACTTCTTTGGACCTGGTATTCAAAGCTGTTTAAAGACTGACAGCCCCTAGACCGGGCGCCTGCACAGACAGCATGAAGCAACCTGCCCAATGCCAGGGCAGCACCATGGGGTGGGCTCAGCAGCCCTGGGACAAGGGATGGGATGGAGTTACGCTGGAAATGTCACTGTGTGTTAGAAGGAGCCTTAACAGCCAAAGGTAAATGTGAGGTAAGCCCCAGGGATGCACTAACAGGTAAGACAAAGGGCACAGCACTCTGGGTGGGTGGGTGGGGGGTGGCAGCCAGGCGCTCAGCAGAGAGCTGAGGGAGGGGTGCCCCAGCAGCCTGCCTCCAGCCCTGGCCTCCTGCTCCCCTTCCTCCCTGGAGGTGGACTTCGCACCACCAGCCTTTTATCCCACGACAGGGTGTCCTTCCTTCCAAGCATCGTATCTGTTTATCTCATCTGTTTCATTTCTTTGCCACCTTGCACAGTATAGCACAGCCACTGCACTAATAAGAAAAAGGCTTCTACTCTACAGACACCTTCCTTCTGCCACCTGTGGGCATACCCACAAGCCAGAAGCATCTTTGCTCAGAGCAGCCCAAATCCAAATACCTGTCCCCAGCCACAGCAAACATCCGTGCTTCCGTTCTGCTGAAGAGAAACCTTCCTAGTCACCCGCGTACCCAGCCACAGGCCATCTGCCCTGCTGCAGTATCTCTGATGGCCTTTTCTACCTGCCTGAGCTCATCAGTGAACTCCAGCAGTCTGGGGTAGGACTGCTCACACTGCTCAGCCACAAAGTGCAGCAGCATTGACTTCTGATCTGTGGACTTTGTCTCTTGGAGCTGGTAATGAGAATAACTAGTCATGAGAACAGGACTGCACAGAAAAGCCAGCAGTATTTCCAGCCCTACATGCAGGTGTCTGGGAAATAAACACAGAGGATACCAGTTAGTTCCCCAAGCTGCCCGTGGAAAAGCACTTGCCTTACAGAGAAAGTTGATTCTGAAGCCAAAGACACCAGTATCTGAAGAACCTGAGCTCATAGAGTTGCCCACCAGCAGAACACCAGCAGCTCAGAGAAGTTCCCACTCTTATGCAGGTCCTCACAAGCAGCCATCACCAGGATGATGTTCAGTATGAGGCCCTCTACCTGCTCAGTCAGCTGTAGCTTGAAGAGGCGGGCATTGAGATGGGGCTAGAGGTGAGGAATTGAGCTGATCTGAGAAGGGAATGGGAAAGGAAGAGTGTTCAGCAGTAAAGAGATGGTCCGAGAAAGAAAGGGATGAGAACAGATCGTTACTTACCACCAACTCTAGTTCTATGCAGACCCACTCCAGAGTCCCAAAGCTAACCCAGAGCAATCACCCCTCAGAAACTCACACTCAGGTACATCAGGTACTGGTTTTAACTCAAGAGACTGAGCCCACACAACACACGCATGATCAGGCTCAAGCAAAAAAATTAAGCTGAAGAGACAGAGGAAGCAGGTAACTGAGTACATGCAGGATGCGCATACGCATTAGGACTGGCAGTCAGCAATCTTTTTCTTTGTACAAGATTGCTATTGCCAGTTCCTACTTGAACGATCAAATCCAGAAAACGTTAAAGTGATGCCTACAGTCCCTCAGACATCAGACATATCAGGCACTTGTTTCCTGCTAACCTGAAACAAAGTCCCACACAGCTACAAGCACAGAAACCAGCAGGAGAATAATGCAAAAGAATATATTTAAACAGAGAAGACAAGATGCTTCCCAAGATAAGCACCAACTGCCTGAGCCTCAAGGGACTGTCACTAAGCACATCCATGCCACAGGATCCTATAGCAGCTCAGGCACATCAGCTCATCAAGCAAGACCTTCTGCTTTTTGAAATCCCAACTGCCTGAATACAGTTAGTTACTGAAAAACAGCTACTTCTTATTTGTGCTGTTTTCCAACTTCTTATAGCCACCAGAAAGATTTTATGAACAGTTGGGTTCTATCTCCAGAGCAGTTTTCACATTCAGATCTTGGGCAAACTGTCTGGAAAGGAAAAGATCTCAGACGAAATGTACATTATCATGGCCAGGAACAGTCTTATAAGATTATCCATGAACTTGGGGAGGGGGAGGGAGATTAGGTTCAGACTCCACCTATTACACAGTTTACATACAGCTGGGTAGAGTGCGATACTTGCAGAAAGAGCATTGGCAAGGGCTGAGTGATGGCAGAATTCTCATCCTTCATGGAGAGACATTGTAAGCAATTAGTGCTCCTTAAGTGTAAGAATGCTACTCTGATCAAAAAAATTTCTTCTGTCCAAGTAGGTTAAAGACATCAGTAAATTTTTTTTTTTTTCACAATGTCCTGGTTTCAGCCAGGATAGAGCTGGTTTTCTTCACAGAAGCTAGTGTGAGACTATGTTTTGGATTTGGGATGAGAAACTGTTGATAATGTGCTGATGTTTTGGGTTGTTGCCAAGTAGTCAAGGACAGTCCAGCTTCTCGTGCTGGCCTGCTGGCAAGGAGGCTGGGGGTGCACGGGGAGCTGGGAGGGGACACAGCCAGGACAGCTGACCCAGGCTAGCCAAAGAGATATTCCCTACCATACGACGTCATGCCCAGTACATAAACTGGAGTTGGCCAGGGGGTGGAAATCGCTGCTCGGGGATGGGCTATCGATCACTGGGTGGTGAGCAATTGCTGCATTGGGCATCACTTGTTCTTGTACATCCCTTTGTCGGTATTATTATTGTTGTTGTCGTCGTTTCTTTCTCTCTTTCTGTCCTATTAAGCTGTGTTTATCTCAACCCATGAGTTTTTTTTTCTAATTCTCTCCCCCGTCCCACTGGGGGAGGGGGAGTGAGTGAGCGGCTGCGTGGTGCTTAGTTGCCGGCTGGGGCTAACCCATGACACAAATTAAGCACATTGTTTATATTTATTGCTGGTTGGTCATAAGGATGTTAAACAGCATTTCAATAAGCAAGATGAGGAATAAAAAGAGATTACATAAATAAAGTCCCTACCTCAAAGAGAGGGTGTGTAGCAGACAGACCAGGTGGGAGAGACTTTTCAGTGTTATTTACCTTGAAGGCATTTAAGGGCTTACAAAATAAGAACCAGACCTCAGACTAGTCCTGAGTCCACACAGCGTTGTAACAAGTAGGTGAAGTTCCTCACATTTGAACCCTGAAGCCTCTCCCTGCAGTCTTCTTCTCACCCACAGCCCTGCGACCTCCACCCGCAGGCTCTAGGCAGTGCTCTCACCCTTGCACTCAAAGGGCTCTAACACTTGCACATGTACACTGCAATAAAGTCGTCAGGTCTGGTATTGTGTGTTGCAGTGGGAAGCAATGGCCACTGATGGGAGAGTTGTCCTTCCTTTTCCACCCCTCATTTTTTAGCTGAGATCTATAGCCTTGGACAAGGGACCAAAGTTTAGTAGACAACAACAGGAGACAATGGTCATTTAAGCAACCAATAAACTTTACCCAATAATGGACAGTACAAGGTTTAATGGGTAATTAGCACTGCAAAGTCTGCATCAGATCAAAGCCTGTTCCAATCAATACTGAGTGAAACGGGGGAGACTGACCAAGACCTGAAGGGACCAAATAGCTACTGCAGTAAAAGTATTTGAGGAACTCCTTGCTGCATTGCAGAAAGTGCTTATTCAAGGAGACTCCCATTGCTTCTCCTCCCAGGTGGCCACTGGGGAAAGTTTTCCCTTTCCTCTCTTTTTTCCTTTTATTCCCCACCTCCCACAAGAAACTTTTACTGCTACAGTTGATGCCTACCATTAGCAACAGATCCTGAGACTAAATCTGTTTGCACATTAGCCTGTCCTGTCATCTTTTGTGCAACACTAGCCAGAGGAAATGCAGACACACTGCAAGGACCATGAAGTGAGAGGCGGAGTGTGTCATTACAGAAGGAATAAAACGGTGAACGGTGTCTGACTGTGGCAGACCAATATGCAGTTTCTGTCTGAAACATTTCATGGTTCCGAGGAACTCACACCTTTTTCTTGGTACAAAAGCTTGAACATGCCTCGATACGGGGTGAACCCCAGAAAAGACTGAGATAAGGTGCCTTTGCCTGATTGAATACTGGGAGGAGACACCAAGAGGTGCCATTGCCTGACTGAATCAGCCTGCACAGTGACTGGGAGGAGACACCAAGGCCTGCAGAGGTGCCATTGCCTGATTGAACCAGCCTGTTGCATATGCATGCAGACAGAGATTGTGGGACTCGGACTGTATAAAAAGGACACCATCAGAAGCAAAAAGGGGGACCCCCACCACCAAGGAGCATCAAGAGGACCAACGGGACGCCACTGGATCCACGGGTGGTGATATCTTCTTTGCTTTCTCTCTCTTTCCCCTCTCTCTCTCTCTCTCTCCCCCCCTCCCCTCCCCCTCTTTGTCGAAGTGTAAAAGATGTGCTGTAGGGGACTTGTTTGTTTAGTTGAATTATTTAGTTAGAGCAGTTGCCATTGAGTCATTTATGTAACCTCATGCCTTGCATTTTGTATTACTAAATTGTTAAATTGGTTGGCTGGTGTTGTTTCACCTAATCAGTCCAGGGGGATCACGAACTTGGTCGTTGGTCTCATGGGGAAGGAGGTCGTTCTAAATGACTCCTTTCAGGCCGCAACACTGACTAGAGGAAAAGTCATTTACCATAACCCCAAACTGCTCACACTGCCAGATAATCATATATAGCCTGCCTTTTTGCAAGCTTCACCAGCTCGTGTGGCTGTGGCAGCAGTTTGATCAAGTTCTACAAGAGAGATGCATAAATTGGTGGTATGGATCTGCGTGGACCAGCACCTTCAGCGTGCTACACACAATCCAGGGAGAAGTCCAAGTGACACAGAGTACAAATAGCTCCCTGGATACATAACTCTCACATAAAAGAAAGGAAGGGCATAGAAGCTTAACAGAGCTCTGCAGTGGGTGAAGTCATTCACACTCCCAAATTGCAATGCAGCAAAATCAAGAAACAAATGCCCAAAAGAGTCTTACTCCTGCCCAGTGCAAACAATCACCTGCACCATGATAATGCTCAGCACAGTCTCATCCAGCTCCAGGATTGCAGTCTTGATGTGTTCATAAGGCATGTGAAGAGAGCCCAGGAACATGGCTGCCAGGACCAGAAAGAAGCACAGATCAACCCCCCGCCAAGTGCCAAAGGCAATTGATTTCTGACTTTGTCATACTCACATAGAATCTGTCCAAACGTAAAACTTAGTATGTGCAGTTCCTTGCCTTTTTTTCTTTGGAGATTCATTCCTCTCTCCACCCTCCTGGTCTTTTTTTCTGTGAGTACAGGAAACTCAGGCAAGCTGTGAGCTGTTGAATGAGTACACCCCTTGGGTAGCATCACAGATTTTCCTTGTGCATTGGCTGAGCACAACTGCTCTGCTAACGAGTAACAAACCTCTGGCTGCTCCACATAGCAAATATGTTCATTAAAAGGTAGGGATAGGTCAGAGTGCTGGAGCCTGGCAAAACTCTGTGGAGCTGAGGCTCCAGCATTGCTGTGCAGCTACCAAAATCATAGAATCATAGAATCACAGAATGGTTTGGGTTGGAAGGGACCTTAAAGATCACCTAGTTCCAACCCACCTGCCATAGGCAGGGACACTTTCCACTAGACCATGTTGCTCAAAGCCCCATCCCACCTGGACTTGAACACTTACAGAGATGGGGCATCCACAACTTCTCTGGGCAACCTGTTCCAGTGCCTCACCACCCTCATAGTGAATACTTTCTTTCTTATATCTAATCTAAATCTACTCTCTTTCAGTTTAAAGCCATTACCTCTTGTCCTATCACTACATGCCCTTGTAAAAAGTCCCTCTCCAGCTTTCTTGTAGGCTCCCTTTAGGTACTGGAAGACTCTCCCCGGAGCCTTCTCTTTTCCAGGCTGAACAACCCCAACTCTCTCAGCCTGTCTTCACAGGAGAGGTGCTCCAGCCCCAATTATCTTCATGGCCCTCCTCTGGACTCGCTCCAATAGGTCCATGTCCTTCTTTTGTCAGGTGCCCCAGAGTTGAACACAGTATTCCAGGTGGGGTACTGCCTATGTAATGTCAGCTGGGAAAGGTGTGAGAGGGAGCCTCAAAGAGGAGTGCTACACAAGCACAATAGCAATGGACCCTGAGAGCACAGGGCAGGAATGGGGTGTGCTGGAAGGATGTGGGGAGACCAACAATGAAGGAACAGAAGGATCTAGAGAAGAGCTTGCCTAACACTCCAGAGATTTCAGTTTCCTTTACTGGCACAAAAGATGCTAATCCTCACTCCTGCTCTCAAACTACTTAATAAATAAGCACCCAAAAGGCTGGCGATGCCAGCGGGAGTGCAGCTGCTGCTTTTGTATGCCAAGGCTGGTGATTTGTTCTTGTGACTGACCCCCCAGCATCAGATGGAGACACCCCTCCCAATTATAGTCTTGTCACAAACAGAAATGAAAGATGAATCTCCTCAAAAAGGCTGACAGGACAAAGGCTCCTTGAAATGTGAGCTGAGCTGGCCCTTCCAGGACGAGACCTTTGCTCCCATTGCATCCCTTTACATTGCCCAAGCTTCAAGAAGGAAATATATCATCTTCCATAGTATCTGCCTACTAAGACAAAGTTTAAAGGAAGGAGACAAAAATGCTTTTAAAGCAGACTAATCTAGAGAAAATTAGGCAATTAGAGAAAGCACACAACCAGGTCACACAAGCTCCTTCTCCAGACAGGCCTGCCTGCAGCAGAAGTGGGGCAGAGACCAAGGAAGCTTTAGAGAACCAGCAGCACTCCCATACCCACTACTGAAGAGGGTAATGATAATACACGCTGTGGGTCTGTAACTTGTCAGGTTGTCCCTTCATTCAGATGAAAGATTGTGAGACAACTTTACAGCACTCTTCCACTCCCCAAATTCTCAGTCCCCACAGGATCAGAGATGGAGACATGAAAACACCTCCATGGCTATGGCACACCATAGCCCGACAATGTGCAAACCAGCTTAGGCTGTGCTGGCTGTGGCTGTCCCTGCTCAGACCAACAGGCTGGGTGCCCTCTGCGGGTGATACCAGGCAAGGGAAAGCATCCAAAGCAGTCCTGATAACTGGGCTGGAAACGAATCAGCAAGAGTATTTCCAGGTCTGTTTCTGAAGGTATGACAGTGTATTTAGGCCAGGCTGCCCTAATGTCCTCTGAGACATTAGGTATGAGCTTCTGGTGGTAGCAAGATGCAAGGTAAAACCAGCCACTGGTCTGCCCTGACAACCAGGCAGGGTCCCAGGAACAGGTTTTGACAGAGAAATGCTGCATCCACTTCAGAAGACATCTTATCCCTTAACTCCATCTGTGGTCCCTTTTACAGGGCTTTCTCCATTCTTTATTCAGTCAAGCTGCATGCCTTCCAATTACAGTGTTTTATGCTTTTCAGTTTTTCCATTTAAGAGTATTAGATGCTTTTCCACTATAGTGCACAGCGAAGCAGTGTAGTGTAGAGAAAGGAAGTTACCCTGTGATTAAGAGCTACTCTTGCTTTCACTTACTTGCAGTTTTGTGCCTTGAGGTTGTACTTGGACCAGAGTTTCCAAGCTTCTCTCACATCATGAAGAATAGCAGAAAATGATGCTGTAGCTGTGTGGCTAAAAGGGTATGGAACTTAGTACAGTGCATTTCAGCTAGTGTCCTCTGGGGAGGGAGGAGAAGAAGGGGAAGAAATAAAAGGGAAGAAAGGGAAAGAAAGGGAAGAAATAAAACCTTGAAATAGTAATTGTAACCGAACTGGTAACAAGGATGTATTTCCTTAGCACTAAGCTCCTTGGGGGCTTCACGTGGGTTGGACAGTCTTCTAAGGTGCTTTGTTAAACACATGAGTAAATGGACTAAACCACATGATTTGAATGTATTCCTGTACGTCATTCAAATAAGACCACTTATACTTTTCCATTTAATTTTGCGCAGTTTTTTCTGCTTTTCTTGTATCCAGTTGAAGTCTACAAAGCATGTATATTATTTTGCTGCTGTGGTGACTACTTAGAAAGCCTACACACTTAACTCTTGCTCTTAAGAACTTGCTGCACATGCTAGATCTAATAAACCATGCATATAATTCACTGATTTACCTATTTGGCTACAGTTACACATGCATATGAATAGTGTGCTGAACTAAAATTGTATTACTAGGTAATCCACATATAAACATGTATTTTTAAAAAGCAGTAGAAACTGTTGACCACTGCTACTCTACATTCTCGAAGGAGTTACCACACATTTTCAAGTATATCAATCAGGTGATTTTATTATCAGTGTTAAGAGTGCTACTATCAAATTATCTATTTTTGCTACTGTGACATACATTATCATTTAAATAAATGCCAACGAGAACTTTACTCCCTCTGCACCAAAGTGTTAGCAACTCTATCCAGAGCTATGCATCTTTCATGTGTTCTAGTTCATGGCTATCCTGCCCGTAAAACTAATGGATGTCGGTTTCTGCAGTGCAGCTGCATATTTTTGGCAAGTTCTAATTTTTGTAATGCAGAAACTTAAAGAAAATAGGGTGTGCTCAGTAAAGGAATGTTAGCAACATAAGTGTTTAGAATACACAAATCATGATCTAAAATCGTGAGATTAGAAAGAAATGGGTTGAAGTGGGGGGAAGGAAGGAGGGAAAGGTCTCCCATTTCTGCCAGTGTATTACATTTTCAACTGCCAGTAATTATGAGGGTAGAAAGCTTAGCTAATATGAGGAGCTCAGGAGTGTGAAAGACAAGATGTTAACTGCAATACAACTGCTTAGAAGAATGAACACTACCTGAGACTATGAGCTTTTACCTTGAAATCAATGTGACCCGAAGACCCAGCCTACGCCAGCTCTTGCCAGCTGAGAACATCCCATACCAATGACAAATAGAGAAGATTAACCCTTCAATGAAACCAGGTGTATAAACACAGCCAGAACCACAACCGACCAGAATCCAGGATAAATACCACTACCTGTTTAGAGCAATGAAGATGAAAATACCATAGACCACGTGTCCACACCACCTGCATAGGACAAACACGTACTGACCCTGCATGGATCAAGTACGTAGCGCTTATGTGAGCAATGGTAACTGATTAGCCCACACCTCAAAATGAGAGATTTGATTGGTCTACACAACTGTATTGTAAGATATATAAAATCATGCTTTCCATGCATTAGGCTGGGGCACTGCTATGCGCATAGCTAAAATATTAAAAAATACATTCCCTTGGTAATTCTATGCTACGCATTCTTGCCTCTCTCCTCAACAGGAAGAGAACTAGCTGACTTTCACAATGCCAAAGCCACCACACGGCCAAGGTCCAACATGATGTCATTGCCCTATTTGCACTTGCCATCCAAACAGTGCAGCTGCAGGTGACTGGGTTGGATCCCACCATGGGTTATACAAAGAAAGTAGAGATGCTAGCTACCAAGGGAATACAGTGCAATAGAGCTAGAAATAAATTATTATTAAGAAAAAAAATCAACCCTCCCAAACTTATTTATTCTTCTCAATAATAAATCTTTTCCAGTTGTCTTGTCCTGTCTCTACAGTCTCACAGTTACTATAACCCAGGGAGGTTGCCTTCAGGGAGAGAACGGGTTTGTTCCAGCCCAGAAAAGCCAAAGGCCCCAGGCACTAGCAGTGAACTCAGCAAAACCCAGCAAAAGGGCAACATGTGGCTAATCCCATAGCTGCATCAGCAGTCCACCCAGAGCACAAACTAAGACAAAACTAACACAAACCCTTGGACCCCAGGAGCACAGAACTCAGCTCCTATCCATAACAATAACCCTCTGTACGCTGCCCCACTTAAACTCTGGCACCCCCTAACCCTGCCTCCCCATCACCCCAGCACGCTGTAACCCTCCCCACTCCATAACCCTGGCACCCTAAAACACCAGCATAGGAGAACCCTATAAAACTGTTAGCTTAGCACCCTGTAACCCTGGCATGCCATAACACAAGTACACTGTTATCCCCGTACCCTATCACCCTGGAGCACCGTGCACGAGCACCCTGCAACCCCAGCGTTGTCCGAAAAATGCACACTAAGCCAATTTCACAGAGATGAGATACCAGTTTATTCCAAATCTGCGCAGTGTTGGGTGCTAGGTGGTAGGCTCAAAAAGCTAGCACATCCCAGTTAACACACAGAAAATATTTACACACTTTGAGCAACAGTTATCTGTACTTTTTAAAGTTGGCTCTGTCACCTTTGTTTCCTTCGGTTCTCACCAGTCTTGTCTCCACTTAAAAATCACAGCATCCTTCTTTTTTCCCACGCATGCTCAGTGAGGAAGGAGCTTCTGTGAGTAGGGGGCTTTCCCTGGCCAGGGGCAGGTCTCTATTATGCCAATTATACGTTAATTAAATAATACTATAATAAATAAATTAGGATAGTTCACTCAAGGATCAATTTTAATCACGCTTTTGGCTGACTATTCTAAACATACTAATTAACCACACAGTTAATTCACTCATGCTTTGGGATGTTCCCACCTTGAAGGACAAAATTGAGGCAAAATTGAGATTAGAAATTCCTTCATTACCCAGTCCTGACTAACCCAAGGACACCCAGGTTGTTCCCAGGCAAAGAATATACCTCAGCTATATCCACATTTACGCATATTCAAATTAAGTCTTGGATGCATTATAAAACCAGCATCACCTAACCCTAGCACACTATAAATCTAGAATATAAAAAAATTATGGTGACAGACTTACTGGTTGGGAAGGTTAGGATTATGGGTTAGAGCTAGGGAGTTAGGGTTAGGTTTTAGGGTTAGGGTTAAGTTTATGGTCTAGTGTTAGGGGGTGTAGCAGTCATGGTCACAACTTTTGAGGGTCAACTGACCCACAGGTGTGTAAAGATCATGATCATGGAGGCTTGGGTTTCTCAGAATTTCTTTGTTGCAAATTGCTACAAAACAACTATTAGTAAAACAAATACATAAACGCAGACACCCTACAAGTCACTTCAAAATTTCCACTAAAAAAGTAAATATATATTTCTTACAAGAGTAAAGCAAATCTATGCATAGTACAAGTTAGTACAGACAGGCTCTTACAGACAGACTCATTTTGGGTAGGTGGCTAGTAGCATTTTTTACCTTTTGGGTGCTGATATGTAAGTGGGTGTAGGACATCAGTTCCCAGAATAATTGCTGCTGACTCCTCTTTTCCTGGAAGGTCAAGTCATTACCACACGAAAAAGAAACTCCTTGTCCTGCACCCATCAGGTTTCTGTTGTCCTGCCAACCGCTCCCCACCAAACAGGTTTCAGCTGAGTTTATCAGGAGTGTCTGGGATGCTGGCTAAGCAGATGTCCTTCTTCCCCAGTATGTCTACCACCCTCATCAGGCCTGAACACCTGAGAAATGTCTCTACACTGCTCCAAGCTTCACCCTAAACCAGAGCAGAGGAAGGCCGCTGCCCAAGAGAACCAGCTCGCTCGGGTTGCTCTGCTGCCAGCGGCCGCCTTTGCGGGTCTCAGGGCCACACTGCAAATGGCTGCCAGGTAGCTCTGCAGCTCACGGTACATCCCCACTCAGTTATTCTGGGGACAGACGACGAACAGGAGCCACTGTGTTTGCTTTGCCCCTGTTCCCAGGGAGCCGTGCGAGAGACCTGCCACCCCCAAATCAGCCATGTAACCAAGTACGAGCTGCAGACATGGATCAGCATGAGGGGCAATTGCGCATAATTGCTATTTTTTTTCTTTCTTCATCTCTGTCCAGCTTCCTGTCCCTATTTTCTAATTCCTCCCTGTCTGCCCTGTGGCCCATTCCTTTTTTTTCTCTCTCCACATCTCCCTGCCCAGCTCCATGGCCCTCTCTTTTTACCTCTCTACTGCCATGTCCTGCTTCCCAGCCTTATTTTTGTCTCTGTCCTGCCTCCTGCACACTCTTTTCTGCCTCTATTTCCCTGCACAGCTGGCTGTGCCTTTTTTCTTCTCTCTACCCCTCTGTAACCAAGGTGGTAGGGAATTAAAATAAAATAGGGTTAGACAATAGGTTTGTGAATTTGTAGCAAGTTGTAACTATAGGAACATTATGCACCAGCAATGCTGCTCGAGAACCCACCTAACCCTTCCCATCTTGATTTAATTATCAAGGAGTTGAGTGTAACATTGTGATCATGGTATTATGTTTTGTTCTAATAACAAGTAATCAGAAAGTAGGAACACCTTGGTCAGTTCTACGGTCCGGTGGGTGGGTAATTATTCATTCTATAGTCTTGTCTTAAAACAAAGGACTGTGGGGTGAATGATTGCATATTGGACCGACAGCCCGTGAAGATCTATTGAGTGTTGCCAAGTTTAAGTGAACTTTGTAGGAAAGGTAATTCCGGCAGGGGGAGATCGCGACCACTGACTCAGAGACCACCCACTCAAGAAACCCTCCGACTCAAAAGATTAAGGAAGTAAAATCCCAAGAAATTATAGTGAGCATCCATGGTCATTTACATGGTAGGCGAGGAATACTTAACCAATCATTGTATGGAAACTTGATGAATATGTATTAATCTTGTAATCATAGGCCTATAAATGTTTGATTTTTGAATTGATCGAGCGAACACGATTTAGGAGGAGCTATCCCCCGTGTTCCCAGCGCCGTGAATAAAGAATGCCTGCCTTTTAACACTACATTGGTGTTACGAGGTTTATTCCCGATTTCGGTGACACCTCTGTCCTGCTTCCCAGCCCTTTTGGCTCTCCCTTCATCTCCACCCTGGAGGCCATCACTGTTTTGTCCTTCTCTGTCTCTTTGTCCTGATATGCATCCCTCCACTTATTTCCCAGTCGGTCTCTCCTGTTCTCTGTCCTTTCTCTTCCCTCTGTCTGTACATCCTGCTCCCTCTACCCGTCTTTCTCTCTCTCCCGTCCCCTTCTCTACCCCCATCCTGCTCCCAGACTCTACCGTTCTTCCTCCATCTCTCTGCAGGGCTCCTCGTTCCAATTTTTATCGATTTTTCCACCTCTCTGTCCTTAGCCCTGTACCTTTTTTTTTTTTCTTTCTAGTCCTCTGTCCTTCTCTCAGCAGACTGACCAGGTCTCCCTGTGCTCTAGGAACGGCTCTGTGCCCTTGGGAAGACCTGTGTTCGGAGGGCTGGGGATCGTTTAGGAGCTGACCTCCTCACGCACACGGCAGCGTTGGGTGCGGATAAGGCAGAGTTTGTTCTCAGCTGGCGCTCTATGCATCTCCTGCAAAGAGCAGCTCCGCGCAGGGTGCGTAGCAGCCCGGCCGCTGCCGCCCAGACGCTTCCGTTTCTCCCGGAGGGGGCGACTAGTGGGGGGAGCGCTTTGGGCGGCGCACCCGAAGTGGCGGAGCGCTTTGGGCGGCGCACCGGGAAGCGGCGGCAGGCCCGGGGCGCACCGCGGCGTCGGCGCCGCCGCTGCGGACTTGAGCGGGCGGGGAGGACGCGGGGCCGGTCCGGGGGGACCGCCGTGGGGGACGAGGCCGCTGCTGCCCGGCGTCTTGTCCCAAAACGGGGTTCTTTACCCGGTGTGCAAAGAGCCGATAACATACAGAGTCGGCGTACTCGTTTATTTCATGTCTGCGCAGAGATGGGTGCTAGGTGGTAACTCCGGAAAGCTAGCACACCAGGTTAGTACGGGACTGCTTTGCATACGTTCCACAACGCGGGAGACAAACGTTTGCTATGCAGGATGGGCTGAAAAAGTTTCGCCGTTTGCTTTAACACACTACGCATGCTCCTGGGGGGGGGGGGGGTGGTGGTACCCTCTTCCTCTGGCATAATGAGGGGAGTTACTTACATCGTTATAATGGTGATAGGTCAGTTTCGGGTAACTTGTTTCAGCAATCAGCGAGTTGACATGCTTCTCTTGTCTAGTTCCTTGCTTTAATCACAGCGTCCATTCTTCGGGGTCGCTGTGTTAAGCTTTTACCAGCTGCTTTATTATTTCCTGGCATTCTTTCACAGTCCTTTAGTCGTATGTCATCCATTAAGCTGTAACAATTATCCCCTTTGAGACTTAAAGTACATATTCTGTATTTCAGTTAAGTCTCACTTAAATAATTTCAACCATTTTGAGCAGTTTTCAATACTTTCCAAAATCGTTCCTGTGTTTCTTCCCATTCAGCTAAGCCTTGTTCAATTTCCAACCAATCCTTTACGGGGATAGTTTCAGGATTCTTTCCTTTTATTTTGGGGGCTATCATTACTTGTTGAGAATGCAGTAGTACAGTTCAGTCAATTAAAATTTGTAATACATCCAAAAATTATACAAATTACTATAATCAGTATCACTAACATGGTCAAACCTTGTATCAGGCTTTTTAGACATCCTGTCAGGGAGAATCCTAATCCATGTAGTATTTTGTTTAACCATCCACTTTCTATACAGTTTCTCAAATCATGGCTAGTTTTTACTACCTGTTTTATTGGGTCCAATTGTTGGTCTAAATTTTCAGTAATATTTGGGATATGTATACAACAACTATCATTTTTCAGGTCTAAATATCCACATAGTCCATCTTTGTGCAACAGGAGATCTAAGGCTAGGCGATTTTGTAAAGTCATTGCCTGGGGCACAAGGATTGATTCTAACAGCCATCCAACAGTAGCTCCTGTACTAAGATTTTGCTGAGGGTCTTAATTTTGTTCTACCTTTCCCCATGGGTTGGATCCCAAAGGTGATTGTCTCCACAAGGGGCCACTTCAAAGTATATTTACTCTTGTGTACCAAGTAGTGGAGCTGTTGGTTACATTTCTCCATGTATTTTCCCACATTGATGTCAAATTCATTGTCGGGATTCCCCAAGGTACAGGCAACTCGGCAGACTTTGGAGTGGGCAGACAGGCGGTGATTTGGGTAACATTATGGATTTTCCCCAAAGACTGTGTAAGTTGTAAAATTAGGTTTGCATCAACTATTGGTAAGCAAAACAAGATGAGCAATTTCTTTTCTACTCTGATCATCTGTAATGCAAAACTCCTGCTCTTTAAATATGAAAAATACTGTTTCAAATAGAAATACAAAGACTGTACAGAAAAAATACAAAAGTCCCTGAGGACACTTTAATTCTACATATGTGAGTCCCAACTCCCAGACTCATCAATCCTTTTTTACCCAAAGTTTTTAGATACCCTTAGCTTTAATTCTCCCAGTGGTGTAGATGTCCACTGTTCATTCAGAGGAGCCTCTTCTACCCATGAATAGTTAATCCAGCAGTTGATCCCCTCCACCTTTACCACAGAGTGTGTGTAATTAAAAGCACCAGATGCAGTCTTTTCCACCTTTCCTTTAACGGTTCATCTTTCCAGGTCCAGATGTAGACCAAATCACAGAATCACTAAGGTTGGAAAGGACCTTCAAGATCATCAAGTCCAACCATTAATCCAGTGCCACCGTGTCCCCTAAACCATGTCCTGAAGCGCCACATCCACATGTTTTTTTCAACACTTCCAGAGATGGTGACTGCACCACCTCCCTGGGCAGCCTGTTCAATGTTTGACCACTCACTCGGTGAAGAAATTTTTCCTAATATCCAATCTAAACCTACCCTGGCGCAACTTGGGGCTATTGACTCTCGTCCTATCACTAGTTACTTGGGAGATGAGACCAACGCCCACCTCACCACAACCCCCTTTCAGGTAGTTGTAGAGAGCGATAAGGTCTCCCCTCAGCCTCCTCTTCTCCAGACTAAACAACCCCAGTTCCCTCAGCCGCTCCTCATAAGACTTGTGCTCCAGACCCCTCAGCAGCTTCGTTGCCCTTCTCTGGACACGCTCCAGCACCTCAACGCCCTTCTTGTAGTGAGGGGCCCAAAACTGAACACAGTATTCAAGGTGCGGCCTCACCAGTGCCAAGTACAGGGGCACGATCACTTCCCTACTCCTGCTGGCCGCACTATTTCTGATACAGGCCAGGATGGTGTTGGCCTTCTTGGCCACCTGGGCACACTGCCAGCTCATATTCAGCCGGCTGTCAACCAGCATCCCCGGGTCCTTTTCTGCCAGGCAGCTGTCCAGCCACTCTTGCCCAAGCCTGTAGCGTTGCATGGGGTTGTTGTGACCGAAGTGCAGGACCCTGCACTTGGCCTTATTAAACCTCATACAGTTGACCTCTGCCCATCGATCCAGCCTGTCCAGATCCCTCTGCAGAGCCCTCCTACCCTCCAGCAGAACAACACTCCCACCCAACTTGGTGTCATCTGCAAACTTACTGAGGGAGCACTTGATCCCCTCATCCAGGTCATCAGTAAAGATCTTGAATAAGACTGGCCCCAGAACTGAGCCCTGGGGAACACCGCTTGTTACTGGCCGCCAGCTGGTTTTAACGCCATTCACCACAACTCTCTGGGCTCGGCCATCCAGCCAGTTCTTTACCCAGCAAAGAGTAAACCTGTCTAAGCCACGAGCTGCCAGTTTCTCCAGGAGAATGCTGTGGGAGACGCTGTCAAAGGCTTTAATGAAGTCCAGATAGACAACATCCACAGCCTTTCCCTCATCCACTAGGTGGGTCACCTGGTCATAGAAGGAGATCAGGTTGGTCAAGCAGGACCTGCCTTTCATGAACCCATGCTGGCTGGGCCTGATCCTGTCCTTCATATGCCCTGTGAGCACTCTCAAGACGAACCACTCCATGATCTTCCCCGGTATGGAGGTCAGGCTCAGATATCCACGCTTGAAACTGTGTACTGGGAAATGCAGGAAATCCAAAGGAGGTGGAGCTCGTTGGTTGAGGTACTTGTGTAAAGAAGACAATACTCAAAAAAGAGAGCAAATAATCCTTCAGTATTCCCTCTCCCTTAATATGCATCTGGTAACTCTGATTCTCTGTGCCGTTAACTGGGTACAGTTTCCCATATAATGTCTCCAAAGAACTTACTCCTTCCCTTAACCTGGGGAGTAATTCTAATTCTCATCAAAGCAGTTGGCAGAATGTCTGTCCATTTAAGCTGAGTTTCCTGGCATAACTTTGAAATTTGTCTTTTAAGGGCCTGATTCATTCTTTCTACCTTCTCACTAGTCTGTGGTGTCCAGCAGATATGCAGGTCCCATTTAAACAAGAAATTTCAGTACTGCCTGAACGACCTCAAAAATAAAATGAGGACCATTGTCTGAAGATATCCCTTCAGGAATTCCAAATCTAGGAATTATTTTTTAATGGTACTTTAATGACTTCCCTGGCCTGATTGTTGCAGAAAGGGAAGGCTTCCGGCCACACAAAGAATGTGTCTACCAAAACAAATAGATACTTACATTGCTCACGCTTTGGTAACTCAGAGAAATCTATTTGCCAGTGCTCCCCAGGAGCTGTTTCCCTTTTTACTTCACCCATCGGTAGCTTTTTTTGAATCTTAGGCTTGTT
Source organism: Phaethon aethereus (assembly GCF_964289735.1). NCBI lineage: Eukaryota > Metazoa > Chordata > Aves > Phaethontiformes > Phaethontidae > Phaethon > Phaethon aethereus. The sequence goes on along the minus strand of NC_138588.1, from coordinate 24,229,973 downwards.
TGCACAGCAGGTCTGACACCTTCTTACTATTAGGTACACACTTGATTGCATTTTTTGCCCTACAGCTTATATCTTGACACAGTGCTTATCATAATACTGGCTTCCACGTGAGTTTCTTCATGTAGCTTCTTGAGGAGAGCATCCATCAGTTTGGCTGTCGTAATTACTTGCTGATTCGGGGTTACCCACGATGCTTTCATATCCCTTGAATTTCGCCAATCGATCCTGCTTTCCTGCTACGCATTGTAACAGAGTTACATTATCATTCTTACCTTGCCATTGTTCTAAATCTTTTGCCAATATATTACTAAACAGTGTAGGGCTATTTTTGAATCCTTGGTGGAGCACAGTCCAACAAAGCTGTACCTTTCTTCCCATCGTGGGGTTTTCCATTTGAAGGCAAAGATTGTTTGGCTTTGTTCATCCACTGGGATACAAAAAAAAAAAGCATCTTTTCAGTCCAAAACAGTAAAATAGGCATTTGTTTCAGGTACCAAAGCTATCAAGGTGTAAGGGTTCAGTGCAGTGGGGTATATGTCCATGGTTATTTAATTTATCTCCCTTAAGTCTTGTACTAGTCTATGTTCTTCAGCACGAGACTTCTTTACTGGTAAAATAGAAGTATTAAATTCATACTGACATTCTCTAAGCAGTCTGTATTGCATAAAAGTGCTTATCAAGGACTTCAGACCCTTGTGTGCTTCCAATCCAATAGGGTACTGATTTACCCTTACCAACTTTGCCCCTGGCTTTAGTTCTATTTTAATCTAAGTAACATTTTTTTGCTTTAGCTGGCTTCTTTGAGGCCCATGCCAAAGGAATTACTGCATTCAATGTCGTGTCTGGGATGTTGTTTCCATGCTCCTACGAAGCCTTATCCATCACTAAGCAGATTTGAACCTTCCATGCTCGCTCTCTAGGAATATGTAATTGCACAGAATTCTCAGAAAAGGTTACTTGTGCATTCAGTTTACATAACAAGTCCCATCCTAGCAGTGGAAGAGGGCATTCTGCCATATATAGAAACTCATGAGTTGGTTTAATGTTTTCAATTCTACATTCCATAGGTTGTAAAAATGATCTTAATGTTCTCTTTCCCGTTGTCCCAACAGTCGGTATTGTAGTTTTGCTTAGGGGCCCTTTACTAGTTATTACTGAATGAGTGGCTCCACTATCTATCAAAAATCTATTGTTTCATCGCCAGCTTTAATTGGAACCAGGGGCTCTGCTGGGGAGACTTTAATTTTTTCTTCTGGTCCACTTCACTCATTTTCTAAATCTTCTAACATCGCAACATTGATGTCCTCTTAACTGGCTCTTCTTCTTCCTATCAGGGCATTAATTTTTCCAGTGTCTTTCCCATCCACAGATAGCACATGGATTTGGACACAAACCAGGGACTCTGTGCTCCAAGACCTCTGCCTCTTTCTCCACAACTTCCTCTTCCCTTTCCTCTTACCCCCCTCTTCTATCCACAATTGCTGCAGCTCAAAGAGAGGCTTGCAACTTCATTCTCGCTTGCTCCTTTTTCTCTTTCTTTTCTTCCTTATTATCAGTTGAAAAATAGACATTTTTCTTGGTCTGTCAACTATAGGCTGGTTGACAGCCAGCTGAACATGAGCCAGCAGTGAGCCCAGGTTGCCAAGAAGGCCAACAGCATCCTGGCCTGTATCAGAAATAGTGTGGCCAGCAGGAGCAGGGAAGAGATTGTGCCCCTGTACTTGGCACTGGTGAGGCCGTGCCTCGAAATACTGTGTTGATTTTTGGGCCCCTCACTACGAGAAGGACATTGAGGTGCTGGAGCATGTCCAGAGAAGGGCAACGAAGCTGCTGAGGGGTCTGGAGAACAAGTCTTATGAGGAGCGGCTGAGGGAACTGGGGTTGTTCAGTCTGGAGAAGAGGAGGCTGAGGGGAGACCTCATCACTCTCTACAGCTACCTGAAAGGGGGTTGTGGTGAGGTGGGCGTTGGTCTCATCTCCCAAGTAACTAGTGATAGGACAAGAGGAAGTGGCCTCAAGCTGCGCCAAGGGAGGTTTAGACTGGAGATTAGGAAAATCTGATACTCTGCTATAGGGGATGACAAGACGATCTGGGCAAGGCCTTATGGCAATGCCACCAGAATCACCAAAATGTTGTCCCAAAAAGGGGGTTCTTTACCCGATGTGCAAAGAGCCAATACAAGATATTTGTTTATTTCATGTCTGCACAGAGATGGGTGCTAGCTTTGTGGAGTTAGCACCTGTATAAATAAATATTTCAACTCTGTGTGTTATTGGCTCTTTGCATACTGGGTAAAGAATGCTGTTTTGGGACAACAGGCGGGGGCATACCCCTGTGGTGTGCAGTGCTGAACACCACATTAACCACGAGCCAGCAATGTGCCCTTGTCACTAAGAAGGTGAATGGTACCCTGGGCTGCATTAGGAGGAGTGCTGCCAGCAGGTCAAGCAAGGGAATCCTTCCTCTCTGCTCAGCACAACTGAGACCACAGCTGGAGTACTGTGTGCAGTGCTCGGCTGGGGAGACAAGACAGACATGGACATATTGGAGAAAGTCTATAGAAGGAGGAGGAAGATCGTTAAGGGAACCATTAAGGGACTGTAGCACTTCTCCTACGAGGAAAGGCTGAGAGAGCTGGGACTGTTTATCCTGGAGAAGGCTTAGGGGGCATCTGGCTGTAGCCTCTTTTCAGAAATACACCAAGGGGAAGAAGATCAAACAGGGACCAAGAAAGGCAAGGAAGAGGATGTCACACTGGATGTCGTAAGCGCTAAGATGCTGGTGTTTGTGCTATTTGGCGACCTGCTTCTCTGTTTCATTGCACTGTACTTTTGAATTGAGTAGTAACAGTTAACGTTGTAATGTTAAGGCAGTAAAACTCAGCTGATGTAGGACAACTCCATGCAGGAAGAGAAGATGAATTTATTTTAAAACAAAACCCATGTCACTCACACTCTCATACTCTTAGGCGTACAGATGCATATGTCCACAATTTGGGTATCGAGGCATGTGCCTGGGTTGTCTGCCCAGCACTGTTTGCAGTAATATGAGAAACGAAGTATGCTGCTAATTGATGTCAGGGTCATCTGTCTCCTTGCCTGGATGTCTTATGGCTCCCCTTTGGTTCTTGCCATCACCTCCTTACAGTTTCAGCCTGCAGGCGGTCATGTTGGGTGTGCTTTTTTTCTTGACCTGAGTAGCCTGAGAAGCTGCATGTAGACTTCGATGGTGCTTGGGTAGCAGGTCATGAGATCCCAGCACACCTGCCAGTTTTGTAGCCCTTCTACCACTCCTTCTAGTGCTTCCCAGTCATTGCGCATTCACACCTATTTTAATTGTAGTGCTGTTATTTCCCTGCCATTGTTCAGTCCTGAGGATAACAGGGAAAACAGAGGTGCTAGTGATCTGACCATCTCTGCTCTTCAGCCACGGAAATCGGAAGGCTCTTCAAAGGAGTAAGGTTTGCCCATTCCTACTTGGTCCTCACAGCCTTTCTGCTGAAGACACTGCCCCACTCATGGATATAAAAAAGTCATGCATGGCCTTCTCTTTCCACGCATCTCTTGTAAAGGAGGTGCTATCTCATGAGCATTTGTAATGATCTTCTTTCCTCTTCAGTACAACTCTGGCTCTCACCTCTGGCATGACACAAGTGAGGAAGGAGCTGGGATTCTTGCCTTCCTGTTCATGTCCGCTGCTGTGTCACTCCTCAGAGTTACCCCCTGCTTGTTTGTGCATTTGTGTGAGCTGTCTGGACAAAGACTGTCCTGTGTGCTGCTTGTAGCTGAGGACTTACCTCAGTAAGGCTTGCTGTTGTCTTGTATTCTTGTCTTGAATCGTTATTCATTTAAACTTAGGTCCTTGAGAAAGCTCTCCTGTGTCTGCAGTGAGAAGAGTAGGTATTAACAGGTCTTCCCTGAATTAATCCTCACTCAAATTGTATTTACCCCTTGATCTGTTCAATAAAATCTGTAGCTTGGAACCTTACCTATATGCACGTGAATTTAAACAAAATTCTTGTAATTTCATTCTGGTTCAAAACCATTCTTAAGGTTTTGAAACTGTACTCTAAAATTGAAAACAATCTCCTATATCTTCTGACTGTGGGAGCTGGAACTTCAAGAAATACTGACAAAAGCTGTAGTAGAGTTGCTGTATTGCTGCTGTTCTCTAATCTTAAATAGGAATCTATTGCTATCTTTTATTCTGTGAAAAGTTTAGTACCTGCTGACCAGGTGAACTGTTGATCAGGTTACAGCTGTACTGGTGTCATGGTTTAACCCCAGCCAACAACCACATGGCCTCTCACTTGCTCCCCCATGGTGGGATAGGGGAGAGAATCAGAAGAGTAAAAGTGAGAAAACTCATGGGTTGAGATAAAGACAGTTTAATAGGGAAAGCAAAAGCCACGCACACAAGCAGAGCAAAACAAGGAATTCATTCATCACTCCCCATGGGCAGGCAGGTGTTCAGCCATCTCCAGGAAAGCAGAGCTCCATCACACATGACAGTTACTTGGGAAGACAGGTGCCATAGCTCCAAATGTCCCCCCATCCCTTCCTTCTTCTTCGTCCCAACTTTATATACCAAGCATGATGTCATATGGTATGGAATATCTCTTTGGCCAGTTTGGATCAGCTGTCCTGGCTGTGTCCCCTCACAGCTTCCCACACACCTCCAGCTGTCAGGCCAGCATGAAAAGCTGGACAGCCCCTGACTGCCCAGCAACAACCCAAAACACTAGTATGTTATCAACGTTTTCTTATCCCAAATCCAAAACATAGCCTCACACTACCTTCTGTGAAGAAAGTTAACTCTGTTGCAGCTGAAACCAGGACACCCTGTCATGGAGATGTGGGGAGTTTTGCCAACAAAGTGTTGCCAAACAAATGTTTTTTTCTTTATACAATACAATTTAAATAATAGTATATTCATTTCCCTGTCTGCCTTGGTAGTGCTGTGTATTTCATCTAGTCTAAGCTAGTCTCTTAAACCCAAAAGCAGTGTTCTAAGGGAGACCTTATCAGTGGCCTTATTAACATCATCAGTGGTATTAAAATAAAAGCTGCTTGCTTTGCCTTTACAGGCTACTTGCTAAGTGCCTCTTCAGAGCAACCAGGCTTAGAAATTCGATTGAATCAAGGTGATAGAGAAGACCACTCTAGTATTTGAGTCTTTTTTTTTTTCCTTTGATTTTTAAATCAGTAAAGGAAACTTCTGTCATCTTTTCAGTTTACCCTGGTATTTCTTTTGCCAGCTCTCTTTGCCAAACACAGGCTGCTGCTTAAAATTTGCATCAGACATGGGTGGCAGTTTGTGCTTTTATCTGGCACATAGAAGGTAAAAGGGAAAACTGCAAGTCCAAAATCCCTCAGGACCAGTTTTCTCTTTGATAATGCAAGATTCTACAGCTGTACAAATGTGGGCTGGAAAGAACCTCTGGAGTCTTCTGTTCCAACCTCCTACTAGAGTTCATGCTGCTGTGACTAGATCGCTGGTGTTTCCCCAGTGTCCTGGTTTCAGCCAGGGTAGAGTTAATTTTCTTCATAGAAGCTAGTGTGAGGCTATGTTTTGGATTTGGGATGAGAAAATGTTGGTATGGTGCTGATGTTTTGAGTTGTTCCTAAGTAGTCAAGGACAGTCCAGCTTCTCGTGCTGGCCTGCCAGCGAGCAGGCTGGGGATGCACAGGAAGTTGGGAGGGGACACAGCTGGGACAGCTGACCCAGGCTGGCCAAGGAGATATTCCCTACCATATAACGTCATGCTCGGTATATAAAGCTGGGACGAAGAAGAAGGAAGGAGTGGAGGGACGTTCGGAGTTATGGCGTCTGTCTTCCCAAGAAACCATTACGCGTGACGGAGCCCTGCTTCCCTGGAGATGGCTGAACACCTGCCTGCCCATGGGGAGTAGTGAATGAATTCTTTGTCTTGGTTTGCTTGCGTGCGCAGCTTTTGCTTTACTTATTAAACTGTCTTTATCTCAAACCATGAGTTTCCTCACTTTTACTCTTCCGATTCTCTCCCCCGTCCCACCGTGGGGGAGTGAGTGAGCGGCTGCGTGGGGCTTAGTTGCCAGCTGGGGCTAAACCACGACACCCAGTATGTCCTTTTCCCTCCCCACCCAGCAGTACTAATACTCATGAACTTCAGCTTTACAAAAGCAGATGTGAGTTCTGTCGTTTACATTGAAGTTGAATCCCATTCACTGGGCCATCTCCAAGTGCTTCAGAAAGTTGCGAGTGAAAAATGGAACAGCAGATGTTCTGGTTCTTCTTCAAAGATGAAGTTAGGAACAGATGGGGAGGGGGATTTGTGAAGCTTGAGGATGTTTTATCTTTCCCTGACTGAAAAATCAGAGCAAATAACTTTCATCTGATCACAAATACGAATATGAATTAAATTGGTTGCAGTTGGTGTGGAAAGATGCTGTTGGTCTCTCATGTTGAATGGTGCTGTTGGTCTCTCATATCTCAGCATCTCCAATATCACTTTGAAGTGAAGTTGTTCTTACCTCCCCTTCCAACCTTTCTAAGTGTGTTCGTGTTTATTTGCTTAGGTATCAGTCAGCTGTGATAAATGATCTGGTTCTTTCTCTGAATTTTGAGGATGTTACTTAGTTTGTGTCTAATTTTGAGTTGTTAATGTTCTGAAGCAGAAGTGACTTCTGATGAACTGAAAATTTTCTGGAAAGGAATGCTACATACCATGACAAACTTGTTCTTGTACCTTCAGACATCCTAAAGGAGATAATGATCCTCAGCCTAAAATCTTGAAGAACCGCCCCTGCCCCCACTAGACTAGGTGTGGGAGAGAAGTAAGTTGTAGGGGAGTTCTGGCTTGAAAAGAAAATTGTGTCTTGAAATTCATGTGGGGATTCTCTGTAGTAGTTCAGCATAACGTTCCATGCTTGGTTTCCCTCAGCCTGAGTATTCTGAAATACAGCCCTTCTTTTAAGGCACTCCTTCTGGTGCTTCCCTTGCAGAAATTCCTTGCTGCTTCCGTGACAAATCTCAGCACAGTGTGTGGTGTTGCTCTTTCCCTCCCTTCATTCAGTCCGGAGGAAAATGGGTTATGTTCATGGTGATGGTGTTTGTGTTCCCAAGTAACCATTACACATTTTCTAAACTTTGCCCAGGCAATGAATGAGAGTGATCCAGAAGGTTAAAGTAGGAATTGTTTGTCCTGGCTGTTTGTTTAGAAAGTGGCACCATCAAAGGAATTGCATAAGAAAGCAGAGACTGGCCTGTCAGCTGTAGGAAACATAAGTGAATCTCAAAAACCAATCATAAAAAATAATCAGGTAGGAAGTGTGAACACTGTTGCAAGCCATGTATGTCCTTTTTACAGCCAAGGATGAAAACTTCCGTTGTCTTTAAAGGAACCCAATTCAAATACAGTCTTAAAAGTTTTTCTAGAGTTGAGGGCAAATGAAAACAGTTCTTGTAACAGAAAAAGGAATGCTGTTATTTGAGTGAAAATATATCCCATTTAAAATTAAGATCCAGTGTCTTTTGAAACCTCTGAGAAATTGGGTTGCTGGCCACACGCAGAATCAAAATAAGCATCAGCAATAAAAGCAAGCTTTCTGGAACGTCAGAAAATATGCTGAGAGGCGACAGAGAGGTTTGGGGGGAGGGAAATTCCACCCTTCTTGTTGAAAAGCCTCAAAGCTTTTAGGTCTGAGCAAGTCTAACATTTTCTTCGTTTTCTGCTTATCAGTTCCTCTGATTCTTCCAAAGCTCTGTTCATTGCAGTACTGTCTCTCACAGCAGCCAAACCCAGTCCATTTCCGTCTGATAGGAACATGGTTTTTCCATTTACAGTTGCAAGGAAAGCTGAAAGCTAGGCAGCAGCCAGAATGATTCAACCCTTTTCCTCTGGATTCTTTGAAAAGCAATGGCACTGAACCTGCCTGGCTGTGCTCACCGGTTTTAAATGCTGTAGGCACAGGGTTCTGTAACACTAGGAAAAGATTGGGGTGTCTGTGTTTTCTGGAAGTACCACTGCCCAGTTAGAGTGAGGAGGGTACAGAGCTGAGGTTGACAGGCACCTCTGGAGACTGTCTGCTCAGAGCAGGGCCAAGTAGGCCAGGTTGCTGCAGGCTATGACCAGTCAGGTTTTGAATGTCTCCAGGGAGGGAAATTCCACAACCTGCCTGGGCCACCTGTTCTAGAGTTCGATCACCCTTACAAGAAAAAGAGTATTTTCTTAGGTTTAATCTTGTGTGGAATTTCTTGAATTTCAGTTTGTGTTCGCGGCCTCTTCTCTTGCCACTGGATGATATATCTATGCTAGTTATACATATTGATAAGATCAATACACATTGCAGGCTGTGCTGGGTCCAACTTGATGTCAGCCAGAACCTCCAGATGCTTCTCTGCAAAGCTACTTTCCAGTTGGTTGGTCCCCAGCATGTCCTGGTGCATGGGGTGCAGGTCCTGGTCCGCAGGTGCAGGACTTTGCATTTCCTTTGGTTGAACTTGATGACGTTCCTCTCGGCGCAGCTTGTCGAGGTCCCTCTAGACAACAGCACAACCCCCTGGTGCCACTCCTCCCATTTTTGTGTTTTATGCAAACTTGCTGAGGGTGCAGTCTGTTCTGTTGCAAAAGTCATCGGTTCCCTAAGGAGGTCCCCTTCCACCAATGGTAAGTTCTTTGTTCCAGACTTTCCCACTGATCTCAGGGATCTGTCTCGTTCAGCAGCAGGCGCACATTTTCCGTAGTTTTCCTTCTGATGCCGATATACCTGTGGAAGTCTTCCTTGTTGCTCTTCACACCCCTTGCCAGATTAAACTCCAGGTGGGGCTTTGGATTTCCTAATGTGGAACCCTGGATCCTCAGACATTGTCTCTGTGTTCAGCTCTGCTCTCCCATCCTGGCTTCCACGCCTTGGATGCTTCTTTTTAATGTCTGAGTTTTGTCAGGAGCAACTTGTTCATCCATACAGGCCTTCTGACGTCTTTGACTGACTGCATGCTTGTTGGGATGGTAATCCTTGAAAATCCACCAGCTCTCCTGGACCCCATCGTTGTTTAGCCTCAGCCAGCAACTAAGCCTCACGCAGCTGTTTGCTTACTCCCCACCCCCGGTGGAACAGGGGAGAGAATCGGGAGAGTAAAAGTGAGGAAATTCATGGTCTGAGATAAAGACAGTTTAATAAGTAAAGTAAAAGCCACACACACAAGCAGAGCAAAACAAGGAATTAATTCACTATTCCCCATGGACAGGCAGGTGTTCAGCCATCTCCAGGGAAGCAGGGCTCCATCATGCGTAATGGTTTCTTGGGAGGACAGACGCCATAACTCTGAACGTCCCTCCCCCCCTTCCTCCTTATTTGTCCCAGCTTTATATACTGAGCATGATGTCATATGGTAGGGAATATCCCTTTGGCAAATTTGGGTCAGCTGTCCTGGCTGTGTCCCTTCCCAGGTTCCCGTGCACCCCCAGCCTTCTAGCAGGCCAGCACGAGAAGCTGGGCTGTCCTTGACTACTTAGCAACAACAACTCAAAACATCAGTATGTTATCAACATTTTTTCATCCCAAAACATAGCTTCACACTAGCTCCTGTGAAGAAAATTAACTCTATTCTGGCCGAAACCAGGACAACCCCTCTTCTCTGCAGGATCATCTCCCATGAGATTCTTTGACACAGGAGCCTGAGCAGGCCAAGGTCTGCTCTTCTAATTTCTAAAGTCACAGTCTAGCTCTTTGCCTTGTTCCTTCCACTCCAGATCCTAAACTCTACCAGTTCATGCAACCAAGGCTGCCCCAGCCTTGTATCCCCAGTAAGTCCTTCCTTGCTTGTAAGTATTTGGTCCACCACAGCACATACCCTCATCAGATCCTCCATCACCTGTGTTAGGAAGTTTTCATCAGGGTACTCCAGAAACCTCCAGGATTGCCTGCGCCCTGCTGTGTTGCCCTTTCAACAGGTGGTTCAAGTCCCCAATGAGGACCTGGGTCTGCAAACATGGGGCTTCTTCCAATTTTCTAGTGGATGAAATGGTGGTTTGAAACTGTTCTGTCTCACTCCTTATTAGAGGGACTCCCCAAGCCTTGCTGAGTCAGGACCATACATGCTGCAGAGGGAGCTCCAGGGTAAGCTGAAGCACACAGTAAGGTGGAAACAAACAAGCCTGAAAGCGCTGAAAAGGTGTCCGGAGTAGAGGGTACAACTGGAGTGGTAAGTAGGAACAATTGAGTCATGCTGCAGGCTGTGAGCAATGATCAGCCAGTTTTAGGGACAGGAGTTGGGAGAGATGTAATGGTGTAATTGTTTCATTCTCTCGGTGCTGCATCTTGGAGGTGGGCTGTTCGGAGGAGAGAGGAGGCAGGTTTTAGGCAGTGAGAGGAAAATGTGTTTCCTTGGGCACCCTGGTAATGCATCGACTGGACAACCAAGGTGTTACATTTTCCCATCAATCTTTTCTAGATTTATCTTCCCTCAGGGCTTTTTTTTCCCCCTGCACTCATTTTTTTTCAAAAGAAAATAATTTTATTCATGAGCAGTCTCTCCTTTTGTTGCCTGTCCTCTTGGCTTTGTTTTTTGTCAATAACATTTTTTACATGGTTTGTTTCGCCTAGCATTTATTTCTCCTATCTGTGCTGCTTTTCTTGCAGCCCACAGAGGAAATACCTGGAAATCAGTATCTGCATTGAAGGAATGACAAGATAGTGAAGTACGAGTGAAGTGTTGCCATTTGGCTTGTTACCTGCACCATATTTACTGCGGTTCTCTAAGTAGAGGCAGACTGAAAGAGAAACTTGTTCTTTTCTTTCTCTCTGTTTTGTTGAAAGGAGGACAGGCCTGACTCTCCGTGGTGGGCTACAGGCAGCAGTCTTAAATCAGTGTAGTGGGACGGTGAGCCTGTGGGCGTGTAGACAATCAGGAGAGGAGTGGAAACCTGTGGAAGGTCCTGCAGTGCCTCCCTCTAGTTCTCGCATTCACACCTCTCCGGCAGTGAAGAGACATCTTTCATCAAATACCATACACAGGCTTTGGGCGCATAAGTGTTTGGGTTTTCTGCAATTTATGAAAAGCATAAATATTAAAAATAGGTAGATGAGTGACTAAGAATTTTCCTAGACACCTCAACATTTCTTACAAGAACCGCTGTTTTTCCGCACTCAGCTTCGGATGGGACTGATCAACAGGACAGACAGTTGTGTGACACAGCTTCTGCAAGTTGACCTCTTGGGGCTGCAGGTCTGACTTGGGTCTGGCAACGAGTATGCTCTGCTGAACAAAAATCTGAAAGGGAGATCTTAACCCAGTTGTCCCTTCAAGATATTAATTAATTGCTGAGCACAGGTTTTCCTTCATCTCTGCAGATCTTGCTGGAAAGCCCAGTGTCTGCTAACTAGTGCTGGGGTCCTGAGCTGGGCTCTGTTCTCCTTCAGGGAGTCTGCATAGCTCTTCAGGTGAGAGCTTTCCTATTTCTTGAATCACTTTGCCTTTTCAGAGCGGGAGGCACTGCTCAAAACAGAGGAAAGGTGGTGCTCAGTGTCACAAATAAGCTCTTTGCCTCGGAATCCTGCCTCGCACCACAGATCTCTTCATTTCCTCAGCCCATGGAGATGGAAAAGGCAAAAAGATATTACCCTCATTTCAACACTACACACATGCACCTATCAAACACTGCTCTAATTTCAGCGCAAACAGATCCCTGAAAGTCCGTGCATCTCTGTCAGCCCACTGCACTCTCTCATCTGCTCTGCCACATCCCTCCTGCAAAGGGACAGCAACCACTGCAAAATGGACTACTGGGAAGGAAGCAAAACTGTGTGTTTCATTCCGTTTACTGTTATTCTGACAGCAGCCAGGCAAGACCAACTCTTTCTTTTTCCTGGAAAAATATTTTGGAAAAGTAAGTGGCACCCTGTCTCCAGTCCTGAAAGTCCACCAGAAGACCTCTGAGCAGGAGCAGCTGGGGAAGTAACACCTGGAGATTTCCTCTTGAACCAACAGTACATGAAACAGTACATTTCTAGCATACCTGGGTGTCACAAATGAGTGGTTGGTCTGCTTAAAAGATCACCACCAAAGATACCAGAAAATGAATGATTTTAATATAAATTTGTAAAAGTGCAACTTAACAGAATTCGATGGCAAGGTTCACTCTATTACTTATTTAACATGAAAAGGTATACAAAGTGAAACCAAGTTACAACTAGATTGGAATTATTTGCTCATGGATCGAATCGATTTAATGTATGTGGTTTATGTTAAAGTATGTGTGTATGTTGAGGAGAGAAAGTAGGGGAGAGCCTCCCTAGGGTCATGAGGTCCTGAGGTTCAGAGTGGACCCCTTTGATTTCTAAACTCCTTCTCAAAGAGGAGTCTAGGTGTGGCTGAATCCACTCCTAGTCCCAGACGTGGTCAGTGGTTTATGACTAAAGGGATAGGGTATCAGGGATTCTGGTGTGGTGATATATTTTGTGTTTGATGTAACTTTAGGATGGCAACAATTAATACAAAATAACAGCAATTAAATTCACTAATGATATTGAGATAAATCACAGTATCAAAGCATGTAAAACCTAGCAGCATAATCGACCTAAAACTTACTATGATTAGTCACATAAACAGATGTAGAGAAAAGAGATAGGTATGTATAAAGGTAAAAGAGATAGATAGGTACAAAGGTACCTTTTAAATATACCCCTCAAATTCAAATACTCACATCGATGGATTGCATCGCTCAACGGTTGCACAGCCGAGCCTCTGAGTTATCACAAACTTGAGGGTTCATGGACTCTGAGAGGTGTCCCGCTCAGAGGGAGGTGCTGGTCGCGGCCCGCTGCGGTCCAGGAGAGCTCAGAGGGTCTCACTTGGGACCACTCTTCATAGGACTGGGAGATGATTGACTTTAGGCATCAGTAAATTTCCATCCTTGCCACAAATCATTTGCCAGTAATTGCTAGAATTCTTGTCAAGTCATAATTGGACAAAAATATGTTCAAGGGCTATCAGAGGAGGATTACTCATACAACTAATAGTCCTGAGACGGTCAGTACTGTTCTCTACCTTAGCTACACAAGAGTGCTTGGCACGGCCAACAGGCTCTCAACTGCCAAACTCTCCGCTTCAAGGCCAAGGCTTATCGAGAGCTCCAGGTGCAAGGAGGGGGAAGAAATGCACCACCATGCTGGGGCACTGCATGTGGTTGGAATCACAACACAGCTTAGTAGCAACAACAAAGCAGGCTGGGTAAATGGCTGCTTTTTACAGAAACCCGTGAAGTGGCACACAGATAAAGAGGCTACCAGAGCTATGAATGTGGCACACAGATAAAGAGGCTACCAGAGCTATGAATGTGGCACAGGATTTTACTGTAAAAGACAATGGAACCATAAAATAATAGTAATTTCTGTAATCTCATTCTTTGCCAGTTAATAACAATCCATAAATGTTACTTGGGAATGAACAGTTCTGCAGGTAAACCTGTATTTCTGGATACCTCAAAAAACAAGGGCATCACCCAGGATGTGAGCCACACCCATAATCTTACATTTAAAAAAAAAGCAGTTCCTTGTGCCTCAGTTGATGGCTGAGGAATGGCAGACCGCAGGGGTTGCAGGAGGTGAATATGAGGACAGAAGGCAGATTATCTCCACGCTTCCTTTACAAAGACGTGGTTGTACTATGATTTATCTCCCCAGTCTCCTCACTCACAGATCTCAGATCCTCTTTATAAACTACTTAAAAATGATGCCAGCATCTCAACTCCATCCCAGCACCTGAGCATCTGGGGCTGTGAGAGTCAAAGGAAACAGAGCAAGAATTCACTCCAAAAGCTTTTCTTGCCCAAAGTAAGAAAGTTTCTTACTGGATTAAGAAAGCCCATGAGGTACTGTGGCCAAAAGCAACACCTTTTTGGCTTCCTTTTTATCTCATCTTTGCCAGACTATGGCAAAAGTGAGCAGTTAACCCTACTTAGAGCTGATGCTGGGGCTACTTTGCACAGCAGGTCTTCCAAACCCCTGGAGAGCTGAGCCATGACCCAGTTTGCTGTGTCTTGCTAAGGCACTGCAAAGACCCTAGGAATGTTTCCTTCCAGGAATGTGTTTGCAGGGCCTTGAGCTGTGGATCTTGCTCTGGAGTCAGTGCTAGCAAGTGGAGAGGGGCTATCAGCAGGGAGAGACCAGGAGCATATCCTAGAGAAGAGCTGCTTGGGGATGGTATATCTGCTCTTCTGAGCCTGGCACTGTCTCAGCAGAGGAAAAGTGATCTGAGAGGGTGAAGTATCAGGGCTGTGGAGACTTTTCAGGGAGCGGTGGTGCGTCCCCCACAATCACAGTTCTGTGCATCAGGAGGGCAATGTTAGCTTTCCAAACCACCAAGGTTTCAGGGTTTGATCCTCCTAGGCAGAGCCCCCAGGGCTATAGCAGTCACCATACAGCAGGACCTTGAACATGGTCTGGTGGCATTAATTCTAAATTCCTAGTGGGGATTTCAGTGCTATTAACTTCTTGTTAATAATAATTGAGGTGCTGGAGTCTGTCCAAAGAACAGTAACAAAGCTGGTGAAGGGTCTAGAGCACAAGTCTTATGAGGAGCATCTGAGGGAACTGGGGTTGTTTAGCCTGGAGAAAAGAAGGCTGAGGGGAGACCTCATCGCTCTGTACAACTACCTGAAAGGGGCTTGTGGCAAGGTGGTTGTTGGTCTCTTCTCCCAAGTAACAAGCGATGGGACAAGAGGAAATGGCCTCAAGTTGCACCAGAGGATATTAGGAAAAATTTCTTCATTGAAAGGATTATCAAGCCTTGGAACAGGCTGTCCAGGGAAGCGGTTGAGTCACTATCCCCAGCGTTATTTAAAAGATGTGTAGATGTGGCACTTAGGGACATGGTTTAGTGGTGGACTTGATGGTCTTAAAGGTCTTTTCCAACCTAAATGATTCTGTGATTCTTACTGATACTTGGATATGTTCAAGATAAGGGCAAGTGAAAGTGGGGACTCTTGTTCAATTGTGAGCTTTTTCTCCAGGGAAGTTCTGTCTCTAGGACCCAGAGACTCCAAAGGGGAACTTGGCTGCAGGAGATGGCCAGTTTCCTTCAGCAGCACAGCTGGGGCAAGAAGAAGAGGGTGTGCAGTGGGTATACAATCATCACCAGGTACAAAGTCCTGCTTCAAGGACAGGTGAAGGTAAAAGTACATCTTCGATAACAGTCACTGCAAAAAGTGCAGTTTGCCAAGAGTGCCCGTAATGCAGGTGCGGCTCTTGGGATCCCCTGTTTATTTGGCAGGTGCTTTGACTGTCTAAGCCACAGTTCCCACAGGAGGCGGGACCCCTTACACAGGGATCTGAGTGAGGTCTCACATTCACACAGTATGGGGCATTCAAACTACCTTCCTGCCTTCTGCAGCACCTCTCACTTCTCTGCGTCGTTTGTGACCAGTTTCTTCTTTTACAGATGGAGGGACCCACAGGTTTGAGGCTGAGCCCAGAAAAACATTCCACCTCTGCTGCTTCCTGGGCCAACGCCTGCGATCCTCAGGTGCCTCTTCTGAAATGGGAGAGGTGTCAAACAGTAAAGCAAATGCAGACTAGACAGTTCTGCTAGACCTGCAGTACTCAGACCACAGGTTTGCACCCTTTTTGTGTTTTTCCCTCTTGCATTTTAATACATTGGGTCAGTTTGCTTAAAATGACTGAGCTGCCTTTCCTTGTCTTCTCTGTCTTCTCGTCTTTAACGTCCCTATTTTTAGGGAACTGCCTGCATTCACAGGGAATCCTTGTGCCTGGAAACTTTCCTGCCTCCTCTTCCTGAAAAGGTCTTGTGCTGCGGCCTTCTGGTGAAGGACTGTGCAGGGAGTTTAGAGCTGGGAAGGACAGTGGAGACGAAGCAGGACTCCAGACTGATGCAGACATGAAGCAGAAGCATGGATGTTGTTCAGCCTGGAGGGCTCAGGCTCATCTCCTCCCCAGCCCTAGGGCTCAGCAGAGCTCAGCAAGGCTGTTGTGTGCATGGGGCCCTGGGTGAAAAAGACTGCTAGCTTTTGGGCAGGTACCTCAAAGCTGGAGTATCTGCACTGCAGGGCCCGGGTTCAGCCTCCCATGCCCATGCTCTGACCACACCGAGCT
The DNA here is from genome assembly GCF_964289735.1 of Phaethon aethereus. Lineage (NCBI taxonomy): Eukaryota > Metazoa > Chordata > Aves > Phaethontiformes > Phaethontidae > Phaethon > Phaethon aethereus. Next base: position 24,213,881 of record NC_138588.1, on the reverse strand, counting down.
CTGAAAACTAAAAGCAGTGCAATCTGACCTCAAGATTGGCCAAGGCTACGTAAAACCTTACCGCAGCTCTAAGTCCTGCCTCACACCCAGGGTCCCATGACCACTGGGTGGCTCAGGAGAATTTCAAGGTAGGTAAGAGGCAGGTGGGGCACCCCTAGAAGGGGAGCTTCCTACATCCCTCCTGGCATGCCTTATCCTTTCCTATGGGGTCCAGCAGTGAGGATTCCTGTTGCTCACCCAGGCAACCCAGGTCCCACTCCTGGTGTGGGAAGCCTTCACTGGTGTTGCTGTTGCCAGATGAGTTTTTGTGGCTTGTGCGACTTATCTGACCTTTTATTCTGTCTCCTCTATCTTAACCTGCAGCAAATCAAAGGGGGCACAGCTTGGCTGTCCCATATGAAAGTTGAGCTCCTCAAGAAACTGCCTTCTAGCATTCTCCACACCCTTCCCCAAGTCCCTATCCCCAAATGATCACCTTCTCACCCATCACAAAGCTCTGTGCCACTGCCTCTGTAGCTCCTTCCAACCACTGCAATGCTTCGTCTTCCCACAGGAGAAGGCCATCTCAAACAAGCCGTCAGCAAGTGCTGTCGGGCCTCTTCCCGGCTCCTTCTATGGCCAGCGCATCATCCCTTTCTTGGGTCTGCCTTTTTCAAGGCCAGGGGCTCAGCCTGGGGGACTCACTCGGGCATGCCTCTCAATCATCAACCTCAGCACCACTCCAACCAGCAAATTGGTTGCCAGGAAAGACCACACAGTGGGACTGACTCAGGAAGAAAAAGACCCGCTGTCCCACTGGGAGTCACCACCCAGGGCTGGGCAAAGGGCTACCCACACCTGCACTGATTTCTGGCAGGGTCTGTCTAACAGCAGGTTTAAATATCTCCATAATCCCCCCACCATTGCCTGAGTGAGGAGTTTGTTTGCACCCAGTGCCCCTCATGTTGGCAGCAAGATCTTTCCTCCCAAAACACCAGAGGGCACATCCTATGGCAAGGGGGATGTCTCAGTCACTGGCATGTCGCCACCCCCTGCCCAGGGAGGTGCCTCCCTGGGAGTCATTGTGAAGCTGGGCTTGGCATGGGATATGCACCACATCTGTCCAGCTGGGCACAGTTTGCTGGTCGGCTTGAAACACACTTTGTGGAACTCCAAGAAAGGACCAAGACGTCATCTCCTCCAAATCACAGCTTCTCCTTTGGTTCTGCAAAGCAAACCCATCAGCCACCAGTGAGGGTGGGATGCAAATCCACGTGCAATGAGCAACCACCACACAGAAGCAGTACATGCCTTGCCCACACCACCATGTTACACACAGACTGAGCATTCAGACCACAACTGCTCTTGATATCACGACACTTCATAGCAGGACCTTTCCCCAGCAGTCCTGTTTCTGGAAACGGGTCCTTTCCCACTGATTTCTGCAGAGGACTGGAGTTCCTGTTTTGTCATGCCTGGGAACTGTTGTGTTAGAGGCAGTGGGAACATGACAACCCTGAGAGGGACCAAAGGGTTTAGAAACTTTTTGTCCTTGACCCCAAAAAGAGCCTTCCATTGCCCTTATCCAACTCCTGGTACACTTTTCCACTGAGGTGCCACTGGGGCAGCAGGGTCTTCTGGAAAACAGGGCTGAAACCTTAAAAATCTGTACTTGAAGTCGTGCCCAGGGACAAACCCCCACAGGAAGGAACCACAGATGGAAGATGCAGAGGGGTACCCTGTTTGTCCAGCACAGCCAGGCTGACAGATGAGCTTGAGCCAGACATGGTAAGAGTTGTCTTCCTGGCAGACATGGCACCTTTGTTTCCCAGCTCTCCTGCCACCTGCAGTTTTACAGAACAGTCCTGGCTGGAGAAGATGGATGAACACTCACTTTCCCCATTTCTCTTCCAGGCCAGTAAGTTAAATAATCTAGGTCCTTACTCTCTTCAAAGTTTATGGGGTTTCTGGGTTTGTTGCAAGGAAAGGTGTCTGAAAAGGAGGAAAAGCAGCTTTCACTCCTGAAGGATGTGGAACCAGGAGGCCGAGGGAGGCATGGGGCATAGTGGCATCTGTGGCTTGACCCAGAGCTGCTCCTGGCAGGACAGAGTGGTCCTGCTCAGGGGCTTGGCTCAGGGAAGGAGATGCCCATGTCTGAGCTGGGCAGTGTAAAAATCTCAAGGAAAATGCAGGGAGATGAAATAATAAATTCTGTTCCTGCCCAGACAGCTGATGGCAATGTATGCATTGACATGTCCAGGGTTCCTTGTTCTGCTCCTCCTTAACTACATGTTCTGATAACCAAGGTAATGAGATACAAGCCAAAGAGATTGGACAATCTGGTCTTATTCCAGCATGCTTTGGGGTATCAAACACAGAACAGTTAGCAAATGCACTGTAAGAACTCAAGAGCAAATGCCCTCTTATTATATGTATTCTGCATCCTTCCACCTTGAAATAAACCCCTGGATGACAGCAGTGCTGGTCCCACTCCCATTTCAGTGGTAGCACGGGGGCATAAGAAGGCAAGGGTTCAGCTCACCTCCTGCACCATGTCCTAGTCCCTTGACCAGCCTGTGGAGACTCTCACGTAGGGGTTTGCAGGAGGAATACCTACAGTTGCTCCCAAATCACCATGCAGCCTCTTTTGTTCCTTCTCGCCATTCCCCACCAGCCCAGTGCCTGCCTTCTGCTTCAGCAAGCCACAGGCGCCACAAATGTGCTGCTCTCCATCTTCACTGGTCACTTCCTGAGCCAAAAGGGCCCGCTCCAGAAAAGCCCACATGCTAGCTGCCGGCAGCATCACCAGCCTTGCAGCCACTGTCCCTGGGACCTGCTCACAAAAAGCCAGGCGTTTTCTGCATTCGAGCAAGCTGGGTTGCCCCAATCTCAGGAGGGCAACTCGGAAACAAAAGCTGAGCAGATGGCAAAGGGAGTCCATGCAGCCCAACAGGGAGAGCTGCTGAGGGAGACCTTGTGCCACTAAGTAAAGCTCTCTCAAATTATTGTAGTAAAATTACTGTTGCGGATTGGAAACTGCTGTATAAAATGGTGACACTGGAAGCCTGGAACCAGAGCGAGCTGTGAGTTTGAAAGATGTCTGGTGTAAGTGGAATGATTCAGGACCCCGCTGCTGCTCTGTCTCTTTTCTCAGTAACTGTTGAGAGGCCTTTTCAGCACGCTGTAAGATACAGAAATGGTATCATAAGATAACATATACAAGTGTTCACTATGCATATATGCAATATGTATAAATAGAATAATGTACATTGAAAATGTATGTTATCAGTTCTTTAGAGAATCCCATGAGGGTCCAAAACTTAGCAATAATCCTCTTCCTTGCTTCAAGCAAGGGTTTGCACCAGAGACTTGCAGAGGTCCCTTCCCACTGATGGGATTCTGTGTTTCTATAAAACATTTCCAACAGCTCGTTCCCTCTGTCCCTCTCACAGGCATAAGAATCAGGACACAATTACAGCTGCTTTGGGTTTCCTCCATTATGGCCATTTCCCTCAAGGCCATTTTTTTGGTTGACTTTTACTGTGCACCAAGAGATGCTGCAGGCAGGATGCTGACAACTGATGTGTACATAGAAATTATTTCTTGGCTATTGCATTCACTGGATAGCAAAAAGTAATGAGGCTAAGCATTGATATGCTCACTGCCTTAGTAAAACAACCAGTCTTTCTCAGTCAAACAGAGAAAAGTCGTCCTCCAGCTCTCATGGAGAGAAAGATTTCTGTTTTCTTCACCCTTTTCTCTTAATATTCTGTACCTCTTCAAGCCAGTGGGTTTTCTCTGGCATCCTTGAGCTATTAATTGTCACCATTTCAAAAAACTTACTTAATCAGTGTCCTGGTTTCAGCCAGGGTAGAGTTAATTTTCTTCATAGAAGCTAGTGTGAGGCTGTGTTTTGGATTTGGGATGAGAAAATGTTGATAAGGTGCTGATGTTTTGAGTTGTTCCTAAGTAGTCAAGGACAGTCCAGCTTCTCGTGCTGGCCTGCCAGTGAGCAGGCTGGGGGTGCACGGGAAGGTGGGAAGGGACACAGCTGGGACAGCTGACCCACGCTGGCCAAAGAGAGATTCCCTACCATATAACGTCATGCTCGGTATATAAAGCTGGGACGAAGAAGAAGGAAGGAGTGGAGGGACGTTCGGAGTTATGGCGTCTGTCTTCCCAAGAAACCATTACGCGTGACGGAGCCCTGCTTCCCTGGAGATGGCTGAACACCTGCCTGCCCATGGGGAGTAGTGAATGAATTCTTTGTCTTGGTTTGCTTGCGTGCGCAGCTTTTGCTTTACTTATTAAACTGTCTTTATCTCAAACCATGAGTTTCCTCACTTTTACTCTTCCGATTCTCTCCCCCGTCCCACCGTGGGGGAGTGAGTGAGCGGCTGCATGGGGCTTAGTTGCCAGCTGGGGCTAAACCATGACAATCAGGTACAAAACTTTGCATTTCCTGTGGTTGAATTTCATGGCGTTCCTCTCAGCCCATTTCTCCAGCCTGTTGATGTCCGTGTGAACAGGAGCAAAACACCGCCAGTGTATCAGCCAATCCTCCCAGATGTGTATCACCTGCAAGCTTGCTGTGGCTACACCCTATCTGAACATGCCGCCTGTTCATGAAGATGTTTAATAGTGCTGGCCTCAGTATCAGGTACACCACTGCTGACTGGTGACTGGCCTGCAGCTGGGCTTCATGCCACTGATCACAATATGTAAGTGTGGCCATTCAGCCAGTCACACTCCACCTCAGTGTCTGCTGGTCTTGTGTGTACTTTATCAATTCATCAGAGAAGATGTTATGGGAAACAATGCTGAAACCCTTCCTAAAGGCATGATAAACAATATCCACTTCATTACCCTCATCCACCAAGGAAGTCACCTCCTTGCAAAGGCTATCAATCAGCTGCATGAGGCATGATTTCCCCCTCTGTAAATCCATACTGGCTACTCCCTAAATATAGAGGAGCATATATATATGCTAATATATAACAAGCGCCTAAATCAGCTGGCAGCCACCCACAGCGCAGGAAGGATTTGGTGTTCATGCCCTGGGGAAAAAGACACTGCGCCATGTCACATGGGCACTGATGCACGCAACTGGTGCATCCAGCCTGTAATCCACCCCGAGTCACTGGTCCAGCTGGCAATCCAGCAGATGGTGAGGACTGTCTGATTAACTGTGATCTTCAAAGGCATGAATGAACAATTATCTGCATAGGTCTGACAAATATGCAGAATGTAATGCTTTATGCCTAATGCTAATAAGATAACTAAATAAAAGAATCAGTGAAATTAGTCTAATTAAAGCAAGCAGAGAATAGCAAAGAGTAAGCAAAATGTGGCAAGCTCTTAATAGTTTATTGACAAGTGGTATTAGAGCAATGTGCTGGTTTTGGCTTGAATAGAGTTAATTTTCTACATAGCGGCTATTATGGGGCTATGTTTTCGATTTGTGCCGAAAACGGTGTTGATAATACAGGGATGTTTTCGTTACTGCTGAGCAGTGCTTGCACAGAGTCAAGGCCTTTTCAGTTTCTCACACCACCCCACCAGCAGGGAGAGGCTAGGGGTGCACAAGAAGTTGGGAGGGGACACAGCTGGGACAGCTGACCCCAACTGATCAAATGGATATTCCATACCCTATGACATCATACTCAACATATAAAACTGAGGGAAGAAGAAGGAAGTGGGGGCGTTCGGAGTTATGGCATCTATCTTCCCAAGTCACCATTACGTGTGATGGAGCCCTGCTTCCCTGGAGATGGCTGAACACCTGCCTGCTGATGGGTAGTAGTGAATTAATTCCTTGTTTTGCACAGCTTTTGTTTTCCCTATTAAACTGTTTTTACCTCAGACCATGAGTTTTCTCACTTTTCTGATTCTCTTCCCCCATCCTGCTGTGGAGGGAGTGAGCGAGTGGCTGCACGGTGCTTAGTTGCTGTCTGGGGTTAAACCATGACAAGAAATAAAAATTCTTGAGGTGGGATACTCAGATTTTGAAATGCAGTTAATAAATTCACACTGCTGGCGAGAAAGGTTGTTTACTAGCAATATAATTATGCATTAAGCACTAAAAGATGACTATTAGTGACTCCCAATTAATTAACACAAAAATTATCTGATGCTAGTGCTACTTACTGAATGGTGACACTCTACTGGAACAGTGTGGAAAAGAGAAGGAGGCATATTTTTCATCCTCTGAGTCTCTAGGTTTGCATCTATGTCTGTGTGTTCCCATCAGAAGATCCCAGAATGGATAATAACAACAGCAGAAACCATGTTCTTTAGACCCCATTTTGTTTTACTTGACCCCTTAGCACTGCCCCAGATGCACCTGCAGCACGCTGAGGAAGTGCATATCCACATAGTAAGTAAACTCTTCAGGCATGGTGTGCACACCTGGTTTGGGAGGCACGTTGTCATAGTAATGATGGGGCAGGGAATGGCCATCAGGATGCAGAGAGAAGGGCCAGAAGCCGTAGAGTGTGATGTGTTGGCACAACTCCAGAGCAGCATTCACTAGCATGAAACCTGAGGAGAGGCGATGGGTATGAAAACCACGATCATGCCAGTACTTGGTTAGGGCACTCAGGTACCGTGGGTGGAAGAAGAAGACATGTGACTGGGAGGCAGAATCCTCTAATGCATAGAGTGCTCGGTAAGAAACCTCACTATTGCCAGGGTAGGAGAAAGATGGGATGAGGAACCAAGTCTTTCCATAGGAACCTGCTGCCTTCACAAATGGCAAGCGCCGACCATTCAGACCACGAAACCTGTAAGGCAAGAGATGTGAGACCATCACCCCCTACAAACCCCGTTCTTTTTCCCTCCTGCCCTTCCCATGTCACTTTTCCCTGGAGCAGTAAAATACCAGTCTTAGTCTTCCCCTCCATTTTCCCCTTCTCTGCACCTTATGGGTGATCTGAGTTCAAGATTCTCATGTGCAGCTAACACAGACCAGAGGAGCTGCTTGGAAGTACCCAGGATGTTTGCTAGTGATTAATTGGTTAAAAGGCTGGGAAAACATCTTCAAATTTAAAACTTTAGTGGCCCCGCAGCTCACAGTTCATGGAGAATGATGTCCCATAGTGGTGGAGCAGAGGCCTGTGGGAGCCCTCTGAGATCCACATCTGAGCTAATTCTTAGGTCTCTTTTGTAGTCAGTGGAGAGAAACGAGCACAGCTGATCACAACTGATCTGTCTTATTTTAGATGTCAGCTGTAGGACAAGGAGAACCTATTTTCTCCACTGAACATAAAGAGCATTTATGCAGCTAGGATCAGAATGAGATTAAATAGTTCCTATCAGAGCTCCTCCTGACAGCAGCAGTACAGAATACAGCTGAGCCTCTCTGCCTGTCTCGGTATCACCCTTGAGAGGATCAGCTCACTGCAAAGACTGGAAATGCTATTCATCTCTAGTAGTAAGCTAGAACAATCAACAGCAAACAAGTCTGGGACAAACTCTGCCCGAAACAACTCCAAGACTTGCAGTGTTCCCCTGTATACCTCTACATAGAGAGGAGCATCTCATGGCAGTAGATGTCAATAGGTTTTTCTGTATGGGCCTTGCATAGGCCTGTCTGTTTTCTGGGACCCAGAGCAGAAGCAAAAGAGATTGCCTCTGCAAGAACACAGTATACACGGGAGAAGAAAGTTAGGAGCCCTTTCTTCCATTTTCATTACCACACATTACTTTTTATGAAGGATACTAGGATTCACAGTGACAACGCTTGACTTTCTGCCGACATCCTCAAGGAAGTCCATAGAAGGCAGGTTAAACCTGATTGTGGTATAAGCAAAGGAAGTCTATGAGAAATAATGCTCCATGATATCCTGAGAGCTTACCCATCCCTCTGTGACACCACCCAGATCAGGTACACCCCACCATTTCTCCAGTTCCTCGCCTTCAACCCTGCTCAGAACATTTCATCTGTCTCCATTTTGTCTACCATCACCTTATTGCCATGAAAGCCCATGAATGCTGGCCTCCTACATCTCTCTTGGGCAGGCTGGCAGCAATTACCTGATTACAAACTGGTGTCCATCAATTTTAGAGCCACAGCTACTGTTCCTGAGGATCCCTCCATTTCCCACCACAGCACAGGTTTTGTAGAGAGGGCCCCGAACGGGCGATTTCTAGAAAGAACAACATGTAGAAATTCACTCACCCTTAGATAATTACAGTAAAGATCTACCACAGATCCTCCAACTGGACACATTCCAGGGTGTACGAGAGAAAAGCATGCAGACAGTGAGTTGTATTCCTCATCAAAGAACACTCCTACCTCTGGCAGGATCTCCAGCAAGCCACTGCTGACTTTCAAGCTCTTTGAACGATGTCCATCATAGACAATCTCGGACCCCAATGGTGTGTTTTCTTGTGTCACAACCAGCCAGTCTGAAGCATTGCAACAGTGCCCTAGCTCTGCCCTGTAAGGGGGAGAGAGGGAACAGTGAGCAGAGATGTGGGAATGGGATGAAGGAGGACTGCAGCAGAATAACAAAGGAGAGAGGGGTGAGAATGAGAAGAGAGGGGTAGGTAAGGTGCTACAGTAGCAGCAGAAGTAAAGGATTAGGTGAGCAAGTATCAGAGTGTAAAGGGAAAGCGAGCATGGGAAAGCACAGGGAACACAAAGCATTGTGTCATGTTAGAGCAACCTTCTTCATGCACTTTCTGTTTATCCATCGCTACACAACCTTCATTTTCTTCTTCCTCATTCACACACATTTCTAGACATTTTCTATCTGTTCTCCACTCTTTAGCCTAGGCACTAGTCCAAAGCCCCTCCTGCTTGCTTCAGCCTCAGTTTCACCCCCAACCCATACATGCCTTCACCCCTCTCCTCATAAGCTCACCAATGTGCAAGATCAAAGGCCAGCATACGGGATGGTATAGGCGGGCCATGCGAACAGGTGTTATGTAAGGATGGTGGGTGTGGGGGTGCCTGCATGTCCCAGTCTTACAGTATGACCTGGAGGACAACATCCCCTTAGATATGACTGTGAGTGTAGACAGTGTGTGTGAGGATCAATCCAATAAAGAAACCCAGGTAGGCATTCACCAAAACTCATCATGGGGAAGATGACCAAGAGACTCATGGAATAAAGAAGGAGTCACCTGAAACAAAGTATGAAAGGAACGTGAACATTTTTCATGAGGGGCAATATGGAGTAGGAAGAGCATCAGTCAAAACCTGATCTGATGCTGCCAGAAGTTTCCCCACCAGCATCACAAACTCTGCCAAGGCCAAGCAGAGCAGCTGCCCTGTCAGACACTGTGCAGAGTCTGCACATCCAGCCAGTGGGCTGTCAGTACTGGCTGCAACAAGCAGGGATCCACAGCATGGGTCATGTGTATATGTGTATTCTTCACAGGCTTGTGCATCAGCAAGTCATAGAGAGCAAAAGGCGTTCCCACAAATATAGAGTACATGCACATCCTGTGCGGGGGAGCGTGTGCATGTAACTGTGTCAATGTGTGTGGATGTGTGTGATTAGAACTTCTTGGGCTTATTTGTAGAAGGGTGTTTAGAAATTTGTAGTTGTATATTGACATTTTGTAAGTGTCTAACATTTTGGTTTATCTATCTGCTTTGTTATTGGTATTTGATCCTAAATGTCTAGCTCACCCATTGTGGGTAAAGCATGCGTCATCGATAAATTAATAAACTGCTTTGGTTGCAATTTTGTTGGAAGTAGGTGAACTGAGTAGTTTTCCCCTGTGATCGGTGGACATCACCTGTACTGGGCCAAGGCAGTAGTGTTGAGCTTCCAGCGGCAGGTCTGCATTAACTTCACTTGTCTCAGGCTCCAGAGCTCATTCACCCTAGAGACGAAAGAGCTTGTAAACCACTTGAACGCTCTCACAAAGACTTACTGCAAACAAATGACTGTTGTATCCCTTCCTACCCCCTGGACCTTCATTGAGGCCACCAGGTGACCCAGTTTAGCCAGATGCCTGTCTGCAGCTGCCCAGCACACTTGTGGCCATGACTCTCACTTCTGAGGTTGTGTTATGTTGCTCAACACTCCTTGACATGCTTCTGGTTCTGGATCTTTGATGTCAGGTCTGTGAAATAAACAAAGGGTTAAACTGAGCCAGAATACCATGTCCTCACACAACTTTCCTCTGTCACACCACCCCAGCAATCCCATACACCCAGTGTCTCCCCTTGGCCATCTCATGGCCCTACCTGCAACCACACCCACCTTGAGATATCCACCTGAAACTAGCATCATTGCGTCCATTCCCTACACCATTTTCACTCCTACTCTATTAATTCCTCCCTTGGAGGTCTCTTGGAGTGGCCCTCCATGTTCCCATTTCCTTTCCAGGATTGAAGAGGCACAGTTCCTCCACTCTGTCCCTCACCCACCTGTCATTCCACACCAGAAAGCACATGGAGACAAGTAAGACTGCAGCTACAGCCAGCAGTATGACCCATAGCTTGTGCATCTTCAGCAGTCTTGGCTTCACATACTCGTCCCTGCTGATGCTGTTTGGCATTTTGGAGAATGCTTGAGAGAGCAGAAGAAATGAGGAAAGTCCATACCTGAACTGATCAGTGTAAACACCTAGGCCAGGGCTTCTCTGGCACTGGCCCTCATTGCAGAGAGTTACTCTGCAAAACAGTATCCAGTGTGAGGGATAGGAGGGAACTCATTTCTCTTGGGCTATGCTGAAGCATGCCATGGGGTTATCAGTGGATTCCACTGGACCCTGTTGGAAGGCATCATGAGCCAATACCAATTACCAATACCAATTACCTCTCCTCTAAAGCTGTCCTCAGCTATTCACAGAATCACAGAATGGTAGGGATTGGATGATTGGATGTGACCTCAGAAGATCATCTGGTCCAACCCCCCTGTCAAGGCAGGACCACCCAGGGCAGGTTGCACAAGAACGCATCCAGTTGGATTTTGAAGGTCTCTAGAGAAGGAGACTGCACAGCCTCTCTGGGCAGCCTCTTCCAGTGCTCTCTCACCCTCACAGTAAAGAAGTTTTTCCTCATGTTGAGGTGGAACTTCCTATGCTGCAGTTTATGCCCATTGCCCCTCGTCCTGTTCTGGGCACTACTGAAAAGAGACTGGCTCCATCCTCCTGACAGCCACTCTTCAGATGTTTATAGACATTGATAAGGTCCCCTCTCAGCCTTCTCTTCTCCAGACTAAACAGCCCCAGGTCTCTCAGCCTTTCCTCATAAGAGAGATGTTCCAGTCCCTTAATCATCTTCATGGCCCTCCATTGGACTCTCTCCAAAAATTCCCTGTCTGTCTTGAACTGTGGAGCCCAGAACTGGACACAATACTCCAGACGAGGCCTCACCAGCGCAGAATAGAGAGGGAGGATAACCTCTCTCGACCTGCTGGTCACACTCTTCTTAATGCACCCCAGGATACCATTGGCCCTCTTGGCCACCATGGCACAATTGCTGTCCCATGGATAACTTATTGTCTAGCAGGACCTTGGGGTCCTTCTCCATGGAGCTGCTTCCCAGCAGGTGAAGCCCTAACCTGTGCTGGTGCATGGGGTTGTTCCTCCCCAGGTGCAGAACTCTACACTTGTCTTGTTAAATTTTATGAGGTTCCCCTCTGCCCAACTCTCCAACTATTCCAGGGCAATGATCCCATTGGTATTCTTCCACAGCCTTGCCTCCACTCCCTGACACCTTCTCCATATCATCTCTCTAGCGGTTATCTAAAAATGCCTGCACACGAGTTCCTCATCATCTATGTTGGAAAGAAAAGGGCAAGCAGGTTTTCTCCTCATTTGGTTTACGCCCCTGCACACCAAGGACCACGACCAGCCCCAGTGAGCATAAACACAGAACTGCAGTGTATCCTACTTATCTCAACTATGAGCCTTTGTCCTGGGATGCTGTGGTTTTACCTGTTTACAGGCAGCCAGCCCAGCCATGCCAATTCTATATTGAAACAGACATGGCATCGGATTGGCATGTTTCTTCAGAGGCACACCTTTATCTGGCATGGGTAAGAGAAGCAGTTTTACTGAATTTTCCAAAGCACACCACTGTTCTGCCCATATCCTTTACCACCTTCCCATCCCTAGTTGAGGAGTAATTGTTCTGGTTCTCTTCAAACAGTGGCATGATAACAAGGTGTGACAGGGAAGGGAAGGAGGAAGTAGACCTTTGTTGACATCCCTTTTAAAGTTTTGCTCTTTTTTATCTCTGTTTCCAGGATACTGAGTTAGCCTAATCCAAATCTTTCCAGTGGAAATTTTGAAGGTTTGGGCAAAGATATGGTCCCCCCCAACATATTGTCTGCTAAATTGGAGAGATGTGGATTTAATGGATGGACTGTTAGATGGATAAGGAACTGGCTGGATGTCTGCGTCCAAAGAGTTACAGTCAATGTCTCAATGTCCACCTCTAATGAGTGATGTCCCTCAAGGGTCAGTACTGGGACCAATACTATTTAATATCTTCATCATTGACATAGCGTGATTAAGTGCACCCTCAGCAAGTTTGCAGGTGTCACCAAGCTGAGTGGTGCAGTTTACAGATAACATCAAGCTGAAGGAACCATGACAGCCTTGAGCAGTGGGCCCGTGTGAATGAGTTCAACAATACAAAGTGCAAGGTCCTGCACCTGGGTTGGGGCAATCCTCAGTATCAGTACAGACTGAGGGATGTATGGATTGAGAGCAGACTAGTGGAAAAAGACTTGGGGATAATGGTGGGTGAAAAATTGGACATGAGCCAGCAGTGTGCTCTGAGAAAGCCAATTGTATGCTGGGCTGCGTAAACAGAAGGGCCAGCAGGTCAAGGGGGGTGATTCTCTCTGCTCTTGTGAGACTCCACCTGGAGTGGAGTCTCACATCCAGTTCTGGGGGGCCTCAGTACAAGACAGACATGAACCTGTTAGAGGGGATCGAGAGGTAGCCAGAAAAAGAGTCAGAGGGATGAAACACCTCTCCTATGAAGAAAGGCTGAGAGAGTTTGGGTTCAATCTGGAGAAGAGAAGGCTCCTGGGAGACCTTATTGCGGCATTTTAAAACTCAAAGGGGGTTTGTAAGAAAGCTGGAGAAAGATTTTTTACCAGGGCTTATAGTGACAAAACAAGGGGCAATGATTTTAAAGTGACAAAGGGTAGGTTTAGATAGGACATAAGGAAGAAATCTTTTATGATGAGGGTAATGAGACACTGGAAGAGGTTGCCCAGAGAAGTTGTGGATGCCCCATCATGGGAAGCATTCAAGGTCAGGTTGGATGGGGCTTTGAACAGCTTGATCTAGTGAAATATGTCCTGCCCATGGCAGGGGGGTGGAACTAGGTTATCTTTGACAGTCCCTTCCAACCCAAAACATTCTATGATTCTATGAATAGTTGATTGTATGATTCTGTGATTCTGTGAAGATGGAAAATTTAGATTTTTAAGGATTGTCATGTGATCATTGGTGGCCTGTTCACAGGGAAAACAAAAGCTTCTTATTGCAAGTATTGCTCAGCTATAGACTTTATCTCTTGAAGCTGGAACCTGACTAATCCAGCCCCAGGCAAAACGAAGGTAATCAAAATGTTGTTTATATTGCTATCAACCAACAAGTGCCCTTCCTGTTGGTTTTTTTTTTTTTTACTTTGGGGATTTTATTGATCTAGTCTTGTTCAGGGTTAGATTGGTTATTTTGTGGGGTTTTTTTTTCCAAGTAATAGCTCTTTAAAGAGGAGAGTAATATTCTCGTTAGGGCCCTTGATCTGGTTAAGCATATTGTCAGCTCTCAAAAGTGATAGTTGCTGAAAGCCAATACAAACAGTGCACTAAGGTTCAGCATAAATTACATAACAACAGTCTAGAAAACAGGAACCCATGGTTCAGTTTCCTTACTCTAAACCCACAAGGTTAAAACAACAATTTCAATAAAATAAAAAGGTATGGAATCTAAACCCAAGAAAGATAAAGCACACATACCATTTAGACCAAGAAGGCTGTGAGGCACATCTGTTTAATCCTGAAGCTGGCTTCAAATATACTCATACCTGGGCTGGTACAGTTTTGCTGCAGCTCAAACCTCCCAACAATCTGGAACTGCCCTCTCAGTGGGAGGAGATGTGATGACTTCCTTCTTTTGGAATGACTCATGCAGTTCTTCAGGTTTATAACTAACCTATGAACTGTGAAAAGTCCTCCTGACAGTCAGTGCTCAGTGCAATTATGTCCAGATCAAAAGCCTTTCTTGGCCTTGTTTTTGTACACTGTGCATCCTATGGTAAATATGAAGGTGTCTTGTCCAATTCAAGTGTTTTACAAACAGCTGCTTGCACAAGCCAACATGGACACAAGAAGAAAAGAGTCTTGGGTGTACAGCCAAGACCTCAGAACACTGTTGCAGAGCTGGGAGGGGAGCTAGCCGCTAGGCTTAGTGCAGAGGCTAACTGCAGTAGACCTTGCCTAGACCTACAATTCCCAAAACTGCTCAAGAGCCTGTGGAAACTGAAATATCCCTACAGAATCAAGCTCCTCCAAGTGTGCAAGCTCTTGCACTTAGAAAGCCTCACTCACTGCTTCTTCCTGTGATTGACACTATAAAAAAAACCCCAAAACCAGCAAAATGGTGGGTTTCACAAAGGCTTTCTCCATCAGCCAGGTGAACCTCCTCATCATTTGTGGCGTTAACCATAGGGGTACATAATCCTAGAGGTCACTGAAACCCAGGGTCCATAAGCATGCAAGGAGGGAAGGCTGTTGCATGGCAGAGAAACAACTTGGAGCCACCTGGGCAGAAGCTGCTGAGCCAGAGCATGACAGGAACACTATCCCCAAGCGTACTGCGACAACAGCTTCTGGAGCTGTGGTCATCTGCGCAGTCGTCAGAGTGTCATGGGTGCAGTGTCCTTGAACTCTAATCCACACAGGCAGCTGTGCACATGTGCACATTCCCTTACCACAGGAGCTCATGGTCTTCAGCAAGCTTGATCCAAACTTGTCAATCAGAAACCATGTGCTTATCAATCTGTGGAAGAGCTGTGCTTTAGATACCTTTTGGAAAATCCTAGGTACATGGGTTTTAAGCCACATGTCTCAAGGCCTGGCAATGGCAATATCATGTCATGGTATTGTTGCTGAGAGCCGCTGTAACCACTGTGTCACCTTCCAGGGATGGTGCTTACCATGAATATGTCTTTAAAAGAGACATCCATTATTTCATGGGCCTGAGGCTGTCCTGTACCTGACAAGGCAGGCCAGGACCCTGGAAGTGATGCTGTCAGATGGGGTGTGGGGAGAGTGGAGACAGGCAATCCCACACACATGCTGGGGGCCATGGTCTGGTGCACAAAACCAGATTTCCCCCCACTCAAGACCCCACCTCTCCCAGTGGTCAGCCCTGCTCCTGCCACTGCCCCAGCTCTGCTCTGCCACCTGACTGCATGTAGGGCAGCAGGTGAATCCACATAAACCTAGTTGTTGCTAGGACTCTTGTTGCTAAACCTAGGGGACAATAACCCTAGGCAACACTGACACTAGGGACATTTTACCCAAGGGGTGACAAACCCTAGGGGTGCATATCGCTATCAGCCCATTACCTTTGCAGCCCATAACCCCAGGACTTGCACACCTGTAACCTAGGTTCCCATAAACTTATGGGTTGCCAACACTAGGGATCTGTAACCCTTGGGGCCCATTGTCATAGTGCTCACTAATACTAGAGATCCGTATTCCTAGGGGGATGCTAGGCCTAGGAAGTGCTGCCCTGCAGGCCGATGCTCCTAGTTACCCATAACCCAAGGGCCCTAGTACCTTAGAGGCCAATAACCCTAGGGGGCTGCTAAGTAGCTAACACTCGACACTTATAACCCTAGAAGCCCATAACCCTTGAGAAGTTAATGCTAGGGTTTGCTAACATTTTGCCCCATAAGACTGTTAAACAGAGGGACACTAACCCTGATGGTCCATTACCCAAGTGACCCATAACTCCAAGAGGTACCAGTCCTAGGGGCCAGTAACACTATGAATCCATAGCCCCAGGGGTCTCTAACCCTAAAGGCCTGTAACTCTAGGGGCTCATAAGTCTAGGCTGTGCTAACATTAGGGAATGAAAACTCTAGTGGACTATAACACTATAGACCCATAAACCAAAGGGGGCATTAACCATAGGTGTCTCTGAACCTCAAGGCTGTCAAGGGTAGATTTCCCTAAGGGCCTATAAGCATCGGGACCCATAACCCAAGGGGATCCTATCCACCAGGGCACATAACACTAAGGGTCACTAATCCAAGAGGGCACTAACCTTGGGGGTCCATAGCTGAAGTGGCCCATAAATCTAGGGGTTGCAAACCCTAGGGGCCAACAGCCCTAGGGGACGCATACCCCTACGTGGCTAACCCTAGGGATCACTAAGCCTAGGCATCCATGACCCTTGGGGGAAGTAGTTTTAGCAAGTGCCTAAGCTATTGGCCCCGTAAACCTATGGTACTCTAACTAGGGGCACTTAACCTTAGTGCAAACTGACCCTAGGGAGTGATTACCTCCAAGGCCCATAAACCTAGGGGCTGATAGTTGTAGAGGTCCATAACCCTAAAGGTTGTTAAGCCTAGGGGCCTGTTATCATAGGGGGCTGTAACACTTGGAGTCCAAACCCTAAGGGGGTAAAAACTATAGGAGTATGTAGCAGTAGGGAGTCTAGGGGCTCCTGACCTTAGGATTCAGTAACCATTGGGATCCATAACCCACGAGGCCCATAAACCCTATGGATTGCTAACCCTAAATGCCCATAACTCTGAGGAGCCATAATCCTAGGGGCTGCTAACCCTAGAGTCTCATATGTGATGCTGCCTGTAATCATATAGATCAATAAACTATTGGTTGATATCCCTTACTGTACAAAATCTTATGGGCCCTTATGACCCCTTTTATGACCTCCTTTTATAACTAGGGCGTGCTAACCCTATGGGATGCTGACCTGAGGGGCCAAAAACAATAGGAGCCCATAAACCTGGTGGCCATGAACCCTAGGAGCATTACACATAGCTGTCACAAGCCCAAGGGACTGACAGCCTTAGTGGGGGCTAACCCTCAGGGGTGCTCAAATCTAATGGCTAATAACTCCAGGGGGCACTAATCCTAGGGGTTGTTACCCTAGCAGCCCATGACCATAGGGACGCATAAATCTTGGAGCTCTATAACACAGGGGCTGCTAGCCAGAGGGAGCCATAACCCTAAGGGCCCCTAGCCCTGCAGGGTTTATATACCTATATAACACTAGGGCCACTAAATTTCAAGGTCAAGAAGCCTAGGGACACATAATGACAGGGTGCCATAAGCTCTAGGGCTTGCTACCCCTTGGGATCAGTAACTTTACAGGGATTATAACCCTAGGTGCCCATAACACGAGGGGCACTTACCCCAGGGTGGAGGCTAACCCAAGGTGACCATAACCATAGCGGCCTCTAACCATACAGACCAATAACCATAGGAGTCATTAAACCCTAAGCCTAGGGGTCATTAGCCCATAAGCCTAGAAAGTGTAAATCCTAAGGGGTGCTTACCAAAGGGGTCCATAGACCTAGGTGCCCATAACCCTTGGGGGCATTAATTTAGGAGCGCATAATACTAGGGACCCATAACCCAGGGAGGCACTTTTGCTGGGAGTCACTTTAACTAGGGGCCCATAACCCTAGAGGTCACTAATCCCAGGGGCCCATAAGCCTGCAGGTTGCTAACACTAGGTACCCATAACCCAAAGGATCATGACCCAAGGGGGTACTAGCCCTAAGTGTCCATAACCATATGATCAATAACCCTAGGGACCCATAACCCTTGAGGGCACTAATACTACAAGCCACTAACCTGAGGGACCCATAAACCTAGCAGCTCCTAAATCTAGAGGCCTCACACCCTAGGGGGTCAATAACTGTAGGGGCCAATCACATTAGGGAAGGCTAAGCCTAGGGGCCCATAATCCTAGGGGCCATTAACCCTTGGGAAACCTAACTCTAGAGGCTGCTCACTCCAAGGGTTGCAAACTCTAAGGGCCCAAAACCCCAGGGATTGCTAGACCTAAGAGGTGCTAAACCTAGATGCCAAAAAACCCTAGGGTCCTTTAAACCTAGGGGTCCATTATCATAGAGGCCTGTACCCATAAATGCCCATAACCCAAGGGACAGTTAAGCCTAGGTGCTCATAACCCTAGGGGGCACTAGTCCTGGGGCTTGTTAACATTTTGGCCCATAACTCTGGGGCGCACTAACCATAGATATCACCAAGCCTTGTGTCCCGTAGGCTATTGGCTGCCTTCCCTAGGTGCCCATAACCCTAGGGGACAATAATCCTAAGGGGTGTTATCCCTTGGGTCACATAACCCTACTGGTTAACTACCCTAACACTAGAAGCCCCTAAATGTAGAGACCCATAGCAACTGCGATTCTTAACCATAGGAGCCCAAATCTCTAGTGGTTCTTAATCCTAGGCACCTATATCCAAAGGGGCTCATAACCTAAAACACCATTAAGCCTAGTTGCCCTTAATCCTAGGGACCAATAACCCCTAGCACTAACCCTGGGGTGTGCTAAACCTAGCGGCTGATAACACTGGGACCCATAACCCTACGGGCTCATAACCTGAGGCATTGCTAAGCCAAATTGCACACCACCCTTGGCACCCATAACCTTTGAGGCACTAAGCCTGGGGACCCATAACACTTAGGGGAATATAACCCTAAGGAAACGTAATCCAAGGGGTTCCTAACCTTAGGGGCCCATAAGCCAAGGGGACTGTGACTCCAGGGTTCGCTAGCTGCAGGGAACCCATAACCACTCTGCCTAAGTGACCATAACCCTATGGGGAGCAAACCCTGCGGGGCAATAACCTAAGGTCTACAGACATTAGGAGTGGTTTACCTTACAGATCTGTAATTATAGGAGCCAATAACCCCAAGGGCATATTTGCCATTAGACTTAACCCTAGGAGACCAAAACACTAAGTGGCCATAAATATAGGAGACATAACCATGGGGGTCAACAACCACAGGGATCCAAAAATTTTTGGGGCCATAACTCTAGGGGCCCATACTTCTTGGGGCCCATAACTACAGTAATAGCTAACCATTCATGCCCATAACTGTTGGGAGCCAGAACTTCAGGAGGTGCTAAGCTTGGAGGTGTGCTAACTGTTGGGGCCCATAACCCTAGGGTTTGGTAACCCAAAGGACCCAAAACCCTAGGGATCACTAATCATAGGGACCTATGGTCACTAATCATAGGGCTGCTAAACCTAGGAGTCCACAACCCTAGGGGCTGCTAAACAAATGGGATGCTAAACCTTGCAACCCATAAACTGACAGGCCCATTGGGCACCATTGGGCACTAACAGTAGGGGTCATAAAACTATGGGGCCCATGATCCTAGGGACCCATTACCCTAGAGGCCCATAAGCCTTTGGGGCAGTAAAAGTAGTGGGGGATAACCCAGGGGCCCATAACTTTAAGAGCTGGCCTAAAACCCCAGGAGCCAGTAACTTTATGTTCCTATGGGACATTATGGGAACCTAAGGGCCCATAATCCTACAGGCCTATAAACCTAAGAGATGCTAACCTTAAGGACCTGTAGTTCTAGGTGCCCATAACCCTTGGGGGTGCTAGCCCTTGGGTCCCCAAACCCTAGAAGTTCCTAGACCTAGGAAGTAAAAAACCTAGGGGCCCATAACCCTAGGGGCCCATAACCCTAGGGGCCCAAAACCCATGGGGTGCTTACGCATGGCTTTCAGGGGCCCCTTGGTTGAGCAGAAAGGCACTTGGAAGACTGTGGGGCACACAGACAAGTTTTCAGAGGCTTAGGGCTTCATGGAAGGGCATCAGAGTCTCCTGGGGCAAACAGAAGGGCTGTTGGAGGCCTCTGGGAAGGCCTCTGGGATGGGAAGTTGGTGGCCTCTGAGACCCACAGAAAGGCTCACAGGGAAACTCACACACCCAAAGCTGATGGAGAGTCCCCTTGTCCCAAATAATCAAATTCCTTGTAGTCTCACTCTTAGAGAAACAGAGGGACTTCCACACAGAAACAGCAAGGGTTCCCTGGCACCCACCTGGTCCCCCAGCAATGTACTCCAGTTGCTTTCACCCTTAGAGACACACAGGCACCCACACACCCAGAGCTGGCAGAGACTCCCCTCCTCCACCATAGGTTACCCCATGGTGATCTTGTTCTTGGAGACACAAAAGCACCCACAGGCTGTGAGCTGGCAGGGATCCCCTCGTCCTCCCAGTAGAAGTCCCACTGTGCTGTCACTGTTAGACACACAGTTGTCCCAAAAGTGGGGTTGTATACCCAGTGTGCAACATGCCAATATACACACAGAATAGAAGTATTTTATTATTGCATATTTGCACAGATATGGGTTCTAGGTGGTATTCCACAAAGCTAGCACACCACACAAAAGAACTACTACGTAATTCTCTTGTTACTTAATTAGTAAAAACCCACCTAAATCTACACTCACTGATTAGTGATAACCATAACACTTGTTATTGGTTAGTTATATTTAAATTAGTCTCTCTTGCTATGTAAATCAGCAGGTATGCAGGTGTGCGCAGGCAATCTGCATAGTCCCTCCGTTGAGTTGGTGGTCACGATCTCCCCCGACTGCCTCTACCTTTCCCGCAGTAACCGTGGATTTTGCTGATTTCGTATCAGTGATATTCTTGTAGCAAGATGTTTCCTTTATCAATCCTTGAAGTCCCTCTTTTCAGTTCCTCCTTCAGAGGCTGGTGATTAGTAGGGGCATGTAAGTTTCTACACAGTAACCAGGGCCTCCTTTTCACAAGACACACAATGAAAGGTCTCATTTTCTGCTGTACATCACATTCACTAGCCCACACACAACCAGAGGTGGCCAGGACACCACTGCTCCTGTAGTGTCCTGAAGAAAGCCTCCTCTCTTTCTTCTTCCTGATCAAGCAGTCTGTGTCACAGAGCTGCCACCACATCACGGGTAATATAGGGACAACTTTTATCCAAGACAAGAAGTGACTGGTGCCACGTCCCCAACTTCTGGCAGATTTCCCACCCCTCCTGGCAGTCACATTTTCCACTTTTTCCCAAAGTGTTGCCCTCATTCCCAGTCACATGATCTGTTGATCCACCTCTTTTTGACCCTGGAGGCTGCTATTTTGTAAAACGTCATACCCCATGTGTTTGCAGACTGTCCCGTGGTTATCTGGCAGGACCAGCTGCCCCTTCCAGTTCACAAACAGGAAGTATGTTGTGACATGAAGCTCCTACCCTGTCAGGGTGGGCTACACAGCTGCACACTAAAAACCAGTTTGTTCTTCTCACACTCTGGTGCTCCCTTGCTCTTCTTTCGTGACACCCCTGTTCCCCAGAGAGCCTTTTCGCAAGTGAAAATGAAGCCATGTTCCTGGATCTCTCTTCCATGCAGGACCCCAAGTTGGCAATGCTGCTCAGCAGAGCAAATGGTGTTGCAGTCCAACTCTGAGATGCATTTGGGTGTGCTGCTAGATCCAGCCTAAGGTGTTTAGTTGAAGATGGTATGAATCGGTCTCCTTTCCCAGGGAGTGCTAGGACTCTGTGCTTGTCACCCTGAAGGTGAAGAACCTGAGGAAAGCAGGTCCTTTAGGGTCCAATGTTTTGACGTGCGTTCTTGGCAGCAGCGTTACAAGAAAAGCTGAGCCTTCAGACACTATGCTGAAAACCTGGTACTGCAGAGATGCTGTAAGAGAGAGGCCAGGAGAGGCCGGGGTTGCTTTAGCAGGGAAGCAGTCATTGCTAGGACATGCGTGTAGCAATGGGAATGCCTGTGCAGGCGCTGCAGTGCCAGCACCAGGTTACAAAAGCAGTTAGACCATATACAAAAAGAGAGGCACAATAGGACAGCGAGGAAGTGAAAAGAGATCATTTCTGAAGAGACCAAGTTCTGGCAGTTTCAGCGGACACAGCTCCAGGAAAGCAGGAGTCTTGACTGCAGCAAGGAGATGCCTGCCGCGGCTGCGAGGGCATGCAGTGCCTGGAGCAGGGCCTGACCCTACGTGATGTGGCTGGATCTAGAGCAAGCCTAATAGAGCAGCTGATCTAAGCACTGAGCTGGCCCCCAATTTCATCTGCCAACTTAGTTGTTGCCCCCAGGGAAAACCCGGTAGCAGAAGAGTAGGAATGCAGTAAGGAAAGCATGGGAATAAAAACATGAAGTGAAAAAACCCAAGTGATACTGCCTGATTTCTATGGTATAAGGGTATGTGGAAGGGGGGGTATCTGTTCCTTTAAGGGTATCTGGTCAGGGACATTTTTGATGCAAAAATGGATGAAAAGAAAAGGAGGAAGCAACAAACAGGAACATAAAGAGGCACAAACCAGACCAACAAACGATAAGGGACGCAGCAATAAGAACAAACACAGTCAGTCACACTAACTGATAAGGGTATGTGGCAATGTTCACCAGGATTATCTATCAAGGACCTTCTAAACACGATACTAAGGAAAACAAGTTATACAGAGAAATAAACCTGAAAGGTAAATATAATGGGGTCAAAGACAGAAAAGAAACCTTGTCAGTCACACTAATTGCTGCGCTATCAAGAAACTGCAAGCAAACATGGAGTTAGCAACCAATAAAAATTCAAACCTGAGGGTCCAGGATGTTGGAGGTGGTTGATGGGACTGTGCAAACTGGTGAAGAAATGTGCAGGGGAAGGGAACTGAAGAGGAACAAAGGAGGAATAGACGGAAATAAGGTCTTCCCTCAGCCTCCTCTTCTCCAGACTAAACAACCTCAGTTCCCTCAGCCGCTCCTCATAAGACTTGTGCTCCAGACCCGTCACCAGCCTCGTTGCCCTTCTTTGGACACGCTCAAGCATCTCAGCATCCTTCTTATAGTGAGGGGCCCAACACTGAACACAGTATTCAAGGTGCGGCCTCACCAGTGCCGAGTACAGGGGCACGATCATTTTCCCTACTCCTGCTGGCCACACCATTTCTGATACAAGCCAGGATGGTGTTGGCCTTCTTGGCCAACTGGGCACACTGACGGCTCATGTTCAGCCGGCTGTCAACCAGCACCCCCGGGTCCTTTTCTGCCGGGCAGCTCTCCAGCCACTCCTCCCCAAGCCTGTAGCGTTGCATGGGGTTGTTGTGACCGAAGTGCAGGACCCGGCACTTGGCCTTGTTAAACCTCATACAGTTGACCTCTGCCCATCGATCCAGCCTGTCCAGATCCCTCTGCAGAGCCCTCCTACCCTCCAGCAGATCAACACTCCCACCCAACTTGGTGTCATCTGCAAACTTACTGAGGGTGCACTCGATCCCCTCATCCAGATCATCAATAAAGATCTTGAATAAGACCGGCCCCAGAACCGAGCCCTGGGGAACGCCGCTTGTGACCGGCTGCCAGCCGGATTTAATGCCATTGACCACAACTGTCTGGGCTCGGCCATCCAGCCAGTTCTTCACCCAGCAAAGAGTAAACCTGTCTAAGCCACGAACTGCCAGTTTCTCCAGGAGAATGCTGTGGGAGATGTTGTCAAAGGGTTTAATGAAGGCCAGGTAGACAACATCCACAGCCTTTCCCTCATCCACTAGGCGGGTCACCTGGTCATAGAAGGAGATCAGGTGGTCGAGCAGGACCTGCCTTTCATGAACCCATGCTGGCTGTGGTTGTCCTTCATATGCCCTGTGAGCACTCTCAAGACCAACCGCTCCATGATCTTCCCTGGCACAGAGGTCAGGCTGACAGGCCTGTAGTTCCCAGGATCCTCCTTCTGGCCTCTCTTGTAGATGGGTGTCACATTGGCAAGCCTCCAGTCTTCTGGGACCTTCCCTGTTAACCAGGACTGCTCATAAATGATGGAGAGTGGCTTGGCAAGCTCCTCTGCCAGCTCTCTCAGTACTCCTGGGTGCATAAGTATGTTTGTGTGACCAAACCCTCTGCCTGATCACTGCAAGTCTGTACTGTTTTCTTATTAGATCTCTTCTTAACTGTCTGTCTGCGTAATCTCATGCTCTGTCCTGTGTGTGGGGGTGCTGCAAGGACTAAGTGCCACCTACGGGGGGAACCAGCATGGGTGGATTGGGTGCCAGCTACCGGCATCAGACCAGCGTTGTGGGCACCCTTGGCCTGTGGTGTCAGTCACTGGTGCGAGTAGGGGTCTCGGCTACCAGCCACTGGGTGGGAACAGTGTGTGTCCCAAAAAACAGCTACTGGGGGTGATTGGGGTGAGGGAGGCGAGTGAGGGACTCCACACCGGCGGCAGGAGTGGGACTGCCGTTTACAGCCCCTGTGGCTGGCGCTGGCTGCGGGGGGGCAATTGTCTATCTTCCTGAAACTGAGTGTGCGTGGGGTGTGCGTGTGTTTTCACCAGCAAACTTCAAGCCAGACCAGCTGGTGAGTACAAGGACCTGGGTCCTTACGGGGGTGTCAGGCGGACAGAGGGTCCATGCAGGTACCCAGGAGGACCTGTGAGTGTGGAGTGCCTCTGGGATCAGTGTGTGTGTGTTGCATGCTTGCAGTGAGTGCCAGGCTGGACCAGTCAGTGAGTAGGTGACCCACAGGGCAGGTAACAGGGCTAGGGCAGGGGTACTGGGCGGCAGACAGGCCATTCTGATGCTCAGGGGACCTGTTAACGTGCACGTGCTTGTGAACTTGGAGACTGGTGTGTGTGTATGCCTGCACTAGTCTCTGCTAGCCCCAGAGGAGGAGGGGACGTGCTTGTGTGTTATGTGGGTCCAGTATGTAGATGCTGCTGAAGGCAGCGCTGTGTCTGTGGCAGTCTGCGTGACCAGCTGTGTCAGTGTCCTTTGGGACACATGCTCAGCTTTGCTACTGGTTGAACCTGCAGATGGGAAACCGGCAGCCATGACCCCTTAGCCTGGGCAGAGACCCCAGGACCCCAGGGCACCAGACTGGGCTCCAGCAGCCAGGCAGGAGGGAGTTATGGGTACAAAACTGTGGCAGGTGACAACCATTCTTAACATCCCTTAACATATAGGACAGTTTGATTTTTTATAGCTCCGTATTTTACATTGCATTTATTTGAAAAGTACAGCTTAGAGGTACATACATTGATGGCAAAATTTGAATTTTCCCTAACATTCTGCCCAAAGCTGTTTTCACATCATTATTTTTCAGGCTGTAGATGATGGGATTTAGCATGGGGGTTAAAATGCTGTATTGGATGGAAAACAGTTGATCTAGAATGAATGATGAGACAGAACTGGGCTATGTGTACTGGAAGAGAGCAGTTGTGTATAGCAAAAGCACTACGATGAGATGGGAGCTGCAAGTGGAGAAAGCTTTGTGCCTCCCCTTTGCAGACTGTATCTTCAGGACAGTAGAGATGATATAAATATAGGAGATGAGAGTGAGCAGAAAGGAGCTTGACCCAAAGTCCGCAGCAGAAGACAGAAGAATGAATTTATTGAGGAAGGTCCTACCACAAGCCGCCGTTAAGAGAGGGGGCAACTCACAGCTGAAATGCTTAATTTCTGTGTACTTGCAGAATTGCACGTTTAGCATCAGCAGTGTATTTATAACGGAGTGTAAGATCCCCATCGCCCTTGCACCTCCCACCAGCTGGCTACAGACAAGTTTGTTCACAACCTCTTGGTAGTGTAGTGGTTTACAGATGGCAACATATCGGTCATATGCCATTGCTGAGAGCATGAAAATTTCACAACCAGCTGAGAGAAGGATTAAGGACATCTGGATAATACAGGCACTGAAGTAAATGGTTTTCTGCTTCACTAGGAAATTCACCAGCATATAAGGAACAATGGTGGTGGCATAACAGATATCTGTGATGGCTAGGTGAAAAAGAAAGAAGTACATAGGGGAGTGAAGGTGAGGATCAGTACTTATCACAATCATGATCATTATATTTCCAAACAAAGTGATGAAATAAATAACTGAAAACACAAAGAAGAGGGGGGCTTTGAAGGTGTGGGTCACTTGTAAGTCCCAAGAGAACAAACTCAATTGCACTTGTTTAGTTTTCCATTCACAGTATGTTACCTGTAAGAGGAAGAAAAAGCATCATGTCAGCAAGTGGAATCAGGACATACTAAAGTTGCACTAGCTGACTCCCAGGTAACAGAAATAGGCAAATAACCAACCTTGTGCAGTATTCAATGTCAGGAACAGGGGGTGGGGTGCACTCAATTTCAGTCCTAGCTGAGAAGCAGGGTTTCCAACAAAGCTACGGAGACAGGGTTAGATGTGAGCTGTCCTCCCCACTGAGCCCAACAGGCATTTCCTCCTCCTCCTCCTCTTACAAATGCCTTTCAAACTCTACGCAAGGGGGAGGTCTGGGAAAGAAGATGTTCTTACAAACCTCTGACTTGTCTAAGGTATGTTTTCTTCCTGACAAACAGGCTTAAATCCCAGAAGTGCCCATCATCAAACATGGGAGGATGACAGCAATTCCAGCTGGACCATCTGTTCTTCCACACTCATGACCTTAACCCTGAACTAGACACTCAGTGCAATGTTGCCTCAGTTCTTAGGAAGTCAATAGACTATGTGTTTCTGGCTTGACTCAGGGCCGAAATCTGATATATCCTAAGGCTGTCGCTGCAGAATAGCCCCACAGGCTCAGTGTTCCAGACATATAGACATGAACATGTTTAAGGTCTCCACTCCAAGTCAGGGATAAGTGGAATTTTGGAGAATTACACATTCTGACGTTTACTGCTAGGAGGCTGACCACATAACAGATAATTGTATTTTAAAACAGAGAACTTCAAGGAATATTTCCTATACACATACACTTTGCTAAACAAATTTTCCTATTACACTCTCCAGTACATCAGTGGGGATTAAGCAGGAAAAGTAGTAGTCCAAAATACAATATTTTCCTCATTGTTATGCTGTTAGTCACATAATGGAGGAGAGTTGTCACAAGATCATAGAATCATAGAACGGTTTGGGTTGGAAGGGACCTTAAAGATCACCTAGTTCCAACCCACCTGCCATAGGCAGGGACACTTTCCACTAGACCATGTTGCTCAAAGCCCCATCCCACCTGGACTTGAACACTTACAGAGATGGGGCATCCACAACTTCTCTGGGCAACCTGTTCCAGTGCCTCACCACGCTCATAGTGAATAATTTATTCTTTATATCTAATCTAAATCTACCCTCTTTCAGTTTAAAGCCATTGCCTCTTGTCCTATTACTACATGCCCATGTAAAAAGTCCCTCTCCAGCTTTAGGTACTGGAAGGCTGCTGTAAGGTCTCCCCGGAGCCTTCTCTTTTCCAGGCTGAACAACCCCAACTCTCTCAGCTTGTCTTCATAGGAGAGGTGCACAAACAGACGACACATGTCAACAATATAGGTGTTTCCAACTCAGAAGGCTGTCTAGAAAGCTATCTTGGCCAAGTATTGAGATGGACCATATTCACCTTCCCTTTGGTAGTTTGTAGAGTTCAGACTCAAGTTCTCAGAACCAAGTACCTCCATCCAGTTTGCATCTTCAGCATCTCAAGAAGCAGATGTACACTATAAGCCAGTTCCCACATCTTTCACACCCACTCTTTGCTTTGTTTTGCCTCTATAAAGAGCCAGCTGGTTCAATCATGAGTTCAGGCAGAATCAAGCCACGTTTTTGGCTCTGAGGGAGATTAGATGCGAGTGTGGGTTTTATCCCAGAGCTATCATGACACTATGAGAAGCTCAAAGACCTTCACAGTGTCACATGATGTTCTACAACACAGAAATGAACTATTTTGGTTTAAATCATTACCAGCATCTTGATTTCTTTCATTTAGGCACATTGAGTCTGGAAATGGGACACTCATTACTTCTCAGAAAATTTTTGTTATCAACAATTTCTTAGGTAACAACCAGTGGGATACTGTCTCCCTGATGTACCTAAAAGCTGCTCACAAAAATCAAAGCTAGTTGCTTAGATCCTCCAGTTACTTCATCAGGGGAAAAAAAGTAAAGGACTCTCTAGAATATGATACTTAATATATGAGAAATAAGTACACTTTTTATAACATTTTTCCCTCTCCATTTACAGAAGAGCGACTCCCTGATTTTTAAAAGAAGTGACATTAAAAAAAATCCACAATGGAGAAGTTTTTATGATCACTTCTAAAAACTGTACTATGCATTTAAATGAATACAAACGAGTTTTTGTGGAGGCAAAAAAAATCCAGCAGTTATTCAAGAACTCAATTTATTTTTTTGTAAATGTTGAATTAAAACTATGTTTTGCTCACTTATTCTAGTTTTGAAGACTAAAATGGAAAAATAGGTAAGAGGATAGACTGAGATAGTTGAGTCATTAAAGTGCAATTGATCTTGCAGTTCGATATTAAAGGTGGAATGTCTTTTACCCTTTTAGTCTTCTACAGCATTGATGACACTAGTTATTGCAAACTGCCATTTTAAACCCATTGGGAGAAATTTTGTAGTGTTATTCACTAGTCTTACAGTGAATTAATAGTCTTATTCCTACATTTCTATTATATTCACATTTATATAGGAATTTAACAAAAAACATAGCACTATGAAAGTTTCTGGTTTTCTCTGTGAATTTTAAAAAGAACACAGAGCTTAGTTGTAGTAGATAGCAGGTAAGATAATTAATGGAGACCTCCACCTTTAATTGCAAATTCATTCTGCCTGTCTCTGATACATATTCTGAGTCACTCCTGGAATGGCCAGGTTGTTTCCTTTGGCTATACAAAGAGCCTAGATGATGAACATGAACACAAACACTAATTCATGATACTTGAAAAATAACCCCACACTCACTGAATTACTTGGTTTGGGATTTATGTACTCACCAAAGAAAAAAAAAATTGCTTCTTTTCTTGGGATGTTATTACCTGTTTGCAATTCTTGTATCCTCTCCCTGGGAAATGTATCCTCTCCCTAAAATATATGGAATGGGTTTGTTAGTAGAAAATACTGTAATGAAATAATAATAAACTAATGCCCATAGAAAAGAGTAAAATAACAGTGAACTGACCTATATCTAACATGAAAATGAGGAACAAGTTAAAACTGAGCAGGTAGATAGATAGATACATACATTGACAGATACATAGATAACTAGGGAGAATGATTCATGGTATGTAAGTTAAAACGATACAGTCCTTCCTCTTGACTGCCCCTTGTATTAATGGAACTGTTAGAAAACATAAGTCAATGTTTCAAAAAACACAACATAAAGACTTCTTGAAGTTCTCTCTCTCATCTCTGATCTACATCTCTTGTCTTTTTCATCCTCGCTCTCAATCTCTGCATCTTTAAGTCAAACGTATTTCAAAACGTGCAATACAGTTTACCCCAGGAAAATAGATGCTCCTCTGTGTTTCTCCTGGTGATATACTGGGCAAGAATCTATTATACACCTCTTCCTTTGCAGCTCATCTCTTTTCATATTCCTAACTCTAAATTCTTAGCCTTACTTTTGAAGCCTAAATATTTCCTGGCTGCCTCTGGGATAATTATCTCTTGTGTATGAAACTCTGAATATTTTGAGCCAGGAGCTAATAAGCCTATTCCAAGACAGAAATAATAATAATAATAATAATAATAATAGGCTATTAGCTAGTTTCTTATACTCCCAGTGTTTCACCCTATAATTCCTTTCATTAGCCATTCTGTTTTGAAGGCTGCTTTGTACTTCTGGACTCCGTGATGCTAGAGAAATGGTTTTAGTGATACTGGAAACACAGACTCTCTACTAAGTAATGCTGAGACCAAGTAAAATAAATCATCATATCTTGGACATTTTGGTTGAAATGAAGAGAGCAATTAAAAGCAGTGATCATTACTATTGCAAGCATCCCTCCCTCTCAAAATCATCTGAGATAAACTCCACATTGTGGATTGTTTTATTGCTTATCTCTTACCTAAATTATGGACTTTATTCTCCTAATCTTTGGTGCCTATGATGCAAATAACAGCTGAGATAGATAGCTGCTTAATGTACCTGTATCTTAATGTCCTTACATAATTCATATAGAAATATGGTGTCCATAGTCTGGATCTCTAAATAGGAACAGATGCATCCCATCTGAAAGAACTACCATATCCCAGCAGTAGAAAGAAGTGACATCCTCTCTGCTTTTTATTAAAAGGCTTTTTGCCCGAGCTTGACTTTCTGTAATTGTGTGTATTTTGCCTAGCGTGCCAAAGAAAACAGATATTAGTGATTTATCGCCTTTCAGCATCTTTGCAACTGTGGTGTGGCAATCATCCATGGGTTTACCACAGTTTTACAAAAAAATAATTGAGATGACATGTTGTGGTGGAATGACATTCAGGACAAGTGGTTGATGCTGTTCAATATTGTCACTTTGTCTCCTATTAAGCATGCTGCAAGGAAAGATATCCTATGTATCAGAAAAAAAAGTTTGCATCATGGGAATCCTCGCTAGGAGAAGAAAGTTGGTGCATGAGCACCTGTTCGACCATGGTTTTCTGTGAATTTTCCATTCCATGTAGATCCTGTGATACTACTACTATGTGACCAAATAAATCAACAAGATTCTCCATCATCCTATATTTATATTTTTTTCTTTATTGTCGGCTTTAACCTGTTTCAAAAAGCTTTCCTTCATCTAGTTAACATTTAAGTAAACAGAAGAAAAATCTTCATTCCTAAATTAGAAGTATTAGAATTCCTAGATTAGGAGAATTCTTAAATATTACTTCACTGGATTTTGAATAAACTTTAGGTAGACAAATATCCAAATATGTAGGTGGGTAGACAGAATAGGGAAATGGGACATGATTTTTTTTTTCCTTTAGTGTGTTTACAGTCTCTGTTACCCAACACTATCTCCCCCTGAGATCACTCACACAGATACACACACAGAGAGGTCTCACCCCTAGAGACCCCAAGACTCCACAGTCTCTCTGGCAGCTGGTTGGGACTCCTCTGGTCTCTCTGCTGATCAGGTCTTCAACGAGTCCGGAGTTTATTTTCTTACACGTGAGATAACTTTCTATGCTCCCATTACGGCAAGGGGAGAAAAGAGGCACTTCTGAGGCACAGCTCATTTCAGCTCTCTCAGAGATCAGTTTTAGATCGCAGTCTCATTGCTAAGATTGAGTACAAGATTCAATATGTGCAGGCTTCCTTCTTTTACTGCAGCATGCGCCCCTTGTTTTAAAAGCACACAAATAACAAATGTTTTCAAGGATCCTTTCTGGCCCATTCCTAAATAAGATTTAAATATATTTTAGTGGTATCGTAATTCTTGTGATCTCTTTTCATCAGCACACCATGTCTTTCCCATCTTGGTTTAGTCTTTCGGTGTTACACCTCAAAGCCTTGTGCTTTCATGCCACACTTCTTTTCACAGAGCACACATCCACAATATCAGACCTGGACAGGTGACTATTCATCACTGACGGAGGGTCCATAGTCACCTATAAGAAAATGGCAGTGCAGTTCTGTGCTGAGGGGTTTGAGAAGCATCACCCAAAATGAAAATATGGGCACTGTCTTATGTTAAGACCCAAAATGAGAAACATTATGGTAATTTAGAAAATGGAGAAAAGACAGGTATTGTTCGTGGCATGCACAAATTGATAACAGGTCCTCTGAGTGCACAGGCATGAAAAGATTTGGGATGGTACTGAGGCAGGGGTTGCTCCAAGTGATAAGCAGTACAGATGTGGTGACATATGGCAAGCTGTGGACTTCTGTATGGACTCAAAACACTCTGTCTTACTTGGCCAAAGAACAGACATTGCTGCTGTGCAAAGATAAGTAATTGAGAAGAAAGAGGAATTAGATTAGTTTCAACCTAACATCATATCATGTATCATTATCTGAGCAAGTCAATTTAGGTTCACTTTACTGTCAATGCAGAAAATGGCCAGTTCAGGGATCTAGTTCTTCTAGCCAAATACCGATTCTTCTTCTAAATAAAATGCATCATGTTTTGGATTTTCCGCTGTTGTCTAGATCTCCATGATTTATGAACAAAAAATGACTAACTGCTGTACGTTAAACCAGATACACCCCGTTCACATGACAGCTGTGTATGATCAAGTCTAATGCCAATAGCTTTTAGTCTATTTTAATCTCAATATACTTTGTGTCTTTGTAGATGACAGCTGTGAAGAGAGGTTTTGGTGGTACCTAAACTCATTCTCAGTGAATTCATCCTAGCTGGGTTTTTAAATATTACTAAGCCATCAGTCCTTACCTTCCCATACTTTCCCGTCCCCTGCTTGATAACTCTTTTGGCATATGTCTGATAAAGCTCTATGCTGCTCTTCACACACTGAAGTACTTTTCCCTGGTAAACCTCTCATTCTTGGAAAACTGAAACATTACAAATGTTGTTCCTTTTGTTGTTGTTTCACCTGCTTGCAAAACAGTAAATTATCTCCATATGCCAAGGAGATGTCTATGCCTCCCCAAGTGTTGCACTTACAGTTCCTTTCATCTTGCTATTAGTCATGTAATTTAAAATGGGAGTTATGGTTTTGTATTTTAAAGCCAGCAATTTTTGTGTCTTCTATATAAATGGACATGATTTCAAAAGGTGTGGCTTTTTAAAGAGATTTAAAAACATATTTGACATTGCAAACTATAATATTTACTTAGCAAAGCAGCTTAGAGTTTTTATTAATTTCTTTCTTGGAACTCACGCAGCATCTTTTGATGGTTAACTGACTTTCAGATTTTTTTTGAATGCACATACAATAACACACCACAAAGGAAACAAACTCCTTTTTTGTTTCTATGAAAATGCCATTGCAAGGATTTATCTTAAAGCAGGTATAAAATTTCATAGAAAGAAACTTTTGGTGTAAGAAGTATCCTGGCTGTGAAAGTAAATTTTGTTTTAAGAGTGTTGATGTTTACTTGGGCTGTGAATCAGCTGTCAAGAATTGTTTAAATTACTAATTTGTGCTTCCAGAAGAAATAAAAAAATGTACTGTCATCTTCAGCATAATATAATCCTCAGAGAGGCATCTAAGATATTTTTGACTCTTTATTTTCTTCTTATGTGGAAATTTGTGTGGAGAAAGATAAACATCATGTGATTTTTACTTTATCACTTTAATGCAACGAACAAAAAAAGAAATTAAAATAGATAATTTCCTTAGCATTTGCCTTAAGGAGTGTATTTCCTAAAGTTCTCTTCATGATCTCCTTTACTTTTTTAGTTGTCAAAGTGTAAAGGAAGGGACTGATGAGAAGAGGCAGCTCAGAAAACAGAGAATACGTGAATACTTCAGATTTTTAGGTGTGGGAACATATGCACAACAGTTATGGACTCATACATGGAAGTATGCCCATAGTGGGCAGATAGCTGCCAAAAGTAATAGAGTGTGATACAGACACCCAGTGACACCCAGTGCAACAATTCCGTCCCTGTCATCAAGGTGTTTGGTGTTCTTGGCAGGATGGTGCAAAATTAGGAAGACAAGTTCTGTGGGAAATACTTAGAAATATCACCCATGCAGGAATGATGAGATTTCCAGCTACAGCCAGAATGAAGATCACCAGGATCAGGCCATTGTGCTCGTTATATGTAATGTGGTTTGTCTTTATGGTTGTCTGTAAAGATACTGTTCTCTCACTGTTGATCTACTGTGTACTTCCTCTGTGTGCGTGCTTGTGCGCAGGCACGTGTGTGCTGATTGGAGTTGGCACTTAGTCTTGCCACTGGACTTCGGAACGGGGAAGAGCAACATCCTCATAGCTGGGAGGGGAGGAACCCCTTGGGTTCTACAGTCTACCGGTTAGCCTTAACAGATAAAACCTGAACACCTGGGCATAGATAATTATTCCCATATTTCCAAAATTATATTGAGGATTTAAAGTACATACAATTGAATGTCAAAATACAGCGTCAGGGACCTGAATGCACTAAGAGGCTGTCAGTGATCAGCCTCACCTAGGACTCCCATCCATGTGCCCTCTTGCCCTTTTGCCCCTAAGCTCTATTTAAGCTTAGGCCTGGGTGCTCAGACTTGGGCACTCAGTCCTTGGCTGAGTTATGCTGTCAGCATACCTGTCTTTGGATTTATTTTTGGTGGAACCAATATTTGAGCACCCACATTGCAGTCGTGCATATTTAACTCTCAAAACAGCCCTCTGTAAATAAGAGGGACGCATGATCTGATTCCAGACTTACAAAAACCTGTGATAAACCCTGTGTGAAATAGGATCACCTTATAAGAAGTTACTGACATTGCAGGTTTAAGTCTTGGTTCCTTAGACAGTCACTTTCAGAGAGAAATCGAACATCCCATTGGGAACACTTGTGAAGAGTGACAGCAGGTCAGTGAGAGGCAATGAGTGAGCTGGATGAGTATTGCAGAGAGGGGGGAGATTGGAGGAGGCAGTATTTCAGGGAATTGCTCAAGGCTTTGGGATGGGGAAGAGGGTATGACACTGAGAGTGGGAACTTGGGCACCCACTGGACAGAGCTGGAGGGCAGGGCTGGGACAACCTTAGTGATTCTGTGATTCTGTGGTTCTGTGAACTGGGACCTGCAAGCTGTCACCACCAGGCTGAAGAGCACCCATCCGTACCCGGGAAGCTAGAGGAACGGTCTGCAGGGAGTGGAAGTTCAGGGGTTGTAGGCACAGTCTGTGAGGCACCACTAAGGCAGTGGGGTTTGGTGGGGTGGGGATCTGGACTGGGGCTGGAGGGACTTGGTGTGGAGAAGCTGGGCACCATCTCTATGCGGCCAGACTGTCGGGGGCCTGCAGGCTTGGCCAGAGGGGTGTCAGGACAAGTGGGGCGGTGAGGGCTGTGTTTCAGGACTGAGCAGCAGGACTTGAGCCGGGGTGTAGAGGCGAGGAGGGCAGCCCCAAGGCTGGGACAGCAGTGGTGTGTGGGCCAGACTGACAGACCTTTGCTCAGGCACCTTTGCTGTGCGGCCGCTGCAGCCTCCCAGGAGCCTGGTGTCTCCTCTGCATGCCCCACACTGACCAGAAAGAAACCTGAGGCAGGCGAGGCCTGAAAAGGTCCTGCTGGGGATCAGCACCCGACCCCTTTCTTTGACAGGACATATCAAAGGGGCTGCTTGGTGAAAGCACTTACTGCCTCCTTTATTCCCCTGTAACCATGATCTCATTTTCTGCTGTGATCAGCACCACAGGAGGGCCACTTAGACTTCCTACTCTTTAATATCTTCATCAATGACATCAACAGTGGGATTGAGTGCACCCTCAGCAAGTTTGCAGCTGACACCAAGCTGAGTGGTGCGGTTGACATGCCTGAGGGACAGGATGCCATCCAGAGTGACCTGGACAAACTCAAGGAATGGGCCTGTGTGAACCTCATGAGGTTGAACAAGGCCAAGTGCAGGGTCCTGCACCTGGGTCGGGGCAACCCCCGGTATCAGCACAGGCTGGGGGTGAAGGGATGGAGAGCAGCCCCATGGAGAAGGACTTGAGGGTCCTGGTGGGTGAAAAGCTGGACAGGAGCCGGCAATGTGCGCTCGCAGCCCAGAAGCCAACCATGTCCTGGGCTGCACCCAAAGCCGCATGGCCAGCAGGGCGAGGGAGGGGGTTCTGCCCCTCTGCCCCGCTCTGGGGAGACCCCCCTGCAGGGCTGCGTCCAGCTCCGGAGCCCTCGGCACAGGAGAGACACGGACCTGCTGGAGCGGGGCCAGAGGAGGCCCCAGCAACGCTCCAGGGCTGGAACAGCTCTGCTGGGAGGACAGGCTGGGAGAGCTGGGGGGGTTCAGCCTGGAGCACAGAAGGCTCCGGGGAGACCTTCCTGCAGCTGCCAGGGCTGAGAGGGGGCCTATAAGAAAGATGGGGACAGACTTTTTAGCAGGGCCTGTAGCGATAGGGCAAGGGTTAATGGTTTTAAACTAAAGGAGGGCAGATTTAGACTAGATATAAGGAAAAAAAAATCACAGTGAGGGTGGTGAAACCCTGGCCCAGGTTGCCCAGGGAGGTGGTAGATGCCCCATCCCTGGAAACATTCAAGGTCAGGTTAGATGGGGCTCTGGGCAACCGGGTCTCCTTGAAGATGTCCCTGCTTATTGCAGGGGGATGGAACGAGATGATGTTTAAAGGTCCCTTCCAACCCAAACTTTTCTATGATTCTATGATTTCTGCAGCACCTCCATATCTAATAGCCTCAGCAGGTCCCATTAAAACTCCAGGAAGCTTTACTCTTGTGACTGCCCTTCACACTGTGTAATTTCTCACATGGGCTTGTTAGAGTGAGGAACTGCAATAAGTTTACTGTTACCTGTAATTCCCCATGCAGTCATCAAGTGCATAATAGGAGAAATTATCTTTTGGAAAAGGTTTTGCTAGGCTTGGCAATTTCAGTGAGAAAAGGCTTCTTTTGTTTCTCATTTTTAAGACTGATTAAGTTAAGTTAATGTGGTTCAAATAACTCATAAATGTAATTTTTCAGTCCTTATTGTTGAACATCTTTTGGACAGTTTCTGGCTATTTTTTTCCTTAGTCACCAAGGATTAAGGCGTCTCTTGTAAATTCTTCTTTCTCACCAAACCTTCCCACAGCAGAAATATATTGCAAATCCTGTGTCAGCTTAAATGCTCTCTGGTGCTTTTGTTGTGAAATTAACTGCACATGCTATCAGGATGATTGATCTTTGAAGTTACTTATAGCATGTATAAAATAATTTAGAAAAGGGATAGGATTTCATAATGTTTCGGAGAACATTTTTCGAACATTTTCACATGGTTGTAAAATGTACCAACACAATTGACACTAGTTACGTTGCTAGAGATGGGTAGATGATCATAAGGTACACAGATAGATGTGGATACAATAAGATGAGGAGAAAGATGATTGCGATGGGAATTAATTACAACAGTCTTTGTTTGCATTTGTCCAAGAATTAAGAAGACAAATATTAGGTAGGACAAATATGGTTGGAAAAAAATATTTGACAGGTAGACAAGCAAACGTATTGATGCATTAATTCATAAACCAAAAATTTGGCAGATGTGTACTCGTTATTTAGCTAGCTAAAATAGGAATACAGCTGTCCAACATGTACACAAAAAACATTTTCTTCCAACAAATGAAAATAGCTACAGAAGCATGAGAACTATTTCCAGGATGCAGATGGATTTTGAAGAATCACTTTATGAAAAAAAAAAATAATTAAAATTTAAAGAAAAATTGACTTTTTTACAAAGCTTATTTTAGATTAGCCCTTTTTTAAGTAGGCTTTGCTAAGTACCTTACTACTTATGTCACCAAACATTAATTATTTCATAGTAAATTAGTCTTTCACAGACAGGGTACCATGGTATCATGGAATCAACTGAACATAAATTTTCTGATAACATTTGTGAGAAAATGACATTGATAGTCATTGCTGGTGTACTGAAATCATGAGAATCTGACAGACACATTCCTGGATTTTCCTGCGTTAGACTAGTCTGGCTGTGGGAAACAAGATCATGGCTATTTACCTACAGTAAGACATTATGATCTGGCTGGGTGGATAATAAGATATGTCAAAAAAGCTGCTTGGAAGATTTGGGGTCAGAGGGTAATTTTTAACGTGTGATGTTGTGCCTGAAGGCTGGTGACAAGTGGAACAGCTCAGGGATGCATCTTGAGACCTGTTATGTTTCACATCTTCATCAGTGAATAATATGTGGTGGCAGAGTTCACTTTTCTCATGGTTGCATATGACACCTGTTGTGGTTTAACCCAGCAGGTAGCTAAAACACCGCTGTTTGTTCACTGTCCCCCTCCCCCAGTGGGATGGGGACGAGAATCGGAAAATAAAGGTAGAACTTGTGGGTTGAGATAAAGACAGTTTCATAGGACAGGAAAAAAAAAAGATAAGAATGATAACAGAATATACAAAACAAGTGATGCAATTTGCTCGCCACCCGCAGACCGATGCCCAGTTAGCTCCTGAGCCGCAGTGCCCCGCTGGCCAACTCCCCCAGTTTATATACTGAGCATGATGTTGTATGGTATGGAATATCCCTTTGGCCAGTTTGGGTCAGCTGTCCTGGCTGGGTCCTCTCTCGGCTTCCCATGCACCTCCAGCCTTCTCGCTGGCTGGCCAGCATGAAAAGCTGGACAGTCCTTGACTGCTTAGCAACAACTGAACCCATCAGTCTGTTGTCAACGTTATTTTCATGCCAAATCCAAAACACAGCACTATACCAGCTATCAGGAAGAAAATAACTCTATCCCAGCTGAAACCAGTACAGCACCATGCTGAAGGGACCAGTCAATATATTTGAGAACAGGTTTTCTGGTTTTGGCTGGGATAGAGTTCATTTTCTTCATAGTAGCTATTGTGGGGCTATGGTTTGGACTTGTGAACAAAACTGTGTGATAACACAGGAATGTTTTAGCTATTGCTGAACAGTGCTTACACAGCATCAAAGCCTTTTTCTGTTTCTTACTCTCTTGCCCCGCAGTGAGTAGGTGGGGGTGCACAGGGAGTTGGGAGGTGACACAGCCAGGACATCTGACCCCAACTGATCAAACAGATAGCCCATACCTTATGACATGCTCAGTAATAAAAGCTTACAGAAGGAGGTGGGGGGGACACACATTCAGAGTTGTGGCATTTGTCTTCCCAAGTAACCATTACATGTGATGAAGCACTGCTTTCCTGGAGATGGCTAAATATCTGCCTGCCAACGGATAGTGGTGAATAAATTCCTTATTTTACTTTGCTTGCGTGCACAGCTTTTGCTTTATCTACTAAACTGTCTTTATCTCAGCTCATGAGTTTTCCCATTTTTACCCTTTTAGTTCTCTCCCCCATTCCACGGGGGGGCAGGAAGCAAACAGCTCTGTGGGGCTGGGCTGCCTACCTGGGTTAAACCAAAACAACAGGACTGTCAGTCACTAAGATCTAGCAAAGCTGGAACAATGGGTCATTGTAAATTCAATAAAGACAAATGGGAAGTCGTGCACTTCAGAAGGAAGAACACCCTTGCAGTGATATAGGTAGGGAGCAGAATGGCTTGCAGAACATCTCAGATGAAAGGCCTTGAAGTTCCTTGTAGTCATCAAGCTGAAAATGAGCCAGCATTTTACCCTGGCAATGAATAAGGTCAACAGCATCCTGAGCTGTGTTAACAGAGTGTAACCAGTAGGTTAAGGGAAAAAAAATTTCCCCTTCTACTCACCATTCATTAGACCATAACTAGAATGCTGTGTCCCATTTTGGACTCCCCAGTAACAAGACATCAGTGAAGCAGAGTGAGCTCAGCAGAAGGCCACCAAGATGGTCCTAGGGCTGGAACTCTTGACCTTAGTGGAAAGGCTGAGGGAGCTGGCCTTGTACAGCCTGGAGAAGAAATGGATTTGGGGGGACCTAGCAGCAATCTCTAACATCTAAAAAGAGGTTAAGATCATGGGGACAGGTTTTTCACAGCGGACAAGGCACAACAGGCATAAGTTGAAGTGGATCAGTCTGGCTATAAGGAAAAACATTTTCATGATGAGGACAGTCAAGCAGCGGTTGCTCAGAGTGGTTGTATCTACCCTGGTTGATTCTCAAGACTAGACTGGATAAAGGTGTGAACAATCTGGTCTCATCTCCTAGGTGGACATCAGGTAGTTCTAGTGCAATATTGGACTAGAGACCTTCTGAGGTGCCTTTCAACCTGAACTATCCTATAAACAAATGTATAATACATAAATTACCTTTATATATCACCTAGGAGAAGATACCTTTTGCCTAACGTCAGTTACTTATGAGTGTAGTCTCAGCTGAATACTTCAGATCCCTCTTAGACTCAGTGGAGAAGGCTAAGAATACCTGTCAGGCATTTCACCTCACTCTCACAGATGAGTCAAGCTCAGAAAGATGTATCTCCCTCAATGACAACTCAAAGAACCAATAAAACCTCAGATCATGGTATATCATATACAGCATGAAAGAAAATTAGATATTTACAACCAAGTCAGTGACCAGGACTTCTGTATAATCGATAGGAAGAAACAGTAACTTCTGTGAGGCGATTCAATTTACCTGTTTTGGTTCTCTGCATCAGAATGAAATTAGTCATGAATTAGAACTGCCTTTCTCTCTCCATGGTGTACCTTGGTGATTAGCCCTGATGCAGAAATTAACAGATCCTACACAACTAAAAGCATCTACTTCAGGGCATGATCCCTTACTTCCAGTCCTGGTGTACAGAGTCACTCATATACGCTCATACTGGTGGCTAACCTCCTACTGTTGTGTCCATGCTGCATAGCTCTTGCCTAAGTGTCATTTAGGCCCTGTGTTATATTTCCATTTCTCAGAAATAATACTTCTGCCATGTACTCATTTTTATTTCAAAATCCTAAAATAGAATGAATGGTAGACTGCAGCCCTTCAAAGTAATGTCTTTATACATAATCTGATGCTGAGGATATGTGCATCATTCCCAAGGCTATGAGAGGGGGTTGTGTGCAGGTATTAGAGGTCAAATGACTGATGAAGTAGTCGTGGAAGACTGTTTTTAGTGAAGAGTAAAATCTGGCCTGATCTTATCCACTGCTAACTCAATAGTTACTCTTTTGTAGAATCACAGCCATATTTCATTTCAGAAGATAATACTTCATTCTTTCTATCTAATAGGGCAACCAAGAATGAACTAGCATTTGTGTGATTTGAATGACTAGAATACAATAACCTCAGAGAAACCCCAGGGTTATTTAGCAAAGTAGACACACCCAAAGGCTAAGCCTGCCATCTAGATTCCTTTTATAAAATTGCATCCTGAAAGTGATT
Source organism: Phaethon aethereus (assembly GCF_964289735.1). Classification (NCBI taxonomy): domain Eukaryota; kingdom Metazoa; phylum Chordata; class Aves; order Phaethontiformes; family Phaethontidae; genus Phaethon; species Phaethon aethereus. The sequence continues at coordinate 24,173,238 of NC_138588.1, read as the reverse complement.
AATCCTTTATTAGGCACTTCTTGTCAGATGGAATAATTTCATTTTTGGAGTTAGTTGGCTCCAGTTAAAGAGGAAGGCAGAAGCTGTCTTGGAGGTGGGTTTCTATGTTGTAAATATGTAGATGAGATGACTTCTCTACCAGCTTTTATATTGGGGTAGCAAAATAGCACTTGCCACTATGTAGTGGAAATATGTCATATTTTTCTTTTACTGAAAAGTCCTGAGAAGTATTATTATCACTGTATTTAAAAGGAAAGGAAATAGCCAAGAGCTCTCTGCCTACTGGAGACAAACATTGCCATTCATGAGCTCTGTATAGTGAAGAGGTTTGCCTATAGTTATGGAAGTTATAGTAAGTACTCTCATTGATGTTTGTATTGAATATCTTAATGATGGTAGTCTTCAGACTCTAGCACAGTTCTTTCCCTGGCTCCTAAATACCTTGGGCTCCGGCCAAAACCAGTGAGAAGACATGGGTACAGACAATTTAATTGCAGACAATGGTAAGAACTCAGTGGAGTGCTTGCTCTGGTGTCTATCTTTAGCAGCACCATGGCAGTTGTGTGTCTTTCAGACTATTCTAGCTCTTTGCAGTCCCTATCACCAATGTCATTTTTGGGTCCATGGGTCATTCAGTGGAATAAAGCAGCTGCTGCAGAACGATACAAGTCTCCTGAGGCTTCTCTGTCATATCTCACAATCTCCAGCAGAGGAGTCTAGTAATGTAAGAGTATGCACTGATGTCTCAGCACCTGAAATATTGCCTAAGGGTGAAGAGAAAGGAACAGCACACTAAATAAATTCAGCTCTATCACATTAACTTCTCATAGTGTTAATTTATTGTAAAGTAACAATAAAAATGTGTTTCTGAGACACATTTTCTTCATAAAAGGCAAATACACTTTTTCTATTTTATGTCAAGAGATTGGTTTCACATGCCCCAAATGAAGTATAAGAAAAACAGAATGACATTTATTCTGAACCAGTGGATTAAAAAAAACCTGACGAGGCGAACCAAGAGGAAAATCTACAAGCAAAGAAACACATAAATAATTTGTAAATTTAAAATCATATATTAGCCTTTGAAAGTTCATGTGTATTTGTGTCTGTGCACTAACAACAAAAACAGTGTAATTCAGATAGTAATTATAATAGTAATAAAAAGTAAATTAAATGGTGGGCAAAGAGAGAGGGGAAGAGGGAAAAGAAGAAAAAGAGGAAAATGAAGCATTGTATGGTCCAGGAGTCATTTCGTTTTACAGTAATAACTGCCTTGAATTAGTTTTTATAATAAAGCAGCAACAACTGTTGCTGTTACTCATGCCCATGATAATAACCTGTTCTGTAGCCAGAATACAACAAAGAGCCTGAATATCAACAAGAGTCAGTCTTGAAGTGTTCCCGACTTACAAAGAATGAAGACGATGGTGTCTGATGACTATGTTTTCCATGGCCTTTGAGAATGCCTTGTTTCTCAAGCTGTAGATTACTGGGTTCAGAGGGGTGTGACCACTGTGTAGAGCACAGATACAGCCTTATTGAGCTCTGAGGACAGATTATAGGTGGGACGGACATACATGGAAATCATTGTACCGTAGTATATAGTCACTACCATGAGGTGTGAGCTGCAGGTGGAGAAGGTAATTCTTTTTCCAGAAGCAGAGGGTATCTTCAGGATACTGAGGATTATAAGTAGGTATGACACAAGAGTCAACAGAAAGGAGCTGGAAAGGACCAGGAGGGAGAGGATGAAGATGACAGTTTCTGTGACAGTGGTGTCTGAGCATGAGAGCTTCAACAGTGGAGAGATGTCGCAGAAGAAGTGATCAATGAGGCTGTAACTGCAGAAATGCAATCTGGAGACCATCAGACAGGGAAGAAAACCAGTGAAAACACCAGTGACCCAGGAGCCCACAGCCAGATGGGTATAAAACTCAGCAGTCATGGCCACACCATAGTGCAGGGGTTCACAGATGGCAAGGTATCGGTCATATGCCATCGCTGCCAAGAGGTAGCACTCAGTGGCTCCCAGGGAAATGAAGTAGTAAAGTTGTGCCATGCATCCTGAGAAAGATATACTCTTCCTCTTTGCCAGTAGATTGGCCAGCATCTTGGGTACAATTGTGGTGATGTAACAGACCTCTAGGAAAGAGAGGTTCTGGAGAAATTTGTACATGGGTGAATGAAGTTGTGGCTCCAGTGTCACCACTGAAATAATAATGATGTTTCCTAGGATAGTGAGAATATAAATAACCAAAACCACTGTGAATAGCAGGATCTGGCAGTGTGGGTTGCTACTGAAGCCCAGTAACCTGAATTCCAGTACTGTTGTAACATTTGTCATCTCTTGGAAAGAGCTAGGATTTTTCTGCTAAGGAAATAATCAGTATCAGAATATGTTAAATTTCAGTGGTGAAAGCACTATCTATAAAAATTATGAATCTCAAATAAACCTTTGGAAACAGTATCAAAGTTGCTACCAGTCTGTCCTTCTTTTCTCCCTCCCTCACTCCCATCCTGCTCTCTCTCCCTCCTGAAATACAAGTTTTAGCACGTATTTAATGAACTTCACATAGACAATTATATTCTTTTGCAAATAGGCCAGTACACAGCCACTCTCCACACTTGCACACAAGGAGATATATAAGAAAGTACATAAAGATGTCATATTTATGTACATAAAGTACATAAAGATATCACTTACACTAATCCATAGTAAAAAAGTATATGTAAACTTACACATATATAGCACATGAACTCAGACATGCCCCCTGCAAAGATCTGCTTGTCAATGAAAGAAATATAAAAACTCATATCCATAATCACAGCACTGAAAATTCCACTCATTAATGAACACATGATTTTTTTATAAAAATGTAAATACTCATTTGCATGGTCCTGAACATACAGGCACACATAAGAACTCTCTCAAATGCTCTGCCATGGAGGAGTACAAACTTGCACACAGATTCACCAGCAATCTTATAATTTCTTGTTAAATACTGTAAGTAAAGATGTAATTTCCACCTCAAGAATGGAAACCATGGAGAATAATCAGTTACTAGAAATTGATTAAAAGCAAAGTAGTTCATAGGAATAAAATTCATTTCCCATATCTATGATAAGGCACATGGGCAGTCATATCTAGTTACTTACATATGAATCTATATGAACAATATTGAGTATATGCCCAGTTTTTACAGAGCTGTTTTCTAAGCTGTGAAGACATTTAGGTAGTGCTAAGTTTCAGTCTGCATTCGGGTCCTTGTCTCAGACTGTAACTTATCAGTAACTTACGTTTTTCAAGTTGAGGCACAATTAATGACAATATCAGAAAAATAGTTACCTGGTGAATTTAATCATCCTTTACTCTGTAGTTTGAGTCTTATTACTAAACCCTTTACATTGACTACAACATCATATTGGATAGAAACCCTTTTAGACTGAACTACCTCCTGGTTAGTCTTGACTTGCATAGACAGACACGGATAAAGGATGAATTGTACCAAGCATTGATTTCAGTCGTTGTTGAGGATCTCTGGGGAGTAATCCCATGGGTGGAGTCACTCCATGGGGCACCCTAGCAACAAGGGACTGATGACTCATCTGCAAGGAAGAGTTTGTTAGTAAAAGAAGAAACCCTCTGGAAAAGCTGCATTCAAAATTCACCAGAAACTTTCAGCTAGTTGAAAGATCAACCAGATCTTTCAGCTAACCAAACTGCTTTCTGCAAAAAGTTCATATGTAGCATTTCAAATAATTTTAAAGTCAAATCCTATTTTGAAAAAGAAAAGTTTTTTAAAGCACACAAAAATACATGGAAGATTTCAGTCTGGGACATTTTCACAGTATATTTCACTCAGGCTGTATCTTTCCACTACATCTTCTGAGTGACACTTTGGGAAAGTGTCACTGTCCTCTCTAATGAGAGGAAATGGCCTAAAGTTGCACCAGGGGAGGTTTAGACTAGATATTAGGAAAAATTTCTTTACTGAGAGAGTGGTCAAACATTGAAATAGGCTGCCCAGGGAGGTGGTGGAGTCATCATCACTGGAAGTATTCCAAAAAACGTGGCACTTCAGGACATGGTTTAGGGGGCTTGGTGGTGGTGGGTTAATGGTTGGACTTGCTGATCTTAAAGTTCTTTTCCAACCTTAATGATTCTGTGATTCTGTGAAAGTTGTCTAGCCAAAGCACGTTGCTGCTTGTTGACCATGGATGGGCTTTCAAAAGTATTTTTCACAATTCCTAATTACCTTAAAAAGTGTTACAGCAATAAAATAGGAATAAAAAAAAAAAGTGAAAAAAAAATTTGCCACTTATTTCCATTTATGATTTTTGTTTTCAGTCAGTGATCAAGAAAGAGTAAAACGTAAAAATATCTTCCTTTTTTTTTTTTAAACAGAAAGCTTATTGGTAAGGAAAACTTTAAAGAAAATTTTCTCATGATTTTTCTACTTCCAAGCAGATTTAACAGTACAAAGGACAGGCTGCCATGAGGTCCACCCAAAGCCATCTCTTCTTCAGGCTGATAAAGCTCAACTCCCTCAGCCTGTCCTCTCTGGGAAAGTACCCTAGCTCCTTGGCCATCCTGTAGCCCCCCACTGAACTCACTCCAGCTTGTTGATGTTTTACTGGTCTTTACTGGGAGGACTAAAACTTGGAGCAGTGTCTAGATGTGGTGTAACAAGTTCTGAGTAAATAAAGGAGGATAATCTCTTCCCTTGATCTATTGGCTATGCTCCTTTTAATGGAGTCCAGATCCTTTTGGTCATCTTTGTTGTTGGGGCACACTTCTGGCTCATGTTCAGCTTGCTGTTTGAAAAGACCCCTGCAAGTCTTTTCATCAAAGCTGATCCTCAGTCACTCAGTCCACAGTCCATGCTATTGCAAGGGTGGCCTACCTTCTCAGGAGCAGAACTTTGCATTTGTTCTTGTTGAATTTAGTAAGGTTTCTTTTGGCCCATTCCTCCAGTCTGTCTGTGTCTCTTTAGATCGCAGTTCTGTATTTGAACTTACCGACGGGTCACCCTGATATGGTATCACCTGCCACCTTGAAAAGAGTAAACTCTGCTGCCTCCTCTAGGTAGTTCATAAACACATTAAACAAGATGGATGACAGATTATAACCCTATAGTACTTCCTTTATTATTGGCTTTCAGACACAGTACTACCCACTACCCATCACCCTCTGAGATCAAATACTGAACCATTTTTTTACTGGCCTGATTGTCCACCTACCTAGACTGTAATGTCCCAAATTGTATACAATGTATTATGGGAAACAGGATTGAAAGCCTTTCTAAAGTTGAGGTAAATGATACCTACTGCTCTCCTGTTGTCTGAGAATCCTAGAAGGCTATTCTCTAAGGCTATCAGGTTGATTAGGCATGATTTATCATCAGTTGTAACTATGTTGACAGTTCCCAGTCTCTTCCTTCTTCATTTTTGCTAAGGTGGGATCCAAGAGAACTCAAGCCATGATTTTCCCCAGGACCAACATGAGGCTAACTGGTCTTCAGCTCCCACAGTTGTTGTTTAGGCCATTTTTTAAGATGGGTGTGACATCTGCCTTCCTCTGGTTCTTGGGAACCTCCTCTGATCTCCATGATTTTTCCAGGCTAATAAAGAGCAGCCTTGCAATGACATTGGCCAGTTTTCTAATTGTCATCAGGTGGAGCCTGCTGGATCCCATGGACTTAGATGAGTTGCATTCTCTCAAGCACGTGGTTAGAAACCACAGAAGTGCCTGAGAATGTTTGCATAGGAATTAGGGCTTCTCTATTAAAAAAGGTGGTGGGATCTATAGCCCAGCTGAAGTGCATCCATACCAATGCCCGCAACATGGGCAACAAACAAGAGAAGGTGGATACCATTGTGCAGCAGGAAAACTATGATATATACAGTTCTTGTACTTGAAGAATGTTGTTCTTAAAGACCTGATAACTTTACACTCTTAGTTGAAATTTATGTGAATATCCTGTTAATTTCTATGCTGGACATCAGCTCTCTAAAGCTACTAACCCCTTTGATACATTACATATGCTTCCATTTCTCATATTTCTGTCTTGTTAGTGATGCCATAAGTTGGGGTTGGCCATCTGCATATATAGTACTGTACTTTCGTTATCTGTAACATCCTGCAATTCCTCATGTTGTTGGCCTGTTGAGGGGTCCATAAATTCTTACAGAAAAAGTCGGTAAGAAAACCCTCTTAACACTTAGTTTGAAGTTTTAGAAGGCAGTTGTTCTTTATTGCAGTGCTGGATGCACGGGGGATCGCTCCACCTAAAGTGCATACCCTGAAACAAAAGTTCATCCTTTATATATCTTAAAGACATGAATATTCACACATTTTCCAAGAAATCCCTACCTCCCTGCTGATCTACTACAATTACATAACACTGGCGTTGCAAAACTACACTATGCATATGCGGGGGTCTTGGGTGGTCATTGGTGGTCATTTGGGGAGTTAGCCTCCTACTCCTTTTTCCTTGTTATGGTCACAGGTCTCCTGGGGATAGTTTCTTCTCCTTGGATGTTTGCCCCTTCTGTTGTCCAGCTCAGCGATTCCTTCTTATCATCCTTGTTTGAGCACTCCTGCGAGGATGTTTCTGTGCTCAAGGTTAAGATATCTCCTCTGTACTCATCAGTTTCTCAGTCCTTGCTCTTAACTCTTCTTTGTTTTGATTTCATGAGGCCTCTTGGTTAGCATTGAGGCCAGTATAGCCTAAGAACTATGAGAGTAGGCTGTTAAACATTATCACACAGTTATTAGGCTAAAGAAATCTGTACAAAAGTTAAACTAATCATGTAATCAATAGCCTTCCAGAAAGTACATAAATGTATCAAAATCAGGTTTGGCCATCAGTTGGTACACCTTCACATGTACATCCCCCTTGTTATAGCACCTAGGCAGTTTTTTTGAGGGGAGGGGAGAAGTGCAGAGAAGCAGAGGGTGAAGATGGAGTGGGGATGGGAAAGCAGAGAAGAAGGGAGAAAAGGAGCTAGTTGTGCATAAGCAGACTACTAGTAAGTACACTTATTTGATCAATAACCCCATGGCTGGTTACTGCAGTCTCCTCTATCTTCTTACTATCTCTATTCCAAACTATTTTCTTCATGTGCACTATGGTAAATTAATAGCTGGTACACTTTGGATGATGATGACAGGTTTTTAATTTAAGGTACACTGCTTGGACACTAGCCATGGGCAGCACTTACTGATTCAGTGTCCATATATTTTTCTGTAGACTGCTGCAAAATCTGTGTTTGAAAGACTGTTACTTCTATAGAAATGTCTTATAAGTAATACGAAACAAATTTTCTGAAACTGGAAAGCTGACAACATGGTCTGATAATTCATATAACCCAGCATTACACAGAGGATTCAACCTGACAATTCAGTCACCAACGCATAGGTATTCACACATAGAGCCTGTCAGTACAGTAGTGTCCAAGTTCCCCTTCCAGAGCCCAGTGAAGTAACAGACATCAATGGTGTACTGTTGCCAGGACCCAGGCAAGGTTGCTAAATGCTAGCTGCCTAGGCTTAGGGAACTGGGTCCCACTTTAGGGACATAAAGCATACAAGAGCAAGTACTCAATTTGGCCACCTAAATCACTCTCCAGCTTTTTTTTTTTTTTTCTTTTTTTGGCACTAACTCCATCTGCAGGGGCTATTCTAGAAGCTGAGATACCTGGTTCCCAGGTATACACTACATACAGCTCAGGAATCTGATCTTGGACCAAGGCCTGCTAGAGGTATTCCTGCAGACTTTGAATCGGCAGAGATATGGGGAGTGTGGGGTTTTATACCTATTAAATGTGCAGGAACTGTGTTACTTATCTTTCTTAAGGATGTTTTGAGCTTCAGTGTAAATTGCCTTCCTGTTACTCCCTTTAGTCTGGGAGTCAGTGTAATACTAAGCAATTCACATTTCCTAGGGCTCTGGCTGTGCCCTGTGGCTCTCGTAACGTGACCATATCTGCCATGGCTGCCCTTTTCCTTAGCCACATTGCCTCATTGCCTCATACATAATGACGTTTTCTAGGCATCTTTCTAACTAGGATCAGTCTCTTAAGACTCAGGGCTGTTTCTGTTGCTTTCTGAAATATCTGAGAGGCCCGTGGCAGTAGTAGCGACTTATATGATACTCACTTTGATTTGGTGGCCAAAGGGAGTCTTGTTGTTATTAATGTTAACAACATATCATTGTATTGCTTCATGCCTTGAGAACAAAACATTGTTAATCAATAATAACAGCAATTTTAGTGATTCCCCCTTGACATTATTAACACATTTTCGAAATCACCATCAAGCAAAATTTTAAATTCAAAGAGTTTACTTAGAGAAAGTAGATAACCCACTCTAGTGTAGCAGAAGTAATGAGGTATCCCTGAGGATGAAGTTGGATCCTGATATCAACTGTGCATGGAGACAGGATGTGTATGACTTTCTCATACACACTCTAAACTCAACTAAGTTGGTATTAAAGTCTCACACTGAAATGAGACCATAAGGGAGCAGACGAACATGAAGAACAACGTATTATGGCCTGTGTCTTACTAATACAGATTTCTTACCCACCAAAACATCAGTGGAGCCATGATGAAACAGAACCTTTGCTGTCCCTTTGCATGCAACAGAATATTTTTTTGCAGCTCTAAGAATATCCCCAACCCACCCATGCTTTTGTTACTAGAACAAAAGTACTAGAAATGTTGCTGAGGAGAAGTTATTCTTAACTGATAGAAACCAATACAGATATTGTTCCTGTTCACCATAACTTCAGTGTACACTGCCCCTGTTTCATGCATCCTTCTTGAGAGCAGTGTGGGGAATCTACCCAGTTCATAGTGGATATCATGGAGACAAGCTTAGCCACAAGGTAAATTCCCTCTGTAGGCAGTAGGATGTAACTTCAGATGAATTGGATACGACCCTATTGACCATCAACACGTTCACAGTCCAGTTCTGGAGCAGAGGTCACAGTTTTAAGGGTTGTATAACAACCAACTGCCAACACCAGCAGACTCTGGGACCTAGAGATTTGTCCTTCCCAGCCACTGGAGGCCAGTCTGGTGCACCCTGCGGTCAAGAGGTCTCTCTGTCCCAGGCTGATAGATGCAGCTGCTGGTTTTGCATTCACGTGTTCACCCAGTAGTGAGCACATATCCTAGAGAGGCACACGCTTGCATACACACACAGGACATTAACATGTCAGCTAAACAAACTGCCACAGAGAAGGGTACTGACTTTAGCACCTACGTATAACATTGCCAGAACTCACAAGAAACATAAGTTTCAATAACCAAGTCCCATTCCTCCTCTCCGGCTGACTGGGATTGAAGTTCAGTAGCAAACACACCCAAACATTCACTCTCTAGATTCACCAACATACCCCTTGTATATAAGGGTGGACCCTCAGTCCATCTGGTATACATGCCCACAAAGGGTGGACCCTCAGTCCATCTGGTATACATGCCCACATCCTGGGCTGTCTTACTTGCTATGTGGATCTTCTCTTAACTGCCCACTAGCCCAGCTTTATGTTTGCTAGCAAACAGGTGCATATACTCACACCATCATCTTCTCTCACACGCACCTCTGCCCCCATTGAGAGACCCCTTGAATTTCAGCATGGGCTTTTGGTGTCCTCAGACCCTGGATATCCACATCTTGCTCAGAAACTGAGTCTGAGAAAGATTGATACAGGGTTTCCTCCACTGGCTTGTCCAGCCTGAAATCTGAGTGTGGATTACACATACACACCTATACACATCAGGTCAGTTGAAAATATAAACACAATGATCCCTCGGTTTTTGGCATGCCATCCACATGGGTCTCATGATCCATGGTCTCTCATTGCTGGTGCTTAGACCCTCACTAGCTCCAGTTGCTGGCTCCATAGACACATGGACTTCATGACCCATTATCTGACTCCTGTTGCTGGCCCTTGATTTATTCACTCCAGTGTCTCCAGTTGCTGACACCTAGAGTTCGCAGTATTCATACATGGCATAGAGATTTAAATTATCAGGATAGTTAAGAAAGTATTTAATAAGAAGACCAAAGACCAATTCTCTTTGATCATTTCCCATAGCATTCTTTAATAGGTTTTGCATTGTCAGATACATAGGACTGGGCCAGAGAGCCAAGGCAGATGTGTTTGCTGCACAAAACAAGTCCTATGATAAGAGGTGAAGTCAACCTCCAAAACAGAGAATGTGCTCCTGAGAAATCCCCCGGTTGTGGACAGCCTATTATCTAGACAGCATGTGAACATTCCTAGCATTTTCCCTGTTCGCTTCATCATGCAGGTGAGCAAGGGTGAGGGAGATGAGAGCCAGAGGATTTGAGGTTATAGACACACAAGTGGAGAATTTTGTGTTATGTTCTTTCCGTTCATACTGCACCCCTGGGTGCAGGTGGAATAAACTGACACACAGACATTGAATCCACTACAGATTCCCAGGGATGTCTGCCTAGCATCTGCTCCAGAAGGACATGGCTTTCCTTTAGGTCTTGTATTGTGTTTGCTCCATGTAGCTGTCCTGGACACCCAGGCATCTTACATGGTGCTAGATGCCTCTTTTAGGCCATTACACTCAGTGTCCCAAGGTAAGTTTGTTGTTTTCATTGTTGGGATTTACATGTGTCCAAACTTCTGTCATGGTCAGTGGAGCTCTAGTGAATGGAGCCCAAAGAAGGGCCTAGCTGCCCAGCTCTCTCTTTGTGACAAAAACCTCCATTGTCAGGTTAGCTAAATGGCTCTTTAAGTTCTATTGATTTTACTGGCAAAGGTAGGTTCAGTTGCCCTAAAAGTAGGCAGTATCATTTGAAATGGTCAAGGTCAATCCCCTCCAGCACTTAGGTGGTTACTAGAAGGATATGGATCTCATAATTCGACCACCATAACTTGTAAAAAATTGTAGACACTTTGAGATGCCAGAGCATCTCAAATGTCACCAAGAATTTGTGTGTGTTAACTTAAACCTGTCCTCCATCTCCATTGATTCTATTAGGAACCTAGAAAAGGAGCTCATATGCTGTGCACTTTGTTCTGTGAACACCTAAACTTCAGCAAGAGGAATCATACTTCCCATGTCTTTGTGGAATACACTGAAGGGAAATGAATCCAAACCCATTCTTATGGCTCCTAACCAGGACTGATGCCTAGATTGACTCAGCCAAATCAGTACCCTGAATGTGGGCAAAATGAATGTAGATTTAGGAATGGAACAGGGTCTTCCATAGAAAAAAATCTCAATCTGCCTCAGAAATGCACCCTCAGATAGGAAAAATCACACTGCTGGGCTCTGCCTTTCTCTAACCATTGCTTAGAGAGGAAATAGAAATCTAGTGGATTTCAGGGAACATTCCCCAGGCATGATAGGAGCATCTAAATGGAAACTAATAAACGAACAAACAAACAGAGTAGTTCTAACTGCTACAGTCCATCTTCTGGGCTACAACATGTGTCTTCCTCACCTGTCTGTGGTGTCCTTTATTAAGCATGTCAGGAGAGGTGGCCTCCTCCTGCAGCCCTAGCCCAGGACCCTCCTCCCCAGCCACTAGAGCCCAGCCCAGTTGCCTGGGTACCAGGGTCCCTGCCCAGGCTGAGGGACACAGCTGCTGCTTTTCCATCTGCAGGTTCAGCCAGTGACAAAGCTGAGCATGTGTCTCAGAGACACACACAAAGGACACTAAGGCAACCCGTCAGACAGACTTCCACAGACAAGTCACTGCTGTCACCAGCACCCACACACAGAATCTACATCACACCCGAGCACAGACAGCAACGTCCCCTCCTCCTCTGGGGCTGGCAGAGACAGAAGGTCACTAGTGCAAACACACACATGACACTCTCTTGGTTCACAAGCTTACACACATTCACAAGTCTCCTGAGCACCAGCACAGCCCCTCTGCTGCCTGGTACACCTGCCTGGGCCCCAGCTCTCTTACCCACCCCATGGGTGCCCTATACTCCAGCTGGTCCAGCTTGATATGCACTGCAAGCACACAGCACTCACATGCTCATCCCAAGGTCACCCCACACTCCCAGGTCCCCCCCAGGCCACTTTGGAGGCCAGCCAAGGTTCAGGTCTTGTCTTTCTTGTGTCCTACAAGAAAGCCTCTAATCCCCACTCCAGTGCACCAAGGAAGGAGATTTGTACCCATCTTTGTGGGGCTCCCCTGTTAAGTCAAGCAATGGAGAGCTCCTTGGCTTGACCTTTCCCTCTAGGGTTCTCATTCTTAGGGCAGAAATTGCAGCTTTTGACAGCCAGCCTTGTCAAGAATTCCCCCAAGAGCAGAGGTCGCCACTTGGCTTGTTGATCTGGAGGAAGGACTCTGTGTTCAGTTTCAAGATGACCTGGATTCAAAAAGAAGAAGGGATGGTCTTCCCCCTGTTTCCTGGCTGTGTGAACCGCACAGCATGGGTGTCCAAGGTGCTGTGGTAACTAAATGCTTCACCAGAAGATAAGGTCACAGGAAATATACATTTCTCACATCCCTGGCCACGTTGGCAGTGTAAACTCAACCTTGAATCCAGGCTTAGTTCATTTCTACATGAACAATTTCAGGCCAGGAACAGAGCCTGATGCTACTGGCTTCTTCCAGGAGTCAAATAAAAGCACAGGGGAAGCCAGTCTCCTTTGTAGGAGGACTGTGTGGAAATTACACTGATGATCCATAGTTTGGGGACAGAGGCAAACAACTCAGGTGCCAACACTGAAAAAAGATGATCAGAGAAGTACCAGCTCATAATCAGGCAATAGAGGAAAGAGGAAATACTCCTGTCTCCTGCCTGACTCTGTCCTCATTGTAGCTCCTACCCAGTGTCTTGCTTGTTTGTGTTGTTGCTCAAGAAGGGCTTGCTACTGTAAAGAGAGAAGCAGGAGATGTGCTGGCATGCCTTAGTTGCACTTCCTCCTCTGATAATGAACAGAATGAGATAAGATCAGGGAAGACAAGTGTGTTTGTATGAATATAAGTCAATCTAATGGCTTCTAAGCTGCAAGCAAAGAAATGTGCCTAAGACCAAAAAAAACCCCCAAAAACCAAACCAAACAAAAGACTTGAAATGGCTTCTGTGCCTGAAAGACTGTTGACACTTGCATTCAGACAGGCTGACTTGGAGTCCATGGGTCTTCCTGTCTCCCCATGGTCTTCTGATGGACAGATTCCTGCCCAGGGATGGGTAGGATGCAGAAGGACATGCTGGCCTTGGGTCTTCACTGCTTTTCTCCTCTCAAAGCACCTGTTGCCTTCTCAGCCTCAGAAGGTGATAATGAGGAGCTAGGAACCAGGATCCCTCATGTCTGTTGTGTCCAGGAGGGCAAGTGGCATAGAGCAAACTCAGAAGGGCCCATTTCCCCATGCTGGTTGGGGAATGAAGAGCTGTAATTCAGGATGGAGTGACCAGAGGGAATCTTTTCAGCACAAACTCTCAAGAAGCCTTCTTCCACACACAGCTGGCACGGCTATCTGCATGGCATAAGCACTTTTTTCCTCAGTAGGGAGCAACATTTTGGTGCAAATGAGTGATGGCCCAGAAAGAACAGAGGGCCTTGAGCCTACACACCTGAACTGAAAAAAAATCAAGCCATTACTTCCCTGGCCACAGAGGAACCAATCACATAATTTCTAAGGCTGTCTTTCCTTCATTCAGAGGATGGAGCTGCGGATTGTTCCAGGCCACACTGAAAGATTTTCACTTCCTTGGCAGTCTATAAATCAAAAGGACACACTGGGGGCTTTGCTCCTTAAATGTCCTTCTTTCCTCTTATCCCCCACAGAGCGTTCCAACCTAAAAGTGCTATGGGATTTGGTAGTTTGACACAGAAATGCTTTACATTAATGGACTTCACTGCCCCAGTGTTCTGGGGTTCAGAGGTTTGGAGTACCTGGAGATCCATACTTTCAACAACCAAAGGATGGAGACACAAGCTGTGTTTTGAGACTGGCTGTAAATCTCAGTTTATCTCCCATTTGTGTCTTGATCACACAGGTCTCAGGAGAGGTTGCTGCAGAGCTCAGGTGTTGACCATGTGCCTTTTCTATGATTTCATCTTAGAGAGCACCTGCAATACAACAAGGACCATGTCTCTAGGGCTGCTGAAGAAAGATCAAGTACTTTAGTTCCCCCCAATTTAGTAGGTGGAACACAGAAACAAGAGAAGGACTGCAGAGGTAAGTAAAAAATATCTTGGCTTGACTGGAATTTCACCATAGTCATTGAGTTATCCCAAACAAGCTGAATTCAACTGAGTCTGAACAGTTTCTGTTGTTTCTTGAATACAGATATCACCAAATTTATATTCAGGACTTAGTATACTAGTTTACAATTCAGCATCAGTGACTATGAACCAAAGCTCATGTCAAAGATGCTTTTATTTTTCTCAGATACAGCATGTTCCCTTCAGAAAATATTATTAAGGTCAGTTTAACCTAATTCATTATAAGAAATTACAGCCATGCCTGAGAACTTGTGATATGGTATATTATGTTAAAGTGCTTTTTCTGATTGTCTGGGGGGTGCTGTGTTGTAATTTCTGTCGATTCTTTTTCTTAAGTAGGGAAACTGTTTTAATATTTGCTTCAGTTTAAGAGCAAAAGAAAACATCCTTGAAATTTGATAGGATGTTTTAGAGTTGGCCATCTGCATTCTCAACACAGAATTTTGAGGGAAGTTAAAAAGAAGATTTACAACTGACACGAGTTAGAGAGTTCTTACCTGTCTCTAATGAATGTCAGTTGTAAAAGCATGAAACACATGAAATCAGGATGCAGAGATTCTTTTGAAAATGCATGCTAACAGCAACCCATATTTTTATTAGAAATATAACCTACAAGTGAAGGAGTGCTCACTTGAAATTACTGGGGGAGGAGAGGCAGACAGAGGTATACCAAAGGGTAGAACAGATCTGGAAAAGAGTTTGGAAAAGTAAAGGCAGGGGTCAAATAGAGGCGATGAGAATGAGGAAGGGATGATTCCCACAACACCCAATTTGAGAACTTATACTAGGATTCCTGAGCTCTGTGGCCTCCACCTATAAACAGTGAAGAAAAACAGAGTAGGCAGTCACCAAAGAGGCCAATTCAGAAGTGCTAAACCAGAAGCATGCTGGTACAGTAGTCTGAATCATGCTTTGGATGTACCTTACCTCTAGGGACTCACCTAAAAGTGGGATCAATCTTACCGAATGGGATCACATGAAAGCGAAGCATTCTGTCTCAGAAAGTCATTGAGGTTTACTTTATGGTCAGTGGAAAGAGGGAGGTGCCTTTGAAAGCCTCCTGAAGGAGACTTCGTCTACCTAAGTTTGGTACCAAAGATAAAGGGTTAGCTTTTCCTTTCTAAAGGCCTTAGTCTTTCCTGCCTTCCCAAAGACTTTATTCACTTCTTCTAGAAGTCTTACTTCCCTAAGTAAACCAGGTCCCACCTTAAAGTACAGGTTCTACCATACTGTGCTGTACTGCAAAGTATATGACCCAGTGCTATTGATAACTGTCTTTAATAATTCTGCTTCTTATAATGCACATATGCAGAATTGCACAATCACTGGATTTGTGCTTTCTTTTCAACATACATATTCCAGGAGACATCTGATACAACTGATTTCACCTCATTTTAGACACTGGTACACATCTGTACCTGAACTGACTATTGAGACATCTGTGACAGTTGGTGGAGTGAAATACATTCTTCTAATGGGCAACTTCTCAGGTCCATTTTAAGCTTTTACCTCAGAACAAGGCAAATTTGTCCTCTGGAAGTGCCTATTTCCACCACTGAAGACTGATTTTCTCCTTAATTTACCTCTGTGTAAATCGAGGCAAACTCTAATCCTGGACAAGCTTTTAAAAAACTACATATTTGTTGGGTCATTTTCAACTCAGGAGGCTGGTGTGAAGCCTCTCTTTTCTCTACTGAGGACAGACTAGTCTGAAGGCTTGAAGGCATGATCATGATGAAGCACCCTGAGAGGTTACAGCATCTTTCTTGAGCCATTTTATCTGGTCATGACAGGTATTGGTTTACCCTGAATTCTGTGCCTAGTAGTTAGGACGCATCTAAACACAGTTATTCAGTTTCGTTGTACAGATCCATGAGGTTCTTGGCAGACTTCCAGGTGAATAGAGTGAGACTTCTCTCAATCCTAATGAAGATCTGCAAATGCTGTGCAATTTACTTGGATAACTGAGATGTATGAAACAGCATAGGGCACCTATGTATAAGCACCAAAATGCCCGTACATACACAGAGATCTGAACTTGTCATGCAATGCTTCTTAAACTTTCAAAAGAGCCAGTGCACCATGACAGGTCATGTCTCATTTTAAGCTTTGTAACTATTATAAGTGTCCAAGTTGTGATGCAAGGTGGCTCAAGGTAGAATGAAACCACTAATAAAACCTAAAATCCTCTGGATCTCAACTGTTGTTCTAACAGAACATGCACATAACACAGACATCATACCAGGTGAATCAAATAGGTGGGAGGATGGAAAAATAGACTTATGGGCTGCTGGACAGGTTGGGTGGGATTTGTCTTCATTGTTTATCAAGACATCTGAGATTTCAGCATCTGAAACACAGACATCTCACAAGTGATTGAGAAGCCTAAGCACATGTCTATAGATTTAGATATCATGGGCTATCCAGCATATCCACACAAGGCTCACAAATGTGACACAAGATCCACAGGAGTGCACCCTGGCTTCCCTGCATGGCAGATGGTGGCCAGGGTACACAACATCAGTCTTCTCAAAGCTTTGCTTTAGGACTGGAATTGACTCTCTGAATTTCATGTAAGCTGCTGCCAACAGCAGAGCTATTTGGCTTGACTTAAGAAATGCACCGTTCTTGTCACTGTGTCTTTATTGTTCCAAGATGAAATCCTCTGAAGAAGGGACCACTGGAAATAAAACTTCTGCGATCATGTTTGTTATCCTGGGTTTTTCTCATCGGCCAGGCATGAAAGTCATCTTCTTCATCCTATTTCTATGTGTTTACATCACCACGGTGCTGGGAAACCTAATTATTCTTCTTGTAATTAACATGGACCCTGTCCTCCATACTCCCATGTACTTCTTCCTCAGGAACTTGTCATTTCTGGAGATCTGCTACACCTCTGTCACCCTGCCCAGAGTGCTGGTCAATCTTCTCTCAAGTGATACGTCCATCTCTTTTGCAGGTTGTGCTGCACAGATGTATTTCTTTCTGTTCTTTGGGGCAACTGAGTGCTGCCTCTTAGCTGCTATGGCATATGACCGCTACCGAGCCATATGCAACCCTCTGCATTACATGGATATCATGAATAAGAAGGTCTGCATGCAGCTGGCTGCTTCCTCATGGATATGTGGCAACCTTGTGGCTCTTGGGCACACTACATTTATCTTCTCTTTGCCCTTCTGTGGCTCCAACGTGATCAACCATTTCTTCTGTGAGATCCAGCCAGTGCTGATGTTGGTGTGTGGGGACACTTACTGGAATGAGCTACAGATTATTCTGGCTGCTGCCTTTGTCATCCTGATGCCTTTTCTGCTCATTTTGGTGTCCTACGGCCTCATCATTTCCTCCGTCCTCAAAATCAGGTCTGCCAAAGGAAGGTATAAAGCATTCTCCACTTGCTTCTCACATCTCACGGTAGTGACATTATTCTATGGAACAGCTATATTCATCTATATACGTCCCAAATCCAGCTATTCCCTGGATGTGGACAAGGTGCTTTCTCTGTTCTATTCTGTAGTGACCCCTATATTGAACCCTGTTATCTACAGCCTTAGGAATAGGGAGGTGAAAGGTGCTCTCTTTAAAATGAGAATGAAGATATTTCACCCCAGCTCCTAGGTCAGCTCCCCTCAGCTGAACAACCATCCACAAATATCTCCCCTCAGAAGAAGCATGGGCACATTGCCAAAGGGATATAAGAAAGATCAGTGACAGGACTTTAGGATAGGAAGGCATTCAACTCACCTGAGTTCAAAGAAAGTAATTAGGTGTCTACACAGGAGTATCTGGTGGCATTTGAAGTGCATAGCCTCCAGCTGCTATTATAGAACATGTGCATCTCCATTAAGTTACAGTGCCAGTACCACTTAAAGACCTTGGATACAGTAGGATGTCTCATGTAATCCCAGGCAATACCTTTAGGCATAAGGATTACTCCCCAAGTGTCTATGACATGCTAGAGGGAAGGGATGCTGTCCAGAGGGACCTTCAAAACCTTGAGAAGTGGGCCTGTGTGAACCTCATGAAGTTCAACAAGGCCAAGTGCAAGGTCTTGCACATGGATCAGGGCAACCCCCAATATCAATAAAGACTAGGGAATGAATTGATTGAGAGCAGTCCTGCAGAGAAGGACTTGGAGATACTGGAAGGTGAAAAATTGGATATGAGCCAGTGATATGCACTTGCAGTCCCCAAAGCTAGTTGTATGCTGGGCTGCATCAAAAGAAATGTGACCAGCAGGTCAAGGAAGGGGATTCTGCCCCTCTACTCTACTCTGGTGAGACCCCACCTGGAACAGTGTGTCCAGCTCCAGAGCCCTCAACACAGGAAAGGCATGGACCTGTTGGAGCAGGGCCAGAGGAGGCCACCAAAATGATCAGAGGGATGGAACACCTCTGCTGTGAGGACAGGCTGAGACAGTTGGGGTTGTTCAGCCTGGAGAAGAGAAGGCTCTGGTGAGACCTTATTGTGGCCTTTCAGTACTTAAAGGGGGCTCATAAGAAAGATGGGGACAGACTTTTTATCAGCGCGTGTAATGACAGGACAAGGAGAAATGGTTTTAAAGTGAAAGAGGGTAGGTTTAGATTACACATAAGGAAGAAGTGTTTTATGATGAGGGTGATGAGATACTGGAAGAGGTTGCCCAGAGAAGTTGTGGATGCCCCATCATTGGAAGTGTTCAAAGTCAGGTTTGACAGGGCTTTAAGCAAACTGAGCTAGTGAAAGATGTCCCTGCCTATGGCAGGGGGTGGAACTAGATGATGTTTAAAAGTCCCTTCCAACCCAAACTGTTCTATGATTCTTTGATTCTATGAGACAAGTTAATCTGTCTCTGTTCAGTTGTGTGTATTCAGAGGTATCTACTGCCACCTGGAATCTCCTGGGACATTTTGACTGTCCACATGGACTTGGAGATATAACACTGGACATACATACAGAAGACATGTTGCCTTCTGCAGTAGTGGCTGGGGAGCAGGCAGGATGCCATGAGACATCTCCAGTAGCATAGACACCTGCTACTAGGTTGAGCCATCGTCAGTGGAGCATATGGAGTGTTACATGTGACACAATGCATGTCTCTCCTTTATAAGCAAAGGAATGAGTCTCTGGACTCCAGTGACTAGTGAGTCTGTCTACTCTTAGACAGATACCTAGTGTCATTTGAAATGCCATACGGTTTTGAAACTGAACTCCTGATTATAATTTAGGAGGTCATGGATATGCCACAGTATCATCTATGGGCTATCATAGATGTCTGTGTCATCTCTGGCAGGCCCATGAGGAAGTTCTGGACATCTCTGGGCATCTCAAATAGCACTAACCATGCATGTTCAAGTAAATGAATCAAGCTCCAAATCTCCTTTGACTCTAATGGGAGCTTAGACACCTAACTTACTTGGAGACACCTATATAAATGTGATTGGGAAAAGCATCAGATCCCACCTTTCATTGTAGGGACTTACATGCAGATGAAATAAACTCCACCCACATGATAGGGAGACTAAATCCACCTTCAGGCCATCCTCTAATTTTGCAAGACTACATTTCATACCATCAGACTCCATCACACAAATCTCACTTTCTGGTGAGATTTCCTCTATCAAAACGGTTCTTTTTCAAAAATGTTACGTTAAGTGGTGTGACATAACAATAGAGGGCACTGATCTCCACCAAAACTTGTACTGAGATAGCTACTCTGTCTTATGTTTGCATAACATTTTAAAGACTACTTCAAGGGACAAAGAAATGGACAGAGGAAAGAAAATATTTTCTTCCTGGTTTATACAGTTAACAATTTTTATTACAGACATAAACAGAATTGTTTCAGAGTTCATAAAAAATTCTAAAGTCACACATCTGAACTATGGCTTATTTACATTTTCAGTGTGCTCTTACATTTTATAATAATAAGAACTTGATTATTTGAAGTAGTTTTAATTGTCTGAATTTTGTTTTTCCCAACTTTCTCAAATTACTACCAGTAAAATGTGTGAGAAACAAAAACTTTTTTGGCTGACTTCCTGTTTGAAAAATGTGCTTGCTGACTTCCTTTGACTATTGTCTGATATTTCCACATTTCTTCCTCTCTATGATTTTGCTGTAACTATTTGAGAAACATTTCAGATTTTTAGGACAAAAGATACTTATATAGAAGAACTTTTATCACTCTTATTAAAAGTATAAAACTTCTTCAAAACGTTGTACTACTTCAATCTACAGATTTTAGTCTTTACGTATGTTTCATACATAATGTATAAAAATGAAAACAATATGCGAACTTCTAAATTTTCATTAAATAATTTCAGTTGTCTTTTCTGAAGGTAGAATATTATTTTCAGAGAATCTAAACCTTGTCACGTGTTTTGTTCAATGAATTCCATAAGGATTTGTGTAGAGACACACATGTAATGCAGCCACACTTCTATGCGTATATGCACATGAACATGTATATGCCTCTATATCTCTCTTGCCTGCAGGCAGGTGCCCCTGGCACAGCCCACGGTCAGCAGTTCCCAGAGAAAAAACCACAGGCTGACAGGGTGCTCTCAGAGGGCATGAAAAGCCCTCCCTGGATGGCCAAAAGCATTGCACTCTCACTTGTATTTAGACTGTTTCAGCACAGGGTGAGTTTTTGAGCATTCACCTGGAAAATCAAACATACAGGTAGGTGCAAGTCAGGTACTGTTTCTGGTAGGCATGCCAACTTTGCACACTCCCCAGGGCTAAGGAGTTCAGCCTGGTTTACTTGGAAAATGAGCAGAACATCACAATGTGTGAAACTCATTTAGAAATGAACAGAAACTCTTTAGAAATCTTCCATAGCAGTTTTACTTGGTTTTGTTTTGGTTTGGTTTAGTTTGGTTTGGTTTTGTGGGGTTGGGGGAGAAGAGGAAGGAAGATATTTTTTGTTTCAGACATCATCTGCCAAGCTCACAAGTACAGCTCTGCCTAGCTCTGCTGTGCTGTCCACATCTGCTGGACCCATCTTTAGATGCAGAGTCTTGTTTCCAGAGTCTGTGTCGTACCTGGCAGCCACGAAAACCAAGTATGCAAACACCTTCCGAAAAGGGCAGAGACATAAGCAAGGCGCCTTCCAGCTGCCATGTGTTGTGATAGACTGTTGTGTGCCTGAAGAGAGATCACAGGAACAGACTGTGCAAGTAGTCCAGGAAAGGCAGGAGCAAATTGCTTTCCAGGGCACATCCTCTGGGATTGCCTCCTGTTACCTTTTCCAGGTAATTCCCAGTGCAACAAACCCAGGGAATGCTAGTCCTTACTCCTTGGAGCTTAGTCCTGTCTGTGGAGACACAGTTTTCCAAGTTATCCTACCCTCACCTCATGGTGCTTGGTGTTGTCATGCTTTCCTCCAGTCCGCAAATGGCCTAGCTGTCTCCTGGACAAGGACTTGAACCCTGAATGTTTGCATTTAGAGGCTGATACTTTCCCAGCTGAGCGGCCCAGGCACTGCAATGCACATCCGAAACACGTGTACAAAACAGCAGTAAAGACTGCAGCACTGCAGGCCTTTAGGGGAAGACAGGAGGTTATATACCAT
The DNA here is from genome assembly GCF_964289735.1 of Phaethon aethereus. Lineage (NCBI taxonomy): Eukaryota > Metazoa > Chordata > Aves > Phaethontiformes > Phaethontidae > Phaethon > Phaethon aethereus. The sequence goes on along the minus strand of NC_138588.1, from coordinate 24,151,442 downwards.
GGTAAGGAATAAAATTGGCCTTCAGTACTTAAAGGAAACTCAATGGGAGACAGATATTCCATTTATTGCCCAGAAGGGCAATCTACCCAGAAGGGACTTTTCAAAACCCACATGGAAGCAAAACACACACATGGTAACAAGTCAGGTACTATTTCCTGAACACACACACACTTTTTGCACACATGTTGAAATACAGGAGAAAATAGGCATTCCCTACTCCATAGTGACCCAGCCAAGACATTGGCAGTTGTCAACACAAAAAGCAGCTGAGTTCCAAATGAAAAACACAGCGTGTACTCTGGAAAATCAGGGCACATCTTGCTGTCTGCACCACCTTTGAGAGGAAGCCAGGAGCAAAAGCATGTGTGCTGGCCCTTTCTTTGTGGACTAATAGGGCACGGACTCCGGCGGGGATTCAAGCCAAAGACCTTTATTGCTACAAGTGTCCACTTTTTATGCAATTACAGCTCTTTCACACGCCACAAAATACGTCCTGGTTGGTTACCGCACGCAGTCCACGCACTTCTCCACAGTCAGGATTCACTGCCTGCAGGTGTCCACGTGCTCCTTTGCTTCCTCTTAGTTGTTTACCACAGCTTCTTCTCCTCAAGGCTGAGTCCTGCAGGTGTCCAGCTGTTTACCAGCTTCTCAATGCCACAGCTCCTTCTCCTTAAGGTCAAGCCCTTGCAGGGTGATTCCAACATTTCTTCTCCAGGGCAAGTAGTGAAGTGGGATTGATGCAGCAGCACAAAGCTTTCAGAGCATTATTTTTCCCTCTTGTGAATAAGAACCTCCAAAAAGAAGTACATCAGCTCTCAGGACCTGACTAGGCTGGTGCAGCAGATGCATGAGTCCCAGGGCTTTTCTTGCAAACTGTGCACTGGGATTAAATGCTGACATACATAAGTGATTTGAAAGCCGAGGTTGCCTCAGGATCCAGATCACACCTGCCTTGTGCACCAAAGGGCTGGCCCGGCTGCCTGCCTGCCTGTTCAGAAACTGACATTTCCCTTGCTGGAAAATGAAGTCAAGTAGAGATCTGAGAGGGCCGAATCCCGAGTGCTTTTTCCCTGCACAGAACATACTGAGGGTTGCTTTGGCTATGCCCACAATGAGGACATGGGTTTGAGGTGCTGCTTCCTCTCACCCTTCAAAGCAGGATCTTCAGCATAACAGACTGAAACACTACCAAGTGCACCTTGAAGGCCCTCATGTCCGGGGCAGGGCTGTGATGCCTAGGTCCAAGTAGGGCAGTACCTCTTGCCAGGGCAGCATCACTGCTACAGGCAAAGGAAGCCCCTCCTCTGGATGGGAACTCAGTTTTCCTCTCAGGGATGTGAGAGCCCCCAACACTGCAATTCCACCAAGAAATGCTGGGGACTGTCTTTCCAAAGCCAGTGCTGTTGGAGTCTCCTGTGTGGTGGGCACTGAGACCACTACTTCCTCTGAGGACCCAGGGAAGTTTAGGGGGTGTGAGGGTGTGTGGCCCCAGAGTAGGGGTGGTGAGAGTCTTGTAACACATCAGTGCATGGGATCATTATGGATCTTATTAAGAGAGGCTCTCAGGCTCTGCAAGGTCTTCGTTAAAGTACCACTTATTGAGGATAGCACAAGAAACAGAAATGGGATAGCATAGGTAGCCATGCATTTTCTCACATTCTTGTGTATCCTCAGCAGTGGGACAGCTTGTATGAGCACCTTTTCAGTGACAGAAATGTGGACCCATTTTGTCAGGGCTGAAAGTGTTTCTGACACTAAAAGCAGGGAGGAAGAAGCAGGACCAGACTCAGGAAGGAGATGAGGACTGGTCTTTCATGAATGACTTGTCTATTGGACAGTATGAGACATAGATACAGAGCTCTTCACCTCCTCCCAGTTTCACTGCCAAGAGGACACAATCCCTGGGGTGTTTGACCCAGCAGCCTTCTGCACAGCAGCCAAACATGCTCATCTACTGCATTGCAGAGACACCCGTGAGCAGCTACTGGGGATGCACTCTTCCATATTGGGACAGTCCCAAGGGTAGATCAAATGGCAGCATCCCTGATCCCAGCCTACATCCCAGACTCCAGGGAAAGGTCATCTTCTCTGCACCCTGATGCCTCTTGCTCTGGATCAACAGCAGGCAGTGTAACACAGGGGGAACAGGAGTGTACATCAGGTGAGGTGGGTTTCTCTACTTCATTATGTCTTGTTTTCCCTTTCATTTATGGAATTCCAAAAGTGTCCCTCACAGAGGCAATTTCCCTTCCCCAGTAGCTCTGAAGCTGTAGCGATCAGGGAAAAGTGTTGTGTATACAGCAGGGCAAAGCTGAATACATGACTTCACTCAGGTCAAGAAGTTTGTCCCACCCCTGTTTATGTCAAGGTTAAGAAATAGCACCTGTGCTTTTCAACGATCCCTTATGGGAGAGAGAAGACCACTGACAACTCCTGCAACCTGGCCAGGTAAGTTTTGCAGGCCCTTGAGCACCCTGGGCTCTCTCCTTATAGCACACGAATAGTGAGACCTCTGGGCTTGGTGCCAGCCCATGCCAGCATCAGACAGTGTCAGAGCACAAAAGACCATTCTCCACAGCCCAGAAGAAAACTTTTGTCCAAGGTCATTTGACCATAGGTGATGAGTCTCTTCAAGTGACAGGTAGGGCAGAAAGGTTTGATTAGCTGTCAGGGAAGAAGTGTTGAGCTTTTTTGCAAGCCTCTTTCTTGTGTCCCAAGCCCTGGACTTGCTGTCATCTTCCTTTCCCTTCTCCTGGCGCTGTGGGTTTAGAGAAGGATACCAGAAAGCAGTGACAGTGCTCCCACAGAAGGAGAATCAGATCATGGAGGTAGATGTGCTGGTGGTTTCATGCCTCTGGGCAGGAGGTCTCCCCAGGAATGCCTGTCCTGCTGCATAGGAACCCTCCTCCCCCAAGAAGGAGCTTTGCTGGGAGCAGAGGAGGGACTACAACCTGCAGACCTGGTTGCCCAGAACAGTGCTGTGTGGATTTGCCAGGGACAGAAGTTTGGCACTACTTCTCTAGGCTCTACTTCCGTAGGTGATGTTGTGCCAATGTTGTTTGCTGTTCTTAGCCTCCCAACTGTGAACCCTGCTTTCCTCTGGGTGTGGTTGGAAATGTGATCCACAAGGCAGAGAGCAGCTGCAGGAAGCAGGTTGTCTGTTCTTGGCTGTGAAGACAGACAGACAAGGGGAGATGGAGCTACTCCTTTCCTGTGCCATGATTCTCTCCCAGTAATAGGTGCTGACATGTTAATACCCTGCAACACTTCAGTTCCTGAGATGTGGCTCAGATCTTCTCCTTAGCTTGGAACATCTCAGTTCTCATGGCCTGGACCACAAGGGCAAATGCAAACTTCCTGTACCACATGACCACTAGTAGCTGCTTGTGAGATGGCAAATGTGCTGGTGGCTGGAAAAATCTTACTCGATGGCAAAAAAAGCTGCAGAGCAATACGCAGGAGTCGGTTGCTCTGTATAGTACTTCAGCTGTGATGGCACTTGTGCTGCAAGCGATAAGAAAATGAGAAGAATGATGACTCTGTGTGTGTCATAAGTGCTTCTGTCTGTGTGAACTGCACTGTGTCCAGCAGAGAGGACAGCATAGTCTCATGAGAGCAGTGAAAGAGGAGAAGTGGATCAGTATAATAGAATTGGTGAGGAGACACGAGAGTGTTTTAGTCATCTATCTGGTGGGTTGAAAGGTCTGACAGAGACTCGCTGTGGCACAGTCAGAAGTATACCTGGCTCTGGGAAACACTTCAGGAGAGGTTCGCTCCCTCATACTGCAGCCTCAGCTCCTTCACTGGAGTGAGCTGTTGGCAGAAGAGGGTCTGAAGATGGTAAGATGTTGGGATCACTCTGCACGGCTCGACCTTAAGGAGAAGGAGCTGCAGCATTGAGAAGCTGGTAAACAGCTAGATATCTGCACGGCTCGGCCTTGAGAAGAGGGAGCTGTGGCACTGGGAAGCTGGTAAACAGCTGGACATCTGCAGGGCTCGGCCTTGAGGAGAAGGAGCTGTGGTAAACAGCTAAGAAGCAGCACTATATAAGAAAAACAGGATGGAACCCGGACCACGTAGCAGTAACGGCAAGTAGGAGGAGTATGATAATGCAATCTTTAGAGCTAAGCCAATGATTGTAAGACAAGTATGCATAAGGTAGAACATAGTGTATAAATATGTGTAAGGTTTTGCAATAAAGTTGAAGCTTGCTTTATCACTCATATTGAGTCGACTGCATGCCTTCCCTCGCTCGTCGCAAGTGGCGCCCGAAGAGGGACCCCCATCCTTGTTTTTCACCGGACAGCGAGATCGGAGAAGCACTGGTAGCAGCGACCAGGGAGCAGAAGATCGGTGGACGCTGCCGCGGCGCGCCTGATCCGTGCTTGAACCCAGGATAATTAAGAAGGGGTTCGCCGTCCGAAAGAAGGCTACCCAAGGGAAAAGGCTGCAAAAATAATTGACCGGATAATTAAGAAGGTCAACGTAGCGCGCAATGGAAATAGAGGTAGCATTCGAAATCTTAAAATGCTTTTTAGAAAAGCGGGGAGTAAGCCAATTAAAAGATCTGGCTGGGTTAATTGCGTTAGGGAAAGCGAAAGGGTTTTTTAAAGACCCTGAAAGTATGTTTGAAGTAGACAAGTGGCGTTCTTATGGAGATTGTTTGTGGGATCTAGTAATCGATGATGAAAAGTCAGCAAAAAATTAATGAAATCTTGGAGAGATGTTATTCATTGCATGAAAAGATATAAAACTGAAAAGCGAATAGCACAGGCAACAAAGACAGTATAAAATCTACGACGCTCTAGAGGTTGATCCTAGAGACATTAAAAGAACTAAAGGCAGAACGCATCGCATGAAGAAGGGGCGATGGTCAGACTCCTGCTGCATATGCTCTCTAAGAGAGGACTGAAATATGATGAATATACTCTTAGAAGGCTTCTAATTTGGTGCCAAAAAGGGTACCCCCCCGATGCGTCTGTGGCGTTTAAGGCAGAGACGTGGGAGGAGATAGGAAAAATGTTATAGGAATATATTGGGAATGGAGATAAAACCACCGCAGAGTTAGTGACGACATGGAAGTTGATGTTAAACACATTAAAAGCCTTAAAGGCAGAGAGAAAAGCTGCAGCTGATATGGAGGAGGCTGTTAAACCGTCTTCAACCAATCCCTTTTTAACTGAGTCAGAGGGTCCAGGACCTTCAGCGACTCCGACTGCACCTCCTGAGGTGCCAGATGCACCGAGTAAACCGGCTGCATAGATAAGCCAGAGAAACAGATCTACGATGATGTATGTGAGGGCAAGACGGGACAACGTTGCCCAGAACAATGTACTCAATGTTCCCCTGTGTGCCCATGTGAAAGATCAATGGGGCGAGTCTCGAAAGGAGATGGGCAAGCAGCGGAGCTAGCAACAACGTGGCGATTGCTATTCGAGACTGTTTTGAAGAGCCAGGGGCTAGCAGCAGACTCTGCAACAGCTTTTGAGTTACCTACCTGGGAGAAAGCAGGGAAATTGGTGTTTGAGGCAGCCTCTAAAGAGGATCATACTGCTGCGAAAGTGTTAACAACCTGGCGATTAGTCAGAGACTCTATAAAGGCGATAAAATCAGAGCGGACGGCGGCAGCAGCTGCCGCTGCCACAGCCTTGGGAGAGAAGGGAGGCCGAGCTGGGGATGGTGAGAACGAGCAACCCCCGGCCGCCCCCCCCCACCCCCCCGCCCCCCCCCCCGCTAACGCAACCAACGGAGGTGGCGAGTCCTCCTTGGCCCCCGCCTCCTGACCCGTGCCGCAACAGGAGGGGGCTGCCTGGGATGATCCTTCCCCCAAGTCAAGATACGACCCTGCCCAACATTGGCGAGGCATGAGACAAGAGACTTTGGCAGAGAGGGAGGGGACGGAGTGAAGCAGGTACCGGCCAGGTCGGTACGGCCGGCAGTAAGACCTGAAGATCTTGTCACACGTCCCACGGACGCAGTCAACTCCGTTGTACCACCAGCTGATGCTTTCACTCTTTTGTATGCAGAATGATGGCTCGTTGACTGTCTCAGCGGCTCTCCCCGGACGGTCAAGAGCAGGAACTTCAATATGCCATATTTGTAAAACGGTGTTGTGGGTTTGTTCTATGTCGTTGTAATTATTGTCACAAATGTATCGTTTCTTTTGCAGGGAATCGAAGAGTATATTTCAATTGCTTTTTTACCATTCCCTTAGCAGCTGAGGATGCGGAGAAGTTTGCCTTTACGGTACCATCGGTAAATAAAGGAGAGCTAGCAAAAAGTATCATTGGGTAGTGTTACCACAAGGAATGCAAAATTCACCTACGATGTGTCAGACATTTGTGGCATGGGCTCTAGAACCGGTGTGGAAAAAGTATCCAGATTTAATAATGTATCATTATATAGTTGATATATTAATAGCAGGGACACAATTGAATGCAGACCACATTTTACAGCACTTAGAGCACTATTTAGGAAAACGGGGTTTAAAAATAGCACCAAAAAAAAAAAAAAAAAAAAAAAAAAAGAAGGGACCATAGCAATATTTGAGCTGGATTATTACCAGGGCAAGCGGTCCACCCACAAAAAATAAAGATTAAGGCGAAAATAGAAAATCTTTCTGATGTCCAAAAATTAATGGGGGATATACAGTGGGTTCGCAATATTTGCGGAATTACTAATGATGATCTAAGGCCATTGATGCCGCTCCTGGAGTCTTCGGTGGAGGCTCCAGAGCGACGTCAACTGAATGAGGATCAACACCAAGCTTTGCAGAAAATTACTGAGAAGATAGCCAGGTCACAGGATGTAAACCCCACGTTAGCCATTTTTCAGAATGCTACCAATTGGTGTAATTATACAACGAGCAACATCTCACGCTCTACTATTGTCCCAATGAGACTCCCTAAAGGAATATTCTTGATTTGTGGTGATCGTGCATGGCAAGGTGTTCCCTCCCGTTTGAGAGGTGGTCCTTACACATTGGGGCACCTAACATTGTTAACTCCCAACACTTCTATGATATTGAACCTTACCCGACGGCATAGAATAAGATGACAGATTTGAAAATATCAGGAAGAGTGCAATGACCAACTGGATTTTTGGACTGCGGACAAAACCATACTAACCTCTTTCCTTGCCCCTGGGGTCGCTGCTGCCCAAGGCTTAACCACTTTAAATAAATTGGGATGTTGGCTAGCGAAACAAACCAATGCTACTTCTGCAACACTCAGTGCTTTGTTAATGGAAACTGACTCAATAAGGCATGCGACATTGCAAAATAGGGCAGCTATCGACTTCCTACTTTTGGCCCAAGGGCACGGGTGTGAGGAGTTTGATGGCATGTGTTGTATGAATTTAACAGATACATCACAGTCGGTAACTCAACAATTACAAAAACTGAAGGACTTAACAGACAGGTTACAGACAAGTTCACTAAACCTCGAATCATAGCTGTCAAGTTTGGGCCTAAGTGGATGGTTACAAGACTTAATAAAAGGGGCAGTTGTTATAGTACTTGTTATCTTAATACTAATGCTTATTGTACCATGTTTATTGCATTGTCTACAAGGAATGGTTCAAAAGGTAGTAAAGAATGCTTGGCTAGCTAATAACTCAAACAAGTATCTTACACACCCAATGAATGAGCTTTGTTAGATAATCACGCTCAAAACAAAAAGGGGGAGAGGCTACCACATTACCCTAAGAACGTTTGAATAAAGCCTTATATGTGTTAAATTATTTGCGGAAGGAGAAAGGACCTTTTCAACTGCTAACCAGGGGACGAGGTTGACGGTGGTGGCTGTTTAAAACCATGGGTAAAACCATGGGTAACCCACTTTGCAGGTGCCTCGAAGTGGGTGAGGCCATGGGTGGGGCAGTCGCCATCGTCATCGTTGGACACATCATGACACTATCAGGTGTCATCGCAATCTGGATGCCACCTCAGTCAAAAGAAAATGTAGGGGTAAATCACACTGAAATTTGCGGTATCATGAGATGAACGTGGAAAGCTTTTGAGGCAAAGTGTTCTATAACTACAAATGCTTTGGTAAGATATAATATTGGTCTTCATAGCCTTATACAAGTACCTTTTTTCTATCACTAGGAGTAGTTTATATCACTAGAAGTAGTACAGCTAGAATTGTTTTGCTTTGTAATGTTCTGCTATTGACTTAAGCATAAGTTGATATGTGACTGCTGAGTTATGAAAAAATGCCGTGTGAACAAAGCCTACGAACCAATAGACGGGATGGCTGTGGCGTGTGCAGCACGTCTGGCCAGCGGGCGCATACGCCATAGGCTCCCTGTGTTAAAAGGTGACAACTGAGGTGAGTTCCGACACTCGCTGGCCACGTGTGTCGAAACTCGTTCCTCTACAAATGTGTAATACCAGGATTTCCTGAAGGGCAGTGGGCCAGTGTACGGCAAGGCCACCGTTGCCTCCGTGGGGACGCCCACGTAAAGCTGGCACCTACCGACTGCTGGGCTGAGTTCGTGGCACAGGACGATACAAGAATGTACAGAGGGTCCATCTTCCTCACAGTCCTTGGGTTGCAAATGATCCATCAAGTTTTGTTTATACAAAAACAAAAAGGGGGAGATGTTGGGATCACTCTGCACGGCTCGACCTTAAGGAGAAGGAGCTGCAGCATTGAGAAGCTGGTAAACAGCTAGATATCTGCACGGCTCGGCCTTGAGAAGAGGGAGCTGTGGCACTGGGAAGCTGGTAAACAGCTGGACATCTGCAGGGCTCGGCCTTGAGGAGAAGGAGCTGTGGTAAACACCTAAGAAGCAGCACTATATAAGAAAAACAGGATGGAACCCGGACCACGTAGCAGTAACGGCAAGTAGGAGGAGTATGATAATGCAATCTTTAGAGCTAAGCCAATGATTGTAAGACAAGTATGCATAAGGTAGAACATAGTGTATAAATATGTGTAAGGTTTTGCAATAAAGTTGAAGCTTGCTTTATCACTCATATTGAGTCGACTGCATGCCTTCCCTCGCTCGTCGCAGTAAGAGACAGCTTTGTTCTGTATTGCCATCCTTCTGAGCCGCTGACCTGCCAGAAAGAGTAAAAGGAAGGAAATTCAGCAGAAGCAGAGCTGGCAGGAGGAGTGAAAGCAACTTACCAGGGGCTCAATGAGCTGCCATTCAGCCCATCTCGTGCCTGTAGCCTGCCTGAGCCTCTTTGGACGGCTCCCTGGCAGCGATACCTGTGAGTGAGCATCAGCTTCCTCAAGCGGTCACAGCGGCACCACTTGGACGGGCTATTTCCCGGGCCCGGCTGTCCCTTCGCTGGCCCGACCAAAACTAAGTGCACTGGTTCCGCGGCCGGGGAACACAGAGCTGGGCACAGGGCACGTGGCAGGAGAAAGAGCACCCGCCTCTCCATCAGCATGCCTCCAGATGCCCCTCTCTGCCTCTCCCCAGTGGGCCTTGCCACCTCCATCCTCTTCCGCTCACCTCGGACGCTTGGTGGGAGACCAAGCGGAAGGCCATTTCACAGCGGCCGGCCCGCACGTGCCCAGGGACGAGGCAAGGGCAGCGTGCAAGGGCTGAGCAGGAGTCTGTGCATCGACCTGTAGGGAAAATCACGAGCCCCACAGCATGCCCCATTGCCCGGGGGCGGTTGCGATTTCAGGAGAAAGGAACACGAGGAGACTCGGACTGGGATGCAGCATTTCTTTAATGAGAACAGAAAGTGTGCATTTTGAGGGGAGGGGGAAGAGCGCTGAGCCTGCGAGGTCGAGGGCTCCACAGGGCAAGAGGACACCACCCTTTGCAGTGGGATGCCAAGCGCCTGCAAGGCGCTCCGTTCTCCCCGTTGCAGCTGCAGCCGGTGAGAATCCTCTCGCATCTACAGCACGGGCGGGTGAAGTATGTTGCCTGGGTCAACGGCAGAAGCTGTGAAGCCCCGGAGGGAGGATGGGGGGGCTACCTGGGGGTAGCAAGGAAAGCACAGGAAGAATAAGAGCAAGACGGGCACGATGCCAAGGGATGACACACGGCTGCCTTCCATTCAAGGGGAGAGGCAGGCATCCCACGCACTGGGAAACCACAGTCATCCCCCCCGGTCCTGGATCCAGATCTCGTTTATCCGTTCCTGGTTGTTCTTTCCAACATAAGCAATCCGCTGGCCCTGCCACTACAGATTGCACGAACGCAGGGGCCCACACAGACCGCTCCCGAGGCCTGTGAACCTCCCAAATCCAAGGGAGCCCCCAGAAGAGACGGGAACCCCGCTGGCGCTGAGGGAGCTCCCAACAGCAGCTGACAGAGAGGATCCCACGGCTGTGCTCTGGGGGAAAGAGGTGAGGATGGGGCCCGGCAGGGTCACCACCACCGGCGAGGGTTCGATCACGGTGGTGGAGTCAGCGCAGCGCAGAACACAAGGCTCGTTGCAGCTGTTGGCAAGCGGGGCTGGTCCGCAGGGGAAAGGGAGGCAGGGTCTGTAGCAAGACATCTCTCGGTGAGGGAGGCCGAGCTGAAACACAGAGCAGGGCATGAGCACGAGGCGGAAGCCGAGGGAAGAGCACGGGTCAGAACCACAAGCGTGCCTGCAGAAAGAGCCCGGGTGGGTTCAGACTTACCTAGCTGGCTGAGGAGGCGGCAGCGAGGGCAGTGGATGGCAGGCCTGGAGACGCATGGCCTTTAATACCCTGTCCCCAAGCCTCGGGGGACCTGAGGCGTTCTTTATTATGCATGAAGCGCTTTGCTAACCAGCAGGATTTGCTTGCAAAGCTCTCCTGGATGATTACATCTTTTCCCCTTTCATCTGGGAGGTTTTGCTCCCATCTAGCACGTGGGCAAGACTGAAATGTGCCCTTTGAGGTGCAGCAGTCATTACGTTGCTCCCCAAGGCCACGGGACGTTGTGGCCCATCTCGCCTCGGCGGCTCGCAGAGACGCCAAGTGGCATGCTGGCCATGCACGTTCCTGGAGCACGGCCGCCACCACCGCCCCTCCACACCGCGCTCTGCCCTTCAGGCATTGAGGAATTCAGCACCCGAAGTCACCTTGCCACTGTTTGCAGCTCAGGGCCTTGGCCTGAGCAGCAGAGACTCATACGCTTAGTAGGTATGTGTAGACACTTGGGCAATGGCCGGCCAGCGTCTTTCTGGCTCATCTTTTTGGCCCAGGTCTTGCAGTCTTCAGCTTTCCTGGACCCGGTAAGGCAACAATTTCACCCTGACCCTGGCCCCACAAAAGCACCCGGGAGCTCTGCTTCCCGGCCTTTACCACATCCCACAGAGGCTGTTGGCCTCCGGGGTGAGCATGAGGAGAAAAACAAACCCATTTTGGCTTGGATCACCCTCAGGCAAGGAGTCATAAGGCTCTTTGAACATCTGCCCGTTCCTTTGGTAGACTTGTTTTCAGTGAACAGTAAACGCTCTGAGCTGAACTCATGTGCCCGGTGGGAAGAAGAAAAGCAAAGGTGACGTCCTCTAGGAACACCACCATTCACATCCAGGAGTGAAGCTGCTGGACCTTCCTGATGAGAGTGACCAGCTCAGCTCTTTGGCCCGCCCTTTGATGTAGTGCTGACGTCTGTATGACTTGGGCAGAGGGTGAGCCACAAGGACTGCTGAACTGTGCGACCATCACAGGCCTCGCGCAAGGCATATGTCAACAGGTGCATGCTCATGCACACCTGCTGCACACACGGGGACACACACAATGCCCTTTGTCCTTGTTGGGAAACCCAGCCAAACCTAACCCAACCAAACCCAGCCCAGCCGCATCCAACCCAGCACACTGCAGCCCAACCCTACCCTCCCAAACAAACCAAACACAAACTCAACCACCACCATTCCAAACTAAATCAAATCAAATCAAATCAAATCAAGCTACTGAAGACAAACGGCATCTCCCCTTTGTAACTCTTCTCTGGCAGGTGGGATTCTGCTTTTTGCCAGGCTTTGAGTGCTGGGTGAGCCTCTGCCTTCCCCTGGGCTGCAGCGATCATGCCCTGGTGGAGTTCTCAATCTTGAGTGGTACAGGAAGAGTAAAGAGCAGAGTCAGGACCCTAAACCTCAGAAGGGAAAACTTTGGGCACTTTAGGGCGCTGGTGCGTGGGATCCCTTGGGAAATAAATATCCTTCCGAGATAAAGGAGCGAACGAGAGCTGGGGGATATTGAAAGACATTTTTCTTGGGGCGCGACAGCTCTCAATCCCGACGTGCAAGAAGTCAGGCAGGGGAGGCAGGGGGCCAGCTTGGCCAAGTCAAGACCTCTTAGCCAAACTAAACCACAGAAGCAAAATGCATAGGCAGTGGAGGCAGGGATACACATCCTGGGAAGATTATATAGGGAAATGGCCTGGGAGCGCGAGGAGGGGATCAGGAAAGCCAAGGCACAGCTGGAGCTGAACTCGGGTAGGGACGTGTGAAATAACAAGAAGGGTTTCCTCTGGTACATAGGACTACAAAGGAAGATGAAAGAAACTGCACACCCCCCGCCCTCCCCGATGAGTGAAACCAGGGAGCTTGGGAGACCTGGCTACAACTGACATGCAGGAGGCAGAGGTACTCAACAACTTTTTTGCCGCGGCAAAAAACACTGGCAAGTGCTCTAGCCACGCCAGCAGATTCACAGAATCCAGAGGCAGGGACGGGGGGAATAAAGTACCACGCACCGCAGGAGAAGATCCTGTTCGAGACCATCTAAGGAACCGGAATGTGCACAAGTCCGTGGGACCTGGTGAGACGCATCTGCAGTTGCTAAGCCACTATCCAAGCTCTTCTGCTTGAGCTGCTACTTCACAGCACAGGTGCTGTCGGTGAAATCAGCACTGCTTAGAAACGTTTGTCTGGTGGAAGAGGCAACGAAGTAAAAGTCGCTTTCTTTCCTTGCTTCCTTCCTCTTCCTAACCATCTACGGAAGACAGTGCTTTAAGACTGCACGTGGAGGTTTCCCCTTGACACGCGAAACAGGTGGACTCGACTGTCTGGGTGAGGCATGTAAGGAGGTTGTAGTGAGGTGGGTGTTGGTCTCTGTTCCCAAGTAACTAGCAATAGGATGAGAGGAAATGGCCTAAACTTGCACCCGTGGGGGTATAGATTGGATATTAGGAAAAATTTCGTTACTGAAAGAGTGGTCAAGCATTGGAACAAGCTGCCCAGTGAAGTGGTGGAGTGACCAGCACTGCAGGTGTTCAAAAAACATGTAGACATGGCACTTCGGGACATGGCTTAGTGGGCATGATGGTGTTGGGTTGACAGGCGGCCTTGACGATCTTAGAGGTCTTTTCCAACCTTAATGCTTCTATGATTCTATGTTCCCTTCATGGAAGTGACTGGTGTAATGTGGCAGAATGCACATCTCTATCTCCTGTTGCCCGTTCCATGGATACTGACTTCAGGCATTGTCATTACCCTCAGGCCAGGAATACGTATTGCCCAGAAGCTCATGTCCAGTAGCGCTGAATCTCCCACTGCTCCCAGCCCTATCTATATGCATTACCTAGTGTATGTCCATCAGCTGCCTTCAAGAGTGGCCAGCTGCCTGGGGGCCCCCATCAGCAGGTGGAGGCGGGGAAGTTTCCTGCAGGTTCTGCACCGTGCCCAACGACTGCACCCCCCTGCAGCTCACCCACAGAGCCCCATTGCTGTAGGAGCTGGTCACAGGCAAAGATGTGGAGGCCTTTCTGGATTCCTCTGTGTGGCTGAGGTTGGGCAGTGGCCAAGAGAAGAGAGGCCAGCTTGGCTGGAGCCCTGTCCCAAGGCCAAGTCCACGTGGCTTACAGCAGCTTGGACCTTGCCAAAGCACATACCTAGAAAACAGCAGCAAGGCCTTTCGTTGCAGTGCTGTGGCTCAGCCTGGAGACACAAGTGCCAAAGCGTCAGAGATTTCCAGTATGAGCAAGGTGGTGATGCGGAGTGCAGAAGCCTTGCAGCTTGCTGGGAGAGCTGTGCCCGAAACTGGCAGGCTAGAGACACAGAGCCACAGCATGCAGCAGATCCTGCAGCTGCTGAGCCCAGAGGAGCTCCTGGCCAGCCCGCCACAGGGAACGCAGAGTAGGGTCTCGGCCAGCTGAGCTCTCGGACGTTTCCCAAGACAGGGCACGTCTTCCAGATGGGTTTCTGCAGCAGGTTCTCTGCCCCCTTGGGAACAGCGTACAAGGAAGGAAGACATCCCAGGTTGAGTGAGGAGCGCTTCCCTATTCATTCACTGCCTCCCTTGCCTGATGGGCACCTTGCACTTGGAGGCCTCTGCTTCTGCCGGCAGTAGCTGAGGAGGGCCCATGCTGGCAGAGCCAAGGGAAGTTGCTGCCAACAGCCCGTTTTCTCTCAGATGTATCCTGGCACTTTTTTCAGTGGGACGCCTCCCTCCATCTCCTTTTAGACTGGCTCTTCTTGTGACCTCACCTTTCCATGGGGCTTATGGAAGTGGAAGTCAGGGACCTGAGTTGCCACAAGCAGTCCTACATGGGTCCTGGTGTGTCTGCGGGGGGCCAGTGCTGCGTGAAGTCATGGCAGTGACACTGACAGGGTGGATGTGGAGCAGAGGTAGCTGGAGTGGTCATCACATAGGGGAATGTGACACATAGTGTCACAGCCCTGGGCGAGCACTGTGACCTCACCCCGTACTCCACCAGGCAGGGGACACGGTGACAGGGAGCAGCAGGGATGCCCAGCTGCAGGGCAGGTGGGCATGATTTTCAAACCTGTGATGTTTTCCTTGTATTTCTGCCCTATTTTCCCCCACTGCCCAACTGGAAACCACAGAGCTTTAATGGGAAAGTTGTGTGCTTGTATCTTTCCTGTCCATTTGCTTTTTCTTTTCTCCCCTCTCGTGTAACTACCACCAAAGAGGAAGAGAGAAACAAAGAGAGAAAAGTCTGAAGTCAGACTTGTCTCTGATGAGGAAGGTGGTCATCATCATGGGGAATAGCCAGGGAGGAGTGGTATTCCACACCCCCAAACCGATTCGTCTTCTTGTCCAAGTACTCTTAGCCACACTAATTTTCCAGGAAAAAAAGATGTTTTCCTTCCTGTTCCTTCCCATCCTACCACTGTCCTCAGAACATGGCAGGAAAATTGTCATGGTTTGGCTTTCATTCGTAACGTCTCAGAAAAGAAAATCAAAAAAACAATAGGAGTTGTGGGAAGATAAGTATGACGTGGTAATAACCCGCAAAATGGACCTACACCCAAGTCCCTCAACCCCTGGCCCCTCCATCACCCCCGGAGTATTTGTGGACATCTCCCCTAAAAGATACTGAGCTGATCACAGTCCTCTCCCCAGTCTCTTACAGGATCACAGCCTTGTGTGTGGTGGAGGTAGCTGTGTAGTCCAGGGGTTGACACTGGGTCCAATGCTCTTTAACATCTTCAGGAATGACCTGGAGCACGGGCAGAGTGCACCCTCAGTAAGTCTGCGGATGACACAAAACGGGGAGGAGGGGCTGATAGGCCAGATGGTTGTTGCGCTGCCGTCCAGCTGGACCTCGACAGACTGCAGAAGCCTTTGCTCTGTGGCTGCAGGGTGTCCCACAGGAGACAGGTGGATGGGCCTGTATTGAAGCACAAAGTGCTGGCTCTTCTGGGAACCCAACGAGAAAGGCATGAAGGCTTTCAAGGGAGGCAGTTGTTTTATTATTAACATGGCAACGGTGAGAGCAAATCGTAGAACCCTTCATCTCGTCTGATGCTGGGAACCCCAAGATGGTGCAACCATTGGTCAGGGCATGGCATGCTGCACGCGTGCCGTCCGTGGTGACGTCCACCAGCTCTGCATTCGCTTGCACTCTTGCAGAGCCTTGACTGCAGCCCAACTTCAGTATGCTAGTGGTCGCTGATAGCAATCAGGCCTGGAATGCGGACTTAGCTTTGAATTGAAGGCTCCCTTGGGTGAGAGGTCCTGAGAATAAACCTAGAGCTCCTGGGAACAGCGCACACAGTTGGTGCTAGAAGCCATTGTATGGGCTGTCTTGCAGTAGGCATTGTATTTGTGGAGTTGGTGACCTTGAGCAGGCCACGTCTGCTCGATCGGGCCTCGTGCTTAAGGCCCGATGTGTTAGCGTAGGTCGTAGGTAGCTGCGGCAAGGGAACCAGCTGGAGTGCCCCGTGCCGGGCTGTGCTGTGTGCTGGTGGATGTTGTGACAGAGACAACACTCCAGCTTGTCAGGAGAAGACACATGATTCTGGTTGTTACCCAAAATAAAAGGCCGCGTGGCTTGGTAGGCGGGAGGAACCCCTCCACGGATGGGGTGCACGCAGCATGTCATGGGAGAATCCCCCTGGGGTCCGTCCGACGCTGCATGGCACCAGGGTGCCCAGCATCTGAAGGGACGTCAGATTTACTCGCTATCTACATTCCTCTTCCTACCCTATCTTATTAAAAGAGCTTTTATCAAGGCACTTGTTGTTGTTGGGCCTTTCTTACTGAGATCCAGCAAAGCAGCATGCACCATTTCTTTCTCTGTCACATCCCACCCCCACGCGCCTGGCGCAGAACAGCCCCCTAATATTTCAAGAGGACAGGACAAAACGGTACACGCCTGCTTGTGCTGAAAGACACACTGACTAGATGTGCATCTATGAGGAGCACGTAGCGGTCACAGAGCGCTCGTGATACGGATTGGCCGTGACGTGATCGCTGCCTCCGCGTGCAATAGTCTTCCAGGCTGACGACTGCATGGCCATGCCTGGGGCTTGCCCTGGGGCTTTCTCCCAACCCTCCCACGCTGTAAAACACAGGATCAGCCTGCCTAGGAAGCTGCCCCGCTATCACTTCAGGGCACGCTTTGTACTGGCAGGCCTTCTCGATGCGCAGAAACACCACCTGCCATTCAGACCACCTCGTGCCTGTAGCCTGCCTGAGCCTCTTTGGACGGCTCCCTGGCAGCGATACCTGTGAGTGAGCATCAGCTTCCTCAAGCGGTCACAGCGGCACCACTTGGACGGGCTATTTCCCGGGCCCGGCTGTCCCTTCGCTGGCCTGACCAAAACTAAGTGCACTGGTTCCGCGGCCGGGGAACACAGAGCTGGGCACAGGGCACGTGGCAGGAGAAAGAGCACCCGCCTCTCCATCAGCATGCCTCCAGATGCCCCTCTCTGCCTCTCCCCAGTGGGCCTTGCCACCTCCATCCTCTTCTGCTCACCTCGGACGCTTGGTGGGAGACCAAGCGGAAGGCCATTTCACAGCGGCCGGCCCGCACGTGCCCAGGGACGAGGCAAGGGCAGCGTGCAAGGGCTGAGCAGGAGTCTGTGCATCGACCTGTAGCGAAAATCACGAGCCCCACAGCACGCCCCATTGCCCGGGGGCGGTTGCGATTTCAGGAGAAAGGAACACGAGGAGACTCAGGCTGGGATGCAGCATTTCTTTAATGAGAACAGAAAGTGTGCATTTTGAGGGGAGGGGGAAGAGCGCTGAGCCTGCGAGGTCGAGGGCTCCACAGGGCAAGAGGACACCATCCTTTGCAGCGGGATGCCAAGCGCCTGCAAGGCGCTCCGTTCTCCCCGTTGCAGCTGCAGCCGGTGAGAATCCTCTCGCATCTACAGCACGGGCGGGTGAAGTATGTTGCCTGGGTCAACGGCAGAAGCTGTGAAGCCCCGGAGGGAGGATGGGGGGGCTACCTGGGGGTAGCAAGGAAAGCACAGGAAGAATAAGAGCAAGACGGGCACGATGCCAAGGGATGACACACGGCTGCCTTCCATTCAGGGGGAGAGGCAGGCATCCCACGCACTGGGAAACCACAGGCATCCCCCCCGGTCCTGGATCCAGATCTCGTTTATCCGTTCCTGGTTGTTCTTTCCAACCTAAGCGATCCGCTGGCCCTGCCACTACAGATTGCACGAACGCAGGGGCCCACACAGACCGCTCCCGAGGCCTGTGAACCTCCCAAATCCAAGGGAGCCCCCAGAAGAGATGGGAACCCCGCTGGCGCTGAGGGAGCTCCCAACAGCAGCTGACAGAGAGGATCCCACGGCTGTGCTCTGGGGGAAAGAGGTGAGGATGGGGCCCGGCAGGGTCACCACCACCGGCGAGGGTTCGATCACGGTGGTGGAGTCAGCGCAGCGCAGAACACAAGGCTCGTTGCAGCTGTTGGCAAGCGGGGCTGGTCCGCAGGGGAAAGGGAGGCAGGGTCTGTAGCAAGACATCTCTCGGTGAGGGAGGCCGAGCTGAAACACAGAGCAGGGCATGAGCACGAGGCGGAAGCCGAGGGAAGAGCACGGGTCAGAACCACAAGCGTGCCTGCAGAAAGAGCCCGGGTGGGTTCAGACTTACCTAGCTGGCTGAGGAGGCGGCAGCGAGGGCAGTGGATGGCAGGCCCGGAGACGCATGGCCTTTAATACCCTGTCCCCAAGCCTCGGGGGACCTGAGGCGTTCTTTATTATGCATGAAGCGCTTTGCTAACCAGCAGGATTTGCTTGCAAAGCTCTCCTGGATGATTACATCTTTTCCCCTTTCATCTGGGAGGTTTTGCTCCCATCTAGCACGTGGGCAAGACTGAAATGTGCCCTTTGAGGTGCAGCAGTCATTACGTTGCTCCCCAAGGCCACGGGACGTTGTGGCCCATCTCGCCTCGGCGGCTCGCAGAGACGCCAAGTGGCATGCTGGCCATGCACGTTCCTGGAGCACGGCCGCCACCACCGCCCCTCCACACCGCGCTCTGCCCTTCAGGCATTGAGGAATTCAGCACCCGAAGTCACCTTGCCACTGTTTGCAGCTCAGGGCCTTGGCCTGAGCAGCAGAGACTCATACGCTTAGTAGGTATGTGTAGACACTTGGGCAATGGCCGGCCAGCGTCTTTCTGGCTCATCTTTTTGGCCCAGGTCTTGCAGTCTTCAGCTTTCCTGGACCCGGTAAGGCAACAATTTCACCCTGACCCTGGCCCCACAAAAGCACCCGGGAGCTCTGCTTCCCGGCCTTTACCACATCCCACAGAGGCTGTTGGCCTCCGGGGTGAGCATGAGGAGAAAAACAAACCCATTTTGGCTTGGATCACCCTCAGGCAAGGAGTCATAAGGCTCTTTGAACATCTGCCCGTTCCTTTGGTAGACTTGTTTTCAGTGAACAGTAAACGCTCTGAGCTGAACTCATGTGCCCGGTGGGAAGAAGAAAAGCAAAGGTGACGTCCTCTAGGAACACCACCATTCACATCCAGGAGTGAAGCTGCTGGACCTTCCTGATGAGAGTGACCAGCTCAGCTCTTTGGCCCGCCCTTTGATGTAGTGCTGACGTCTGTATGACTTGGGCAGAGGGTGAGCCACAAGGACTGCTGAACTGTGCGACCATCACAGGCCTCGCGCAAGGCATATGTCAACAGGTGCATGCTCATGCACACCTGCTGCACACACGGGGACACACACAATGCCCTTTGTCCTTGTTGGGAAACCCAGCCAAACCTAACCCAACCAAACCCAGCCCAGCCGCATCCAACCCAGCACACTGCAGCCCAACCCTACCCTCCCAAACAAACCAAACACAAACTCAACCACCACCATTCCAAACTAAATCAAATCAAATCAAATCAAATCAAGCTACTGAAGACAAACGGCATCTCCCCTTTGTAACTCTTCTCTGGCAGGTGGGATTCTGCTTTTTGCCAGGCTTTGAGTGCTGGGTGAGCCTCTGCCTTCCCCTGGGCTGCAGCGATCATGCCCTGGTGGAGTTCTCAATCTTGAGTGGTACAGGAAGAGTAAAGAGCAGAGTCAGGACCCTAAACCTCAGAAGGGAAAACTTTGGGCACTTTAGGGCGCTGGTGCGTGGGATCCCTTGGGAAATAAATATCCTTCCGAGATAAAGGAGCGAACGAGAGCTGGGGGATATTGAAAGACATTTTTCTTGGGGCGCGACAGCTCTCAATCCCGACGTGCAAGAAGTCAGGCAGGGGAGGCAGGGAGCCAGCTTGGCCAAGTCAAGACCTCTTAGCCAAACTAAACCACAGAAGCAAAATGCATAGGCAGTGGAGGCAGGGATACACATCCTGGGAAGATTATATAGGGAAATGGCCTGGGAGCGCGAGGAGGGGATCAGGAAAGCCAAGGCACAGCTGGAGCTGAACTCGGGTAGGGACGTGTGAAATAACAAGAAGGGTTTCCTCTGGTACATAGGACTACAAAGGAAGATGAAAGAAACTGCACACCCCCCGCCCTCCCCGATGAGTGAAACCAGGGAGCTTGGGAGACCTGGCTACAACTGACATGCAGGAGGCAGAGGTACTCAACAACTTTTTTGCCGCGGCAAAAAACACTGGCAAGTGCTCTAGCCACGCCAGCAGATTCACAGAATCCAGAGGCAGGGACGGGGGGAATAAAGTACCACGCACCGCAGGAGAAGATCCTGTTCGAGACCATCTAAGGAACCGGAATGTGCACAAGTCCGTGGGACCTGGTGAGACGCATCTGCAGTTGCTAAGCCACTATCCAAGCTCTTCTGCTTGAGCTGCTACTTCACAGCACAGGTGCTGTCGGTGAAATCAGCACTGCTTAGAAACGTTTGTCTGGTGGAAGAGGCAACGAAGTAAAAGTCGCTTTCTTTCCTTGCTTCCTTCCTCTTCCTAACCATCTACGGAAGACAGTGCTTTAAGACTGCACGTGGAGGTTTCCCCTTGACACGCGAAACAGGTGGACTCGACTGTCTGGGTGAGGCATGTAAGGAGGTTGTAGTGAGGTGGGTGTTGGTCTCTGTTCCCAAGTAACTAGCAATAGGATGAGAGGAAATGGCCTAAACTTGCACCCGTGGGGGTATAGATTGGATATTAGGAAAAATTTCGTTGCTGAAAGAGTGGTCAAGCATTGGAACAAGCTGCCCAGTGAAGTGGTGGAGTGACCAGCACTGCAGGTGTTCAAAAAACATGTAGACATGGCACTTCGGGACATGGCTTAGTGGGCATGATGGTGTTGGGTTGACAGGCGGCCTTGACGATCTTAGAGGTCTTTTCCAACCTTAATGCTTCTATGATTCTATGTTCCCTTCATGGAAGTGACTGGTGTAATGTGGCAGAATGCACATCTCTATCTCCTGTTGCCCGTTCCATGGATACTGACTTCAGGCATTGTCATTACCCTCAGGCCAGGAATACGTATTGCCCAGAAGCTCATGTCCAGTAGCGCTGAATCTCCCACTGCTCCCAGCCCTATCTATATGCATTACCTAGTGTATGTCCATCAGCTGCCTTCAAGAGTGGCCAGCTGCCTGGGGGCCCCCATCCGCAGGTGGAGGCGGGGAAGTTTCCTGCAGGTTCTGCACCGTGCCCAACGACTGCACCCCCCTGCAGCTCACCCACAGAGCCCCATTGCTGTAGGAGCTGGTCACAGGCAAAGATGTGGAGGCCTTTCTGGATTCCTCTGTGTGGCTGAGGTTGGGCAGTGGCCAAGAGAAGAGAGGCCAGCTTGGCTGGAGCCCTGTCCCAAGGCCAAGTCCACGTGGCTTACAGCAGCTTGGACCTTGCCAAAGCACATACCTAGAAAACAGCAGCAAGGCCTTTCGTTGCAGTGCTGTGGCTCAGCCTGGAGACACAAGTGCCAAAGCGTCAGAGATTTCCAGTATGAGCAAGGTGGTGATGCGGAGTGCAGAAGCCTTGCAGCTTGCTGGGAGAGCTGTGCCCGAAACTGGCAGGCTAGAGACACAGAGCCACAGTATGCAGCAGATCCTGCAGCTGCTGAGCCCAGAGGAGCTCCTGGCCAGCCCGCCACAGGGAACGCAGAGTAGGGTCTCGGCCAGCTGAGCTCTCGGACGTTTCCCAAGACAGGGCACGTCTTCCAGATGGGTTTCTGCAGCAGGTTCTCTGCCCCCTTGGGAACAGCGTACAAGGAAGGAAGACATCCCAGGTTGAGTGAGGAGCGCTTCCCTATTCATTCACTGCCTCCCTTGCCTGATGGGCACCTTGCACTTGGAGGCCTCTGCTTCTGCCGGCAGTAGCTGAGGAGGGCCCATGCTGGCAGAGCCAAGGGAAGTTGCTGCCAACAGCCCGTTTTCTCTCAGATGTATCCTGGCACTTTTTTCAGTGGGACGCCTCCCTCCATCTCCTTTTAGACTGGCTCTTCTTGTGACCTCACCTTTCCATGGGGCTTATGGAAGTGGAAGTCAGGGACCTGAGTTGCCACAAGCAGTCCTACATGGGTCCTGGTGTGTCTGCGGGGGGCCAGTGCTGCGTGAAGTCATGGCAGTGACACTGACAGGGTGGATGTGGAGCAGAGGTAGCTGGAGTGGTCATCACATAGGGGAATGTGACACATAGTGTCACAGCCCTGGGCGAGCACTGTGACCTCACCCCGTACTCCACCAGGCAGGGGACACGGTGACAGGGAGCAGCAGGGATGCCCAGCTGCAGGGCAGGTGGGCATGATTTTCAAACCTGTGATGTTTTCCTTGTATTTCTGCCCTATTTTCCCCCACTGCCCAACTGGAAACCACAGAGCTTTAATGGGAAAGTTGTGTGCTTGTATCTTTCCTGTCCATTTGCTTTTTCTTTTCTCCCCTCTCGTGTAACTACCACCAAAGAGGAAGAGAGAAACAAAGAGAGAAAAGTCTGAAGTCAGACTTGTCTCTGATGAGGAAGGTGGTCATCATCATGGGGAATAGCCAGGGAGGAGTGGTATTCCACACCCCCAAACCGATTCGTCTTCTTGTCCAAGTACTCTTAGCCACACTAATTTTCCAGGAAAAAAAGATGTTTTCCTTCCTGTTCCTTCCCATCCTACCACTGTCCTCAGAACATGGCAGGAAAATTGTCATGGTTTGGCTTTCATTCGTAACGTCTCAGAAAAGAAAATCAAAAAAACAATAGGAGTTGTGGGAAGATAAGTATGACGTGGTAATAACCCGCAAAATGGACCTACACCCAAGTCCCTCAACCCCTGGCCCCTCCATCACCCCCGGAGTATTTGTGGACATCTCCCCTAAAAGATACTGAGCTGATCACAGTCCTCTCCCCAGTCTCTTACAGGATCACAGCCTTGTGTGTGGTGGAGGTAGCTGTGTAGTCCAGGGGTTGACACTGGGTCCAATGCTCTTTAACATCTTCAGGAATGACCTGGAGCACGGGCAGAGTGCACCCTCAGTAAGTCTGCGGATGACACAAAACGGGGAGGAGGGGCTGATAGGCCAGATGGTTGTTGCGCTGCCGTCCAGCTGGACCTCGACAGACTGCAGAAGCCTTTGCTCTGTGGCTGCAGGGTGTCCCACAGGAGACAGGTGGATGGGCCTGTATTGAAGCACAAAGTGCTGGCTCTTCTGGGAACCCAACGAGAAAGGCATGAAGGCTTTCAAGGGAGGCAGTTGTTTTATTATTAACATGGCAACGGTGAGAGCAAATCGTAGAACCCTTCATCTCGTCTGATGCTGGGAACCCCAAGATGGTGCAACCATTGGTCAGGGCATGGCATGCTGCACGCGTGCCGTCCGTGGTGACGTCCACCAGCTCTGCATTCGCTTGCACTCTTGCAGAGCCTTGACTGCAGCCCAACTTCAGTATGCTAGTGGTCGCTGATAGCAATCAGGCCTGGAATGCGGACTTAGCTTTGAATTGAAGGCTCCCTTGGGTGAGAGGTCCTGAGAATAAACCTAGAGCTCCTGGGAACAGCGCACACAGTTGGTGCTAGAAGCCATTGTATGGGCTGTCTTGCAGTAGGCATTGTATTTGTGGAGTTGGTGACCTTGAGCAGGCCACGTCTGCTCGATCGGGCCTCGTGCTTAAGGCCCGATGTGTTAGCGTAGGTCGTAGGTAGCTGCGGCAAGGGAACCAGCTGGAGTGCCCCGTGCCGGGCTGTGCTGTGTGCTGGTGGATGTTGTGACAGAGACAACACTCCAGCTTGTCAGGAGAAGACACATGATTCTGGTTGTTACCCAAAATAAAAGGCCGCGTGGCTTGGTAGGCGGGAGGAACCCCTCCACGGATGGGGTGCACGCAGCATGTCATGGGAGAATCCCCCTGGGGTCCGTCCGACGCTGCATGGCACCAGGGTGCCCAGCATCTGAAGGGACGTCAGATTTACTCGCTATCTACATTCCTCTTCCTACCCTATCTTATTAAAAGAGCTTTTATCAAGGCACTTGTTGTTGTTGGGCCTTTCTTACTGAGATCCAGCAAAGCAGCATGCACCATTTCTTTCTCTGTCACATCCCACCCCCACGCGCCTGGCGCAGAACAGCCCCCTAATATTTCAAGAGGACAGGACAAAACGGTACACACCTGCTTGTGCTGAAAGACACACTGACTAGATGTGCATCTATGAGGAGCACGTAGCGGTCACAGAGCGCTCGTGATACGGATTGGCCGTGACGTGATCGCTGCCTCCGCGTGCAATAGTCTTCCAGGCTGACGACTGCATGGCCATGCCTGGGGCTTGCCCTGGGGCTTTCTCCCAACCCTCCCACGCTGTAAAACACAGGATCAGCCTGCCTAGGAAGCTGCCCCGCTATCACTTCAGGGCACGCTTTGTACTGGCAGGCCTTCTCGATGCGCAGAAACACCACCTGCCATTCAGACCACCTCGTGCCTGTAGCCTGCCTGAGCCTCTTTGGACGGCTCCCTGGCAGCGATACCTGTGAGTGAGCATCAGCTTCCTCAAGCGGTCACAGCGGCACCACTTGGACGGGCTATTTCCCGGGCCCGGCTGTCCCTTCGCTGGCCTGACCAAAACTAAGTGCACTGGTTCCGCGGCCGGGGAACACAGAGCTGGGCACAGGGCACGTGGCAGGAGAAAGAGCACCCGCCTCTCCATCAGCATGCCTCCAGATGCCCCTCTCTGCCTCTCCCCAGTGGGCCTTGCCACCTCCATCCTCTTCCGCTCACCTCGGACGCTTGGTGGGAGACCAAGCGGAAGGCCATTTCACAGCGGCCGGCCCGCACGTGCCCAGGGACGAGGCAAGGGCAGCGTGCAAGGGCTGAGCAGGAGTCTGTGCATCGACCTGTAGGGAAAATCACGAGCCCCACAGCACGCCCCATTGCCCGGGGGCGGTTGCGATTTCAGGAGAAAGGAACACGAGGAGACTCAGGCTGGGATGCAGCATTTCTTTAATGAGAACAGAAAGTGTGCATTTTGAGGGGAGGGGGAAGAGCGCTGAGCCTGCGAGGTCGAGGGCTCCACAGGGCAAGAGGACACCACCCTTTGCAGCTGCAGCCGGTGAGAATCCTCTCGCATCTACAGCACGGGCGGGTGAAGTATGTTGCCTGGGTCAACGGCAGAAGCTGTGAAGCCCCGGAGGGAGGATGGGGGGGCTACCTGGGGGTAGCAAGGAAAGCACAGGAAGAATAAGAGCAAGACGGGCACGATGCCAAGGGATGACACACGGCTGCCTTCCATTCAGGGGGAGAGGCAGGCATCCCACGCACTGGGAAACCACAGGCATCCCCCCCGGTCCTGGATCCAGATCTCGTTTATCCGTTCCTGGTTGTTCTTTCCAACCTAAGCGATCCGCTGGCCCTGCCACTACAGATTGCACGAACGCAGGGGCCCACACAGACCGCTCCCGAGGCCTGTGAACCTCCCAAATCCAAGGGAGCCCCCAGAAGAGACGGGAACCCCGCTGGCGCTGAGGGAGCTCCCAACAGCAGCTGACAGAGAGGATCCCACGGCTGTGCTCTGGGGGAAAGAGGTGAGGATGGGGCCCGGCAGGGTCACCACCACCGGCGAGGGTTCGATCACGGTGGTGGAGTCAGCGCAGCGCAGAACACAAGGCTCGTTGCAGCTGTTGGCAAGCGGGGCTGGTCCGCAGGGGAAAGGGAGGCAGGGTCTGTAGCAAGACATCTCTCGGTGAGGGAGGCCGAGCTGAAACACAGAGCAGGGCATGAGCACGAGGCGGAAGCCGAGGGAAGAGCACGGGTCAGAACCACAAGCGTGCCTGCAGAAAGAGCCCGGGTGGGTTCAGACTTACCTAGCTGGCTGAGGAGGCGGCAGCGAGGGCAGTGGATGGCAGGCCCGGAGACGCATGGCCTTTAATACCCTGTCCCCAAGCCTCGGGGGACCTGAGGCGTTCTTTATTATGCATGAAGCGCTTTGCTAACCAGCAGGATTTGCTTGCAAAGCTCTCCTGGATGATTACATCTTTTCCCCTTTCATCTGGGAGGTTTTGCTCCCATCTAGCACGTGGGCAAGACTGAAATGTGCCCTTTGAGGTGCAGCAGTCATTACGTTGCTCCCCAAGGCCACGGGACGTTGTGGCCCATCTCGCCTCGGCGGCTCGCAGAGACGCCAAGTGGCATGCTGGCCATGCACGTTCCTGGAGCACGGCCGCCACCACCGCCCCTCCACACCGCGCTCTGCCCTTCAGGCATTGAGGAATTCAGCACCCGAAGTCACCTTGCCACTGTTTGCAGCTCAGGGCCTTGGCCTGAGCAGCAGAGACTCATACGCTTAGTAGGTATGTGTAGACACTTGGGCAATGGCCGGCCAGCGTCTTTCTGGCTCATCTTTTTGGCCCAGGTCTTGCAGTCTTCAGCTTTCCTGGACCCGGTAAGGCAACAATTTCACCCTGACCCTGGCCCCACAAAAGCACCCGGGAGCTCTGCTTCCCGGCCTTTACCACATCCCACAGAGGCTGTTGGCCTCCGGGGAGAGCATGAGGAGAAAAACAAACCCATTTTGGCTTGGATCACCCTCAGGCAAGGAGTCATAAGGCTCTTTGAACATCTGCCCGTTCCTTTGGTAGACTTGTTTTCAGTGAACAGTAAACGCTCTGAGCTGAACTCATGTGCCCGGTGGGAAGAAGAAAAGCAAAGGTGACGTCCTCTAGGAACACCACCATTCACATCCAGGAGTGAAGCTGCTGGACCTTCCTGATGAGAGTGACCAGCTCAGCTCTTTGGCCCGCCCTTTGATGTAGTGCTGACGTCTGTATGACTTGGGCAGAGGGTGAGCCACAAGGACTGCTGAACTGTGCGACCATCACAGGCCTCGCGCAAGGCATATGTCAACAGGTGCATGCTCATGCACACCTGCTGCACACACGGGGACACACACAATGCCCTTTGTCCTTGTTGGGAAACCCAGCCAAACCTAACCCAACCAAACCCAGCCCAGCCGCATCCAACCCAGCACACTGCAGCCCAACCCTACCCTCCCAAACAAACCAAACACAAACTCAACCACCACCATTCCAAACTAAATCAAATCAAATCAAATCAAGCTACTGAAGACAAACGGCATCTCCCCTTTGTAACTCTTCTCTGGCAGGTGGGATTCTGCTTTTTGCCAGGCTTTGAGTGCTGGGTGAGCCTCTGCCTTCCCCTGGGCTGCAGCGATCATGCCCTGGTGGAGTTCTCAATCTTGAGTGGTACAGGAAGAGTAAAGAGCAGAGTCAGGACCCTAAACCTCAGAAGGGAAAACTTTGGGCACTTTAGGGCGCTGGTGCGTGGGATCCCTTGGGAAATAAATATCCTTCCGAGATAAAGGAGCGAACGAGAGCTGGGGGATATTGAAAGACATTTTTCTTGGGGCGCGACAGCTCTCAATCCCGACGTGCAAGAAGTCAGGCAGGGGAGGCAGGGGGCCAGCTTGGCCAAGTCAAGACCTCTTAGCCAAACTAAACCACAGAAGCAAAATGCATAGGCAGTGGAGGCAGGGATACACATCCTGGGAAGATTATATAGGGAAATGGCCTGGGAGCGCGAGGAGGGGATCAGGAAAGCCAAGGCACAGCTGGAGCTGAACTCGGGTAGGGACGTGTGAAATAACAAGAAGGGTTTCCTCTGGTACATAGGACTACAAAGGAAGATGAAAGAAACTGCACACCCCCCCGCCCTCCCCGATGAGTGAAACCAGGGAGCTTGGGAGACCTGGCTACAACTGACATGCAGGAGGCAGAGGTACTCAACAACTTTTTTGCCGCGGCAAAAAACACTGGCAAGTGCTCTAGCCACGCCAGCAGATTCACAGAATCCAGAGGCAGGGACGGGGGGAATAAAGTACCACGCACCGCAGGAGAAGATCCTGTTCGAGACCATCTAAGGAACCGGAATGTGCACAAGTCCGTGGGACCTGGTGAGACGCATCTGCAGTTGCTAAGCCACTATCCAAGCTCTTCTGCTTGAGCTGCTACTTCACAGCACAGGTGCTGTCGGTGAAATCAGCACTGCTTAGAAACGTTTGTCTGGTGGAAGAGGCAACGAAGTAAAAGTCGCTTTCTTTCCTTGCTTCCTTCCTCTTCCTAACCATCTACGGAAGACAGTGCTTTAAGACTGCACGTGGAGGTTTCCCCTTGACACGCGAAACAGGTGGACTCGACTGTCTGGGTGAGGCATGTAAGGAGGTTGTAGTGAGGTGGGTGTTGGTCTCTGTTCCCAAGTAACTAGCAATAGGATGAGAGGAAATGGCCTAAACTTGCACCCGTGGGGGTATAGATTGGATATTAGGAAAAATTTCGTTACTGAAAGAGTGGTCAAGCATTGGAACAAGCTGCCCAGTGAAGTGGTGGAGTGACCAGCACTGCAGGTGTTCAAAAAACATGTAGACATGGCACTTCGGGACATGGCTTAGTGGGCATGATGGTGTTGGGTTGACAGGCGGCCTTGACGATCTTAGAGGTCTTTTCCAACCTTAATGCTTCTATGATTCTATGTTCCCTTCATGGAAGTGACTGGTGTAATGTGGCAGAATGCACATCTCTATCTCCTGTTGCCCGTTCCATGGATACTGACTTCAGGCATTGTCATTACCCTCAGGCCAGGAATACGTATTGCCCAGAAGCTCATGTCCAGTAGCGCTGAATCTCCCACTGCTCCCAGCCCTATCTATATGCATTACCTAGTGTATGTCCATCAGCTGCCTTCAAGAGTGGCCAGCTGCCTGGGGGCCCCCATCCGCAGGTGGAGGCGGGGAAGTTTCCTGCAGGTTCTGCACCGTGCCCAACGACTGCACCCCCCTGCAGCTCACCCACAGAGCCCCATTGCTGTAGGAGCTGGTCACAGGCAAAGATGTGGAGGCCTTTCTGGATTCCTCTGTGTGGCTGAGGTTGGGCAGTGGCCAAGAGAAGAGAGGCCAGCTTGGCTGGAGCCCTGTCCCAAGGCCAAGTCCACGTGGCTTACAGCAGCTTGGACCTTGCCAAAGCACATACCTAGAAAACAGCAGCAAGGCCTTTCGTTGCAGTGCTGTGGCTCAGCCTGGAGACACAAGTGCCAAAGCGTCAGAGATTTCCAGTATGAGCAAGGTGGTGATGCGGAGTGCAGAAGCCTTGCAGCTTGCTGGGAGAGCTGTGCCCGAAACTGGCAGGCTAGAGACACAGAGCCACAGCATGCAGCAGATCCTGCAGCTGCTGAGCCCAGAGGAGCTCCTGGCCAGCCCGCCACAGGGAACGCAGAGTAGGGTCTCGGCCAGCTGAGCTCTCGGACGTTTCCCAAGACAGGGCACGTCTTCCAGATGGGTTTCTGCAGCAGGTTCTCTGCCCCCTTGGGAACAGCGTACAAGGAAGGAAGACATCCCAGGTTGAGTGAGGAGCGCTTCCCTATTCATTCACTGCCTCCCTTGCCTGATGGGCACCTTGCACTTGGAGGCCTCTGCTTCTGCCGGCAGTAGCTGAGGAGGGCCCATGCTGGCAGAGCCAAGGGAAGTTGCTGCCAACAGCCCGTTTTCTCTCAGATGTATCCTGGCACTTTTTTCAGTGGGACGCCTCCCTCCATCTCCTTTTAGACTGGCTCTTCTTGTGACCTCACCTTTCCATGGGGCTTATGGAAGTGGAAGTCAGGGACCTGAGTTGCCACAAGCAGTCCTACATGGGTCCTGGTGTGTCTGCGGGGGGCCAGTGCTGCGTGAAGTCATGGCAGTGACACTGACAGGGTGGATGTGGAGCAGAGGTAGCTGGAGTGGTCATCACATAGGGGAATGTGACACATAGTGTCACAGCCCTGGGCGAGCACTGTGACCTCACCCCGTACTCCACCAGGCAGGGGACACGGTGACAGGGAGCAGCAGGGATGCCCAGCTGCAGGGCAGGTGGGCATGATTTTCAAACCTGTGATGTTTTCCTTGTATTTCTGCCCTATTTTCCCCCACTGCCCAACTGGAAACCACAGAGCTTTAATGGGAAAGTTGTGTGCTTGTATCTTTCCTGTCCATTTGCTTTTTCTTTTCTCCCCTCTCGTGTAACTACCACCAAAGAGGAAGAGAGAAACAAAGAGAGAAAAGTCTGAAGTCAGACTTGTCTCTGATGAGGAAGGTGGTCATCATCATGGGGAATAGCCAGGGAGGAGTGGTATTCCACACCCCCAAACCGATTCGTCTTCTTGTCCAAGTACTCTTAGCCACACTAATTTTCCAGGAAAAAAAGATGTTTTCCTTCCTGTTCCTTCCCATCCTACCACTGTCCTCAGAACATGGCAGGAAAATTGTCATGGTTTGGCTTTCATTCGTAACGTCTCAGAAAAGAAAATCAAAAAAACAATAGGAGTTGTGGGAAGATAAGTATGACGTGGTAATAACCCGCAAAATGGACCTACACCCAAGTCCCTCAACCCCTGGCCCCTCCATCACCCCCGGAGTATTTGTGGACATCTCCCCTAAAAGATACTGAGCTGATCACAGTCCTCTCCCCAGTCTCTTACAGGATCACAGCCTTGTGTGTGGTGGAGGTAGCTGTGTAGTCCAGGGGTTGACACTGGGTCCAATGCTCTTTAACATCTTCAGGAATGACCTGGAGCACGGGCAGAGTGCACCCTCAGTAAGTCTGCGGATGACACAAAACGGGGAGGAGGGGCTGATAGGCCAGATGGTTGTTGCGCTGCCGTCCAGCTGGACCTCGACAGACTGCAGAAGCCTTTGCTCTGTGGCTGCAGGGTGTCCCACAGGAGACAGGTGGATGGGCCTGTATTGAAGCACAAAGTGCTGGCTCTTCTGGGAACCCAACGAGAAAGGCATGAAGGCTTTCAAGGGAGGCAGTTGTTTTATTATTAACATGGCAACGGTGAGAGCAAATCGTAGAACCCTTCATCTCGTCTGATGCTGGGAACCCCAAGATGGTGCAACCATTGGTCAGGGCATGGCATGCTGCACGCGTGCCGTCCGTGGTGACGTCCACCAGCTCTGCATTCGCTTGCACTCTTGCAGAGCCTTGACTGCAGCCCAACTTCAGTATGCTAGTGGTCGCTGATAGCAATCAGGCCTGGAATGCGGACTTAGCTTTGAATTGAAGGCTCCCTTGGGTGAGAGGTCCTGAGAATAAACCTAGAGCTCCTGGGAACAGCGCACACAGTTGGTGCTAGAAGCCATTGTATGGGCTGTCTTGCAGTAGGCATTGTATTTGTGGAGTTGGTGACCTTGAGCAGGCCACGTCTGCTCGATCGGGCCTCGTGCTTAAGGCCCGATGTGTTAGCGTAGGTCGTAGGTAGCTGCGGCAAGGGAACCAGCTGGAGTGCCCCATGCCGGGCTGTGCTGTGTGCTGGTGGATGTTGTGACAGAGACAACACTCCAGCTTGTCAGGAGAAGACACATGATTCTGGTTGTTACCCAAAATAAAAGGCCGCGTGGCTTGGTAGGCGGGAGGAACCTCTCCACGGATGGGGTGCACGCAGCATGTCATGGGAGAATCCCCCTGGGGTCCGTCCGACGCTGCATGGCACCAGGGTGCCCAGCATCTGAAGGGACGTCAGATTTACTCGCTATCTACATTCCTCTTCCTACCCTATCTTATTAAAAGAGCTTTTATCAAGGCACTTGTTGTTGTTGGGCCTTTCTTACTGAGATCCAGCAAAGCAGCATGCACCATTTCTTTCTCTGTCACATCCCACCCCCACGCGCCTGGCGCAGAACAGCCCCCTAATATTTCAAGAGGACAGGACAAAACGGTACACGCCTGCTTGTGCTGAAAGACACACTGACTAGATGTGCATCTATGAGGAGCACGTAGCGGTCACAGAGCGCTCGTGATACGGATTGGCCGTGACGTGATCGCTGCCTCCGCGTGCAATAGTCTTCCAGGCTGACGACTGCATGGCCATGCCTGGGGCTTGCCCTGGGGCTTTCTCCCAACCCTCCCACGCTGTAAAACACAGGATCAGCCTGCCTAGGAAGCTGCCCCGCTATCACTTCAGGGCACGCTTTGTACTGGCAGGCCTTCTCGATGCGCAGAAACACCACCTGCCATTCAGACCACCTCGTGCCTGTAGCCTGCCTGAGCCTCTTTGGACGGCTCCCTGGCAGCGATACCTGTGAGTGAGCATCAGCTTCCTCAAGCGGTCACAGCGGCACCACTTGGACGGGCTATTTCCCGGGCCCGGCTGTCCCTTCGCTGGCCCGACCAAAACTAAGTGCACTGGTTCCGCGGCCGGGGAACACAGAGCTGGGCACAGGGCACGTGGCAGGAGAAAGAGCACCCGCCTCTCCATCAGCATGCCTCCAGATGCCCCTCTCTGCCTCTCCCCAGTGGGCCTTGCCACCTCCATCCTCTTCCGCTCACCTCGGACGCTTGGTGGGAGACCAAGCGGAAGGCCATTTCACAGCGGCCGGCCCGCACGTGCCCAGGGACGAGGCAAGGGCAGCGTGCAAGGGCTGAGCAGGAGTCTGTGCATCGACCTGTAGGGAAAATCACGAGCCCCACAGCACGCCCCATTGCCCGGGGGCGGTTGCGATTTCAGGAGAAAGGAACACGAGGAGACTCAGGCTAGGATGCAGCATTTCTTTAATGAGAACAGAAAGTGTGCATTTTGAGGGGAGGGGGAAGAGCGCTGAGCCTGCGAGGTCGAGGGCTCCACAGGGCAAGAGGACACCACCCTTTGCAGCGGGATGCCAAGCGCCTGCAAGGCGCTCCGTTCTCCCCGTTGCAGCTGCAGCCGGTGAGAATCCTCTCGCATCTACAGCACGGGCGGGTGAAGTATGTTGCCTGGGTCAACGGCAGAAGCTGTGAAGCCCCGGAGGGAGGATGGGGGGGCTACCTGGGGGTAGCAAGGAAAGCACAGGAAGAATAAGAGCAAGACGGGCACGATGCCAAGGGATGACACACGGCTGCCTTCCATTCAGGGGGAGAGGCAGGCATCCCACGCACTGGGAAACCACAGTCATCCCCCCCGGTCCTGGATCCAGATCTCGTTTATCCGTTCCTGGTTGTTCTTTCCAACCTAAGCGATCCGCTGGCCCTGCCACTACAGATTGCACGAACGCAGGGGCCCACACAGACCGCTCCCGAGGCCTGTGAACCTCCCAAATCCAAGGGAGCCCCCAGAAGAGACGGGAACCCCGCTGGCGCTGAGGGAGCTCCCAACAGCAGCTGACAGAGAGGATCCCACGGCTGTGCTCTGGGGGAAAGAGGTGAGGATGGGGCCCGGCAGGGTCACCACCACCGGCGAGGGTTCGATCACGGTGGTGGAGTCAGCGCAGCGCAGAACACAAGGCTCGTTGCAGCTGTTGGCAAGCGGGGCTGGTCCGCAGGGGAAAGGGAGGCAGGGTCTGTAGCAAGACATCTCTCGGTGAGGGAGGCCGAGCTGAAACACAGAGCAGGGCATGAGCACGAGGCGGAAGCCGAGGGAAGAGCACGGGTCAGAACCACAAGCGTGCCTGCAGAAAGAGCCCGGGTGGGTTCAGACTTACCTAGCTGGCTGAGGAGGCGGCAGCGAGGGCAGTGGATGGCAGGCCCGGAGACGCATGGCCTTTAATACCCTGTCCCCAAGCCTCGGGGGACCTGAGGCGTTCTTTATTATGCATGAAGCGCTTTGCTAACCAGCAGGATTTGCTTGCAAAGCTCTCCTGGATGATTACATCTTTTCCCCTTTCATCTGGGAGGTTTTGCTCCCATCTAGCACGTGGGCAAGACTGAAATGTGCCCTTTGAGGTGCAGCAGTCATTACGTTGCTCCCCAAGGCCACGGGACGTTGTGGCCCATCTCGCCTCGGCGGCTCGCAGAGACGCCAAGTGGCATGCTGGCCATGCACGTTCCTGGAGCACGGCCGCCACCACCGCCCCTCCACACCGCGCTCTGCCCTTCAGGCATTGAGGAATTCAGCACCCGAAGTCACCTTGCCACTGTTTGCAGCTCAGGGCCTTGGCCTGAGCAGCAGAGACTCATACGCTTAGTAGGTATGTGTAGACACTTGGGCAATGGCCGGCCAGCGTCTTTCTGGCTCATCTTTTTGGCCCAGGTCTTGCAGTCTTCAGCTTTCCTGGACCCGGTAAGGCAACAATTTCACCCTGACCCTGGCCCCACAAAAGCACCCGGGAGCTCTGCTTCCCGGCCTTTACCACATCCCACAGAGGCTGTTGGCCTCCGGGGTGAGCATGAGGAGAAAAACAAACCCATTTTGGCTTGGATCACCCTCAGGCAAGGAGTCATAAGGCTCTTTGAACATCTGCCCGTTCCTTTGGTAGACTTGTTTTCAGTGAACAGTAAACGCTCTGAGCTGAACTCATGTGCCCGGTGGGAAGAAGAAAAGCAAAGGTGACGTCCTCTAGGAACACCAC
Source organism: Phaethon aethereus (assembly GCF_964289735.1). Taxonomy (NCBI): domain Eukaryota; kingdom Metazoa; phylum Chordata; class Aves; order Phaethontiformes; family Phaethontidae; genus Phaethon; species Phaethon aethereus. The sequence goes on along the minus strand of NC_138588.1, from coordinate 24,117,106 downwards.
CATTCACATCCAGGAGTGAAGCTGCTGGACCTTCCTGATGAGAGTGACCAGCTCAGCTCTTTGGCCCGCCCTTTGATGTAGTGCTGACGTCTGTATGACTTGGGCAGAGGGTGAGCCACAAGGACTGCTGAACTGTGCGACCATCACAGGCCTCGCGCAAGGCATATGTCAACAGGTGCATGCTCATGCACACCTGCTGCACACACGGGGACACACACAATGCCCTTTGTCCTTGTTGGGAAACCCAGCCAAACCTAACCCAACCAAACCCAGCCCAGCCGCATCCAACCCAGCACACTGCAGCCCAACCCTACCCTCCCAAACAAACCAAACACAAACTCAACCACCACCATTCCAAACTAAATCAAATCAAATCAAATCAAGCTACTGAAGACAAACGGCATCTCCCCTTTGTAACTCTTCTCTGGCAGGTGGGATTCTGCTTTTTGCCAGGCTTTGAGTGCTGGGTGAGCCTCTGCCTTCCCCTGGGCTGCAGCGATCATGCCCTGGTGGAGTTCTCAATCTTGAGTGGTACAGGAAGAGTAAAGAGCAGAGTCAGGACCCTAAACCTCAGAAGGGAAAACTTTGGGCACTTTAGGGCGCTGGTGCGTGGGATCCCTTGGGAAATAAATATCCTTCCGAGATAAAGGAGCGAACGAGAGCTGGGGGATATTGAAAGACATTTTTCTTGGGGCGCGACAGCTCTCAATCCCGACGTGCAAGAAGTCAGGCAGGGGAGGCAGGGGGCCAGCTTGGCCAAGTCAAGACCTCTTAGCCAAACTAAACCACAGAAGCAAAATGCATAGGCAGTGGAGGCAGGGATACACATCCTGGGAAGATTATATAGGGAAATGGCCTGGGAGCGCGAGGAGGGGATCAGGAAAGCCAAGGCACAGCTGGAGCTGAACTCGGGTAGGGACGTGTGAAATAACAAGAAGGGTTTCCTCTGGTACATAGGACTACAAAGGAAGATGAAAGAAACTGCACACCCCCCGCCCTCCCCGATGAGTGAAACCAGGGAGCTTGGGAGACCTGGCTACAACTGACATGCAGGAGGCAGAGGTACTCAACAACTTTTTTGCCGCGGCAAAAAACACTGGCAAGTGCTCTAGCCACGCCAGCAGATTCACAGAATCCAGAGGCAGGGACGGGGGGAATAAAGTACCACGCACCGCAGGAGAAGATCCTGTTCGAGACCATCTAAGGAACCGGAATGTGCACAAGTCCGTGGGACCTGGTGAGACGCATCTGCAGTTGCTAAGCCACTATCCAAGCTCTTCTGCTTGAGCTGCTACTTCACAGCACAGGTGCTGTCGGTGAAATCAGCACTGCTTAGAAACGTTTGTCTGGTGGAAGAGGCAACGAAGTAAAAGTCGCTTTCTTTCCTTGCTTCCTTCCTCTTCCTAACCATCTACGGAAGACAGTGCTTTAAGACTGCACGTGGAGGTTTCCCCTTGACACGCGAAACAGGTGGACTCGACTGTCTGGGTGAGGCATGTAAGGAGGTTGTAGTGAGGTGGGTGTTGGTCTCTGTTCCCAAGTAACTAGCAATAGGATGAGAGGAAATGGCCTAAACTTGCACCCGTGGGGGTATAGATTGGATATTAGGAAAAATTTCGTTACTGAAAGAGTGGTCAAGCATTGGAACAAGCTGCCCAGTGAAGTGGTGGAGTGACCAGCACTGCAGGTGTTCAAAAAACATGTAGACATGGCACTTCGGGACATGGCTTAGTGGGCATGATGGTGTTGGGTTGACAGGCGGCCTTGACGATCTTAGAGGTCTTTTCCAACCTTAATGCTTCTATGATTCTATGTTCCCTTCATGGAAGTGACTGGTGTAATGTGGCAGAATGCACATCTCTATCTCCTGTTGCCCGTTCCATGGATACTGACTTCAGGCATTGTCATTACCCTCAGGCCAGGAATACGTATTGCCCAGAAGCTCATGTCCAGTAGCGCTGAATCTCCCACTGCTCCCAGCCCTATCTATATGCATTACCTAGTGTATGTCCATCAGCTGCCTTCAAGAGTGGCCAGCTGCCTGGGGGCCCCCATCCGCAGGTGGAGGCGGGGAAGTTTCCTGCAGGTTCTGCACCGTGCCCAACGACTGCACCCCCCTGCAGCTCACCCACAGAGCCCCATTGCTGTAGGAGCTGGTCACAGGCAAAGATGTGGAGGCCTTTCTGGATTCCTCTGTGTGGCTGAGGTTGGGCAGTGGCCAAGAGAAGAGAGGCCAGCTTGGCTGGAGCCCTGTCCCAAGGCCAAGTCCACGTGGCTTACAGCAGCTTGGACCTTGCCAAAGCACATACCTAGAAAACAGCAGCAAGGCCTTTCGTTGCAGTGCTGTGGCTCAGCCTGGAGACACAAGTGCCAAAGCGTCAGAGATTTCCAGTATGAGCAAGGTGGTGATGCGGAGTGCAGAAGCCTTGCAGCTTGCTGGGAGAGCTGTGCCCGAAACTGGCAGGCTAGAGACACAGAGCCACAGCATGCAGCAGATCCTGCAGCTGCTGAGCCCAGAGGAGCTCCTGGCCAGCCCGCCACAGGGAACGCAGAGTAGGGTCTCGGCCAGCTGAGCTCTCGGACGTTTCCCAAGACAGGGCACGTCTTCCAGATGGGTTTCTGCAGCAGGTTCTCTGCCCCCTTGGGAACAGCGTACAAGGAAGGAAGACATCCCAGGTTGAGTGAGGAGCGCTTCCCTATTCATTCACTGCCTCCCTTGCCTGATGGGCACCTTGCACTTGGAGGCCTCTGCTTCTGCCGGCAGTAGCTGAGGAGGGCCCATGCTGGCAGAGCCAAGGGAAGTTGCTGCCAACAGCCCGTTTTCTCTCAGATGTATCCTGGCACTTTTTTCAGTGGGACGCCTCCCTCCATCTCCTTTTAGACTGGCTCTTCTTGTGACCTCACCTTTCCATGGGGCTTATGGAAGTGGAAGTCAGGGACCTGAGTTGCCACAAGCAGTCCTACATGGGTCCTGGTGTGTCTGCGGGGGGCCAGTGCTGCGTGAAGTCATGGCAGTGACACTGACAGGGTGGATGTGGAGCAGAGGTAGCTGGAGTGGTCATCACATAGGGGAATGTGACACATAGTGTCACAGCCCTGGGCGAGCACTGTGACCTCACCCCGTACTCCACCAGGCAGGGGACACGGTGACAGGGAGCAGCAGGGATGCCCAGCTGCAGGGCAGGTGGGCATGATTTTCAAACCTGTGATGTTTTCCTTGTATTTCTGCCCTATTTTCCCCCACTGCCCAACTGGAAACCACAGAGCTTTAATGGGAAAGTTGTGTGCTTGTATCTTTCCTGTCCATTTGCTTTTTCTTTTCTCCCCTCTCGTGTAACTACCACCAAAGAGGAAGAGAGAAACAAAGAGAGAAAAGTCTGAAGTCAGACTTGTCTCTGATGAGGAAGGTGGTCATCATCATGGGGAATAGCCAGGGAGGAGTGGTATTCCACACCCCCAAACCGATTCGTCTTCTTGTCCAAGTACTCTTAGCCACACTAATTTTCCAGGAAAAAAAGATGTTTTCCTTCCTGTTCCTTCCCATCCTACCACTGTCCTCAGAACATGGCAGGAAAATTGTCATGGTTTGGCTTTCATTCGTAACGTCTCAGAAAAGAAAATCAAAAAAACAATAGGAGTTGTGGGAAGATAAGTATGACGTGGTAATAACCCGCAAAATGGACCTACACCCAAGTCCCTCAACCCCTGGCCCCTCCATCACCCCCGGAGTATTTGTGGACATCTCCCCTAAAAGATACTGAGCTGATCACAGTCCTCTCCCCAGTCTCTTACAGGATCACAGCCTTGTGTGTGGTGGAGGTAGCTGTGTAGTCCAGGGGTTGACACTGGGTCCAATGCTCTTTAACATCTTCAGGAATGACCTGGAGCACGGGCAGAGTGCACCCTCAGTAAGTCTGCGGATGACACAAAACGGGGAGGAGGGGCTGATAGGCCAGATGGTTGTTGCGCTGCCGTCCAGCTGGACCTCGACAGACTGCAGAAGCCTTTGCTCTGTGGCTGCAGGGTGTCCCACAGGAGACAGGTGGATGGGCCTGTATTGAAGCACAAAGTGCTGGCTCTTCTGGGAACCCAACGAGAAAGGCATGAAGGCTTTCAAGGGAGGCAGTTGTTTTATTATTAACATGGCAACGGTGAGAGCAAATCGTAGAACCCTTCATCTCGTCTGATGCTGGGAACCCCAAGATGGTGCAACCATTGGTCAGGGCATGGCATGCTGCACGCGTGCCGTCCGTGGTGACGTCCACCAGCTCTGCATTCGCTTGCACTCTTGCAGAGCCTTGACTGCAGCCCAACTTCAGTATGCTAGTGGTCGCTGATAGCAATCAGGCCTGGAATGCGGACTTAGCTTTGAATTGAAGGCTCCCTTGGGTGAGAGGTCCTGAGAATAAACCTAGAGCTCCTGGGAACAGCGCACACAGTTGGTGCTAGAAGCCATTGTATGGGCTGTCTTGCAGTAGGCATTGTATTTGTGGAGTTGGTGACCTTGAGCAGGCCACGTCTGCTCGATCGGGCCTCGTGCTTAAGGCCCGATGTGTTAGCGTAGGTCGTAGGTAGCTGCGGCAAGGGAACCAGCTGGAGTGCCCCGTGCCGGGCTGTGCTGTGTGCTGGTGGATGTTGTGACAGAGACAACACTCCAGCTTGTCAGGAGAAGACACATGATTCTGGTTGTTACCCAAAATAAAAGGCCGCGTGGCTTGGTAGGCGGGAGGAACCTCTCCACGGATGGGGTGCACGCAGCATGTCATGGGAGAATCCCCCTGGGGTCCGTCCGACGCTGCATGGCACCAGGGTGCCCAGCATCTGAAGGGACGTCAGATTTACTCGCTATCTACATTCCTCTTCCTACCCTATCTTATTAAAAGAGCTTTTATCAAGGCACTTGTTGTTGTTGGGCCTTTCTTACTGAGATCCAGCAAAGCAGCATGCACCATTTCTTTCTCTGTCACATCCCACCCCCACGCGCCTGGCGCAGAACAGCCCCCTAATATTTCAAGAGGACAGGACAAAACGGTACACGCCTGCTTGTGCTGAAAGACACACTGACTAGATGTGCATCTATGAGGAGCACGTAGCGGTCACAGAGCGCTCGTGATACGGATTGGCCGTGACGTGATCGCTGCCTCCGCGTGCAATAGTCTTCCAGGCTGACGACTGCATGGCCATGCCTGGGGCTTGCCCTGGGGCTTTCTCCCAACCCTCCCACGCTGTAAAACACAGGATCAGCCTGCCTAGGAAGCTGCCCCGCTATCACTTCAGGGCACGCTTTGTACTGGCAGGCCTTCTCGATGCGCAGAAACACCACCTGCCATTCAGACCACCTCGTGCCTGTAGCCTGCCTGAGCCTCTTTGGACGGCTCCCTGGCAGCGATACCTGTGAGTGAGCATCAGCTTCCTCAAGCGGTCACAGCGGCACCACTTGGACGGGCTATTTCCCGGGCCCGGCTGTCCCTTCGCTGGCCCGACCAAAACTAAGTGCACTGGTTCCGCGGCCGGGGAACACAGAGCTGGGCACAGGGCACGTGGCAGGAGAAAGAGCACCCGCCTCTCCATCAGCATGCCTCCAGATGCCCCTCTCTGCCTCTCCCCAGTGGGCCTTGCCACCTCCATCCTCTTCCGCTCACCTCGGACGCTTGGTGGGAGACCAAGCGGAAGGCCATTTCACAGCGGCCGGCCCGCACGTGCCCAGGGACGAGGCAAGGGCAGCGTGCAAGGGCTGAGCAGGAGTCTGTGCATCGACCTGTAGGGAAAATCACGAGCCCCACAGCACGCCCCATTGCCCGGGGGCGGCTGCGATTTCAGGAGAAAGGAACACGAGGAGACTCAGGCTGGGATGCAGCATTTCTTTAATGAGAACAGAAAGTGTGCATTTTGAGGGGAGGGGGAAGAGCGCTGAGCCTGCGAGGTCGAGGGCTCCACAGGGCAAGAGGACACCACCCTTTGCAGCGGGATGCCAAGCGCCTGCAAGGCGCTCCGTTCTCCCCGTTGCAGCTGCAGCCGGTGAGAATCCTCTCGCATCTACAGCACGGGCGGGTGAAGTATGTTGCCTGGGTCAACGGCAGAAGCTGTGAAGCCCCGGAGGGAGGATGGGGGGGCTACCTGGGGGTAGCAAGGAAAGCACAGGAAGAATAAGAGCAAGACGGGCACGATGCCAAGGGATGACACACGGCTGCCTTCCATTCAGGGGGAGAGGCAGGCATCCCACGCACTGGGAAACCACAGGCATCCCCCCCGGTCCTGGATCCAGATCTCGTTTATCCGTTCCTGGTTGTTCTTTCCAACCTAAGCGATCCGCTGGCCCTGCCACTACAGATTGCACGAACGCAGGGGCCCACACAGACCGCTCCCGAGGCCTGTGAACCTCCCAAATCCAAGGGAGCCCCCAGAAGAGACGGGAACCCCGCTGGCGCTGAGGGAGCTCCCAACAGCAGCTGACAGAGAGGATCCCACGGCTGTGCTCTGGGGGAAAGAGGTGAGGATGGGGCCCGGCAGGGTCACCACCACCGGCGAGGGTTCGATCACGGTGGTGGAGTCAGCGCAGCGCAGAACACAAGGCTCGTTGCAGCTGTTGGCAAGCGGGGCTGGTCCGCAGGGGAAAGGGAGGCAGGGTCTGTAGCAAGACATCTCTCGGTGAGGGAGGCCGAGCTGAAACACAGAGCAGGGCATGAGCACGAGGCGGAAGCCGAGGGAAGAGCACGGGTCAGAACCACAAGCGTGCCTGCAGAAAGAGCCCGGGTGGGTTCAGACTTACCTAGCTGGCTGAGGAGGCGGCAGCGAGGGCAGTGGATGGCAGGCCCGGAGACGCATGGCCTTTAATACCCTGTCCCCAAGCCTCGGGGGACCTGAGGCGTTCTTTATTATGCATGAAGCGCTTTGCTAACCAGCAGGATTTGCTTGCAAAGCTCTCCTGGATGATTACATCTTTTCCCCTTTCATCTGGGAGGTTTTGCTCCCATCTAGCACGTGGGCAAGACTGAAATGTGCCCTTTGAGGTGCAGCAGTCATTACGTTGCTCCCCAAGGCCACGGGACGTTGTGGCCCATCTCGCCTCGGCGGCTCGCAGAGACGCCAAGTGGCATGCTGGCCATGCACGTTCCTGGAGCACGGCCGCCACCACCGCCCCTCCACACCGCGCTCTGCCCTTCAGGCATTGAGGAATTCAGCACCCGAAGTCACCTTGCCACTGTTTGCAGCTCAGGGCCTTGGCCTGAGCAGCAGAGACTCATACGCTTAGTAGGTATGTGTAGACACTTGGGCAATGGCCGGCCAGCGTCTTTCTGGCTCATCTTTTTGGCCCAGGTCTTGCAGTCTTCAGCTTTCCTGGACCCGGTAAGGCAACAATTTCACCCTGACCCTGGCCCCACAAAAGCACCCGGGAGCTCTGCTTCCCGGCCTTTACCACATCCCACAGAGGCTGTTGGCCTCCGGGGTGAGCATGAGGAGAAAAACAAACCCATTTTGGCTTGGATCACCCTCAGGCAAGGAGTCATAAGGCTCTTTGAACATCTGCCCGTTCCTTTGGTAGACTTGTTTTCAGTGAACAGTAAACGCTCTGAGCTGAACTCATGTGCCCGGTGGGAAGAAGAAAAGCAAAGGTGACGTCCTCTAGGAACACCACCATTCACATCCAGGAGTGAAGCTGCTGGACCTTCCTGATGAGAGTGACCAGCTCAGCTCTTTGGCCCGCCCTTTGATGTAGTGCTGACGTCTGTATGACTTGGGCAGAGGGTGAGCCACAAGGACTGCTGAACTGTGCGACCATCACAGGCCTCGCGCAAGGCATATGTCAACAGGTGCATGCTCATGCACACCTGCTGCACACACGGGGACACACACAATGCCCTTTGTCCTTGTTGGGAAACCCAGCCAAACCTAACCCAACCAAACCCAGCCCAGCCGCATCCAACCCAGCACACTGCAGCCCAACCCTACCCTCCCAAACAAACCAAACACAAACTCAACCACCACCATTCCAAACTAAATCAAATCAAATCAAATCAAGCTACTGAAGACAAACGGCATCTCCCCTTTGTAACTCTTCTCTGGCAGGTGGGATTCTGCTTTTTGCCAGGCTTTGAGTGCTGGGTGAGCCTCTGCCTTCCCCTGGGCTGCAGCGATCATGCCCTGGTGGAGTTCTCAATCTTGAGTGGTACAGGAAGAGTAAAGAGCAGAGTCAGGACCCTAAACCTCAGAAGGGAAAACTTTGGGCACTTTAGGGCGCTGGTGCGTGGGATCCCTTGGGAAATAAATATCCTTCCGAGATAAAGGAGCGAACGAGAGCTGGGGGATATTGAAAGACATTTTTCTTGGGGCGCGACAGCTCTCAATCCCGACGTGCAAGAAGTCAGGCAGGGGAGGCAGGGGGCCAGCTTGGCCAAGTCAAGACCTCTTAGCCAAACTAAACCACAGAAGCAAAATGCATAGGCAGTGGAGGCAGGGATACACATCCTGGGAAGATTATATAGGGAAATGGCCTGGGAGCGCGAGGAGGGGATCAGGAAAGCCAAGGCACAGCTGGAGCTGAACTCGGGTAGGGACGTGTGAAATAACAAGAAGGGTTTCCTCTGGTACATAGGACTACAAAGGAAGATGAAAGAAACTGCACACCCCCCGCCCTCCCCGATGAGTGAAACCAGGGAGCTTGGGAGACCTGGCTACAACTGACATGCAGGAGGCAGAGGTACTCAACAACTTTTTTGCCGCGGCAAAAAACACTGGCAAGTGCTCTAGCCACGCCAGCAGATTCACAGAATCCAGAGGCAGGGACGGGGGGAATAAAGTACCACGCACCGCAGGAGAAGATCCTGTTCGAGACCATCTAAGGAACCGGAATGTGCACAAGTCCGTGGGACCTGGTGAGACGCATCTGCAGTTGCTAAGCCACTATCCAAGCTCTTCTGCTTGAGCTGCTACTTCACAGCACAGGTGCTGTCGGTGAAATCAGCACTGCTTAGAAACGTTTGTCTGGTGGAAGAGGCAACGAAGTAAAAGTCGCTTTCTTTCCTTGCTTCCTTCCTCTTCCTAACCATCTACGGAAGACAGTGCTTTAAGACTGCACGTGGAGGTTTCCCCTTGACACGCGAAACAGGTGGACTCGACTGTCTGGGTGAGGCATGTAAGGAGGTTGTAGTGAGGTGGGTGTTGGTCTCTGTTCCCAAGTAACTAGCAATAGGATGAGAGGAAATGGCCTAAACTTGCACCCGTGGGGGTATAGATTGGATATTAGGAAAAATTTCGTTACTGAAAGAGTGGTCAAGCATTGGAACAAGCTGCCCAGTGAAGTGGTGGAGTGACCAGCACTGCAGGTGTTCAAAAAACATGTAGACATGGCACTTCGGGACATGGCTTAGTGGGCATGATGGTGTTGGGTTGACAGGCGGCCTTGACGATCTTAGAGGTCTTTTCCAACCTTAATGCTTCTATGATTCTATGTTCCCTTCATGGAAGTGACTGGTGTAATGTGGCAGAATGCACATCTCTATCTCCTGTTGCCCGTTCCATGGATACTGACTTCAGGCATTGTCATTACCCTCAGGCCAGGAATACGTATTGCCCAGAAGCTCATGTCCAGTAGCGCTGAATCTCCCACTGCTCCCAGCCCTATCTATATGCATTACCTAGTGTATGTCCATCAGCTGCCTTCAAGAGTGGCCAGCTGCCTGGGGGCCCCCATCCGCAGGTGGAGGCGGGGAAGTTTCCTGCAGGTTCTGCACCGTGCCCAACGACTGCACCCCCCTGCAGCTCACCCACAGAGCCCCATTGCTGTAGGAGCTGGTCACAGGCAAAGATGTGGAGGCCTTTCTGGATTCCTCTGTGTGGCTGAGGTTGGGCAGTGGCCAAGAGAAGAGAGGCCAGCTTGGCTGGAGCCCTGTCCCAAGGCCAAGTCCACGTGGCTTACAGCAGCTTGGACCTTGCCAAAGCACATACCTAGAAAACAGCAGCAAGGCCTTTCGTTGCAGTGCTGTGGCTCAGCCTGGAGACACAAGTGCCAAAGCGTCAGAGATTTCCAGTATGAGCAAGGTGGTGATGCGGAGTGCAGAAGCCTTGCAGCTTGCTGGGAGAGCTGTGCCCGAAACTGGCAGGCTAGAGACACAGAGCCACAGTATGCAGCAGATCCTGCAGCTGCTGAGCCCAGAGGAGCTCCTGGCCAGCCCGCCACAGGGAACGCAGAGTAGGGTCTCGGCCAGCTGAGCTCTCGGACGTTTCCCAAGACAGGGCACGTCTTCCAGATGGGTTTCTGCAGCAGGTTCTCTGCCCCCTTGGGAACAGCGTACAAGGAAGGAAGACATCCCAGGTTGAGTGAGGAGCGCTTCCCTATTCATTCACTGCCTCCCTTGCCTGATGGGCACCTTGCACTTGGAGGCCTCTGCTTCTGCCGGCAGTAACTGAGGAGGGCCCATGCTGGCAGAGCCAAGGGAAGTTGCTGCCAACAGCCCGTTTTCTCTCAGATGTATCCTGGCACTTTTTTCAGTGGGACGCCTCCCTCCATCTCCTTTTAGACTGGCTCTTCTTGTGACCTCACCTTTCCATGGGGCTTATGGAAGTGGAAGTCAGGGACCTGAGTTGCCACAAGCAGTCCTACATGGGTCCTGGTGTGTCTGCGGGGGGCCAGTGCTGCGTGAAGTCATGGCAGTGACACTGACAGGGTGGATGTGGAGCAGAGGTAGCTGGAGTGGTCATCACATAGTGTCACAGCCCTGGGCGAGCACTGTGACCTCACCCCGTACTCCACCAGGCAGGGGACACGGTGACAGGGAGCAGCAGGGATGCCCAGCTGCAGGGCAGGTGGGCATGATTTTCAAACCTGTGATGTTTTCCTTGTATTTCTGCCCTATTTTCCCCCACTGCCCAACTGGAAACCACAGAGCTTTAATGGGAAAGTTGTGTGCTTGTATCTTTCCTGTCCATTTGCTTTTTCTTTTCTCCCCTCTCGTGTAACTACCACCAAAGAGGAAGAGAGAAACAAAGAGAGAAAAGTCTGAAGTCAGACTTGTCTCTGATGAGGAAGGTGGTCATCATCATGGGGAATAGCCAGGGAGGAGTGGTATTCCACACCCCCAAACCGATTCGTCTTCTTGTCCAAGTACTCTTAGCCACACTAATTTTCCAGGAAAAAAAGATGTTTTCCTTCCTGTTCCTTCCCATCCTACCACTGTCCTCAGAACATGGCAGGAAAATTGTCATGGTTTGGCTTTCATTCGTAACGTCTCAGAAAAGAAAATCAAAAAAACAATAGGAGTTGTGGGAAGATAAGTATGACGTGGTAATAACCCGCAAAATGGACCTACACCCAAGTCCCTCAACCCCTGGCCCCTCCATCACCCCCGGAGTATTTGTGGACATCTCCCCTAAAAGATACTGAGCTGATCACAGTCCTCTCCCCAGTCTCTTACAGGATCACAGCCTTGTGTGTGGTGGAGGTAGCTGTGTAGTCCAGGGGTTGACACTGGGTCCAATGCTCTTTAACATCTTCAGGAATGACCTGGAGCACGGGCAGAGTGCACCCTCAGTAAGTCTGCGGATGACACAAAACGGGGAGGAGGGGCTGATAGGCCAGATGGTTGTTGCGCTGCCGTCCAGCTGGACCTCGACAGACTGCAGAAGCCTTTGCTCTGTGGCTGCAGGGTGTCCCACAGGAGACAGGTGGATGGGCCTGTATTGAAGCACAAAGTGCTGGCTCTTCTGGGAACCCAACGAGAAAGGCATGAAGGCTTTCAAGGGAGGCAGTTGTTTTATTATTAACATGGCAACGGTGAGAGCAAATCGTAGAACCCTTCATCTCGTCTGATGCTGGGAACCCCAAGATGGTGCAACCATTGGTCAGGGCATGGCATGCTGCACGCGTGCCGTCCGTGGTGACGTCCACCAGCTCTGCATTCGCTTGCACTCTTGCAGAGCCTTGACTGCAGCCCAACTTCAGTATGCTAGTGGTCGCTGATAGCAATCAGGCCTGGAATGCGGACTTAGCTTTGAATTGAAGGCTCCCTTGGGTGAGAGGTCCTGAGAATAAACCTAGAGCTCCTGGGAACAGCGCACACAGTTGGTGCTAGAAGCCATTGTATGGGCTGTCTTGCAGTAGGCATTGTATTTGTGGAGTTGGTGACCTTGAGCAGGCCACGTCTGCTCGATCGGGCCTCGTGCTTAAGGCCCGATGTGTTAGCGTAGGTCGTAGGTAGCTGCAGCAAGGGAACCAGCTGGAGTGCCCCGTGCCGGGCTGTGCTGTGTGCTGGTGGATGTTGTGACAGAGACAACACTCCAGCTTGTCAGGAGAAGACACATGATTCTGGTTGTTACCCAAAATAAAACGCTGCGTGGCTTGGTAGGCGGGAGGAACCTCTCCACGGATGGGGTGCACGCAGCATGTCATGGGAGAATCCCCCTGGGGTCCGTCCGACGCTGCATGGCACCAGGGTGCCCAGCATCTGAAGGGACGTCAGATTTACTCGCTATCTACATTCCTCTTCCTACCCTATCTTATTAAAAGAGCTTTTATCAAGGCACTTGTTGTTGTTGGGCCTTTCTTACTGAGATCCAGCAAAGCAGCATGCACCATTTCTTTCTCTGTCACATCCCACCCCCACGCGCCTGGCGCAGAACAGCCCCCTAATATTTCAAGAGGACAGGACAAAACGGTACACGCCTGCTTGTGCTGAAAGACACACTGACTAGATGTGCATCTATGAGGAGCACGTAGCGGTCACAGAGCGCTCGTGATACGGATTGGCCGTGACGTGATCGCTGCCTCCGCGTGCAATAGTCTTCCAGGCTGACGACTGCATGGCCATGCCTGGGGCTTGCCCTGGGGCTTTCTCCCAACCCTCCCACGCTGTAAAACACAGGATCAGCCTGCCTAGGAAGCTGCCCCGCTATCACTTCAGGGCACGCTTTGTACTGGCAGGCCTTCTCGATGCGCAGAAACACCACCTGCCATTCAGACCACCTCGTGCCTGTAGCCTGCCTGAGCCTCTTTGGACGGCTCCCTGGCAGCGATACCTGTGAGTGAGCATCAGCTTCCTCAAGCGGTCACAGCGGCACCACTTGGACGGGCTATTTCCCGGGCCCGGCTGTCCCTTCGCTGGCCTGACCAAAACTAAGTGCACTGGTTCCGCGGCCGGGGAACACAGAGCTGGGCACAGGGCACGTGGCAGGAGAAAGAGCACCCGCCTCTCCATCAGCATGCCTCCAGATGCCCCTCTCTGCCTCTCCCCAGTGGGCCTTGCCACCTCCATCCTCTTCCGCTCACCTCGGACGCTTGGTGGGAGACCAAGCGGAAGGCCATTTCACAGCGGCCGGCCCGCACGTGCCCAGGGACGAGGCAAGGGCAGCGTGCAAGGGCTGAGCAGGAGTCTGTGCATCGACCTGTAGGGAAAATCACGAGCCCCACAGCACGCCCCATTGCCCGGGGGCGGTTGCGATTTCAGGAGAAAGGAACACGAGGAGACTCAGGCTGGGATGCAGCATTTCTTTAATGAGAACAGAAAGTGTGCATTTTGAGGGGAGGGGGAAGAGCGCTGAGCCTGCGAGGTCGAGGGCTCCACAGGGCAAGAGGACACCACCCTTTGCAGCTGCAGCCGGTGAGAATCCTCTCGCATCTACAGCACGGGCGGGTGAAGTATGTTGCCTGGGTCAACGGCAGAAGCTGTGAAGCCCCGGAGGGAGGATGGGGGGGCTACCTGGGGGTAGCAAGGAAAGCACAGGAAGAATAAGAGCAAGACGGGCACGATGCCAAGGGATGACACACGGCTGCCTTCCATTCAGGGGGAGAGGCAGGCATCCCACGCACTGGGAAACCACAGGCATCCCCCCCGGTCCTGGATCCAGATCTCGTTTATCCGTTCCTGGTTGTTCTTTCCAACCTAAGCGATCCGCTGGCCCTGCCACTACAGATTGCACGAACGCAGGGGCCCACACAGACCGCTCCCGAGGCCTGTGAACCTCCCAAATCCAAGGGAGCCCCCAGAAGAGACGGGAACCCCGCTGGCGCTGAGGGAGCTCCCAACAGCAGCTGACAGAGAGGATCCCACGGCTGTGCTCTGGGGGAAAGAGGTGAGGATGGGGCCCGGCAGGGTCACCACCACCGGCGAGGGTTCGATCACGGTGGTGGAGTCAGCGCAGCGCAGAACACAAGGCTCGTTGCAGCTGTTGGCAAGCGGGGCTGGTCCGCAGGGGAAAGGGAGGCAGGGTCTGTAGCAAGACATCTCTCGGTGAGGGAGGCCGAGCTGAAACACAGAGCAGGGCATGAGCACGAGGCGGAAGCCGAGGGAAGAGCACGGGTCAGAACCACAAGCGTGCCTGCAGAAAGAGCCCGGGTGGGTTCAGACTTACCTAGCTGGCTGAGGAGGCGGCAGCGAGGGCAGTGGATGGCAGGCCTGGAGACGCATGGCCTTTAATACCCTGTCCCCAAGCCTCGGGGGACCTGAGGCGTTCTTTATTATGCATGAAGCGCTTTGCTAACCAGCAGGATTTGCTTGCAAAGCTCTCCTGGATGATTACATCTTTTCCCCTTTCATCTGGGAGGTTTTGCTCCCATCTAGCACGTGGGCAAGACTGAAATGTGCCCTTTGAGGTGCAGCAGTCATTACGTTGCTCCCCAAGGCCACGGGACGTTGTGGCCCATCTCGCCTCGGCGGCTCGCAGAGACGCCAAGTGGCATGCTGGCCATGCACGTTCCTGGAGCACGGCCGCCACCACCGCCCCTCCACACCGCGCTCTGCCCTTCAGGCATTGAGGAATTCAGCACCCGAAGTCACCTTGCCACTGTTTGCAGCTCAGGGCCTTGGCCTGAGCAGCAGAGACTCATACGCTTAGTAGGTATGTGTAGACACTTGGGCAATGGCCGGCCAGCGTCTTTCTGGCTCATCTTTTTGGCCCAGGTCTTGCAGTCTTCAGCTTTCCTGGACCCGGTAAGGCAACAATTTCACCCTGACCCTGGCCCCACAAAAGCACCCGGGAGCTCTGCTTCCCGGCCTTTACCACATCCCACAGAGGCTGTTGGCCTCCGGGGTGAGCATGAGGAGAAAAACAAACCCATTTTGGCTTGGATCACCCTCAGGCAAGGAGTCATAAGGCTCTTTGAACATCTGCCCGTTCCTTTGGTAGACTTGTTTTCAGTGAACAGTAAACGCTCTGAGCTGAACTCATGTGCCCGGTGGGAAGAAGAAAAGCAAAGGTGACGTCCTCTAGGAACACCACCATTCACATCCAGGAGTGAAGCTGCTGGACCTTCCTGATGAGAGTGACCAGCTCAGCTCTTTGGCCCGCCCTTTGATGTAGTGCTGACGTCTGTATGACTTGGGCAGAGGGTGAGCCACAAGGACTGCTGAACTGTGCGACCATCACAGGCCTCGCGCAAGGCATATGTCAACAGGTGCATGCTCATGCACACCTGCTGCACACACGGGGACACACACAATGCCCTTTGTCCTTGTTGGGAAACCCAGCCAAACCTAACCCAACCAAACCCAGCCCAGCCGCATCCAACCCAGCACACTGCAGCCCAACCCTACCCTCCCAAACAAACCAAACACAAACTCAACCACCACCATTCCAAACTAAATCAAATCAAATCAAATCAAGCTACTGAAGACAAACGGCATCTCCCCTTTGTAACTCTTCTCTGGCAGGTGGGATTCTGCTTTTTGCCAGGCTTTGAGTGCTGGGTGAGCCTCTGCCTTCCCCTGGGCTGCAGCGATCATGCCCTGGTGGAGTTCTCAATCTTGAGTGGTACAGGAAGAGTAAAGAGCAGAGTCAGGACCCTAAACCTCAGAAGGGAAAACTTTGGGCACTTTAGGGCGCTGGTGCGTGGGATCCCTTGGGAAATAAATATCCTTCCGAGATAAAGGAGCGAACGAGAGCTGGGGGATATTGAAAGACATTTTTCTTGGGGCGCGACAGCTCTCAATCCCGACGTGCAAGAAGTCAGGCAGGGGAGGCAGGGGGCCAGCTTGGCCAAGTCAAGACCTCTTAGCCAAACTAAACCACAGAAGCAAAATGCATAGGCAGTGGAGGCAGGGATACACATCCTGGGAAGATTATATAGGGAAATGGCCTGGGAGCGCGAGGAGGGGATCAGGAAAGCCAAGGCACAGCTGGAGCTGAACTCGGGTAGGGACGTGTGAAATAACAAGAAGGGTTTCCTCTGGTACATAGGACTACAAAGGAAGATGAAAGAAACTGCACACCCCCCGCCCTCCCCGATGAGTGAAACCAGGGAGCTTGGGAGACCTGGCTACAACTGACATGCAGGAGGCAGAGGTACTCAACAACTTTTTTGCCGCGGCAAAAAACACTGGCAAGTGCTCTAGCCACGCCAGCAGATTCACAGAATCCAGAGGCAGGGACGGGGGGAATAAAGTACCACGCACCGCAGGAGAAGATCCTGTTCGAGACCATCTAAGGAACCGGAATGTGCACAAGTCCGTGGGACCTGGTGAGACGCATCTGCAGTTGCTAAGCCACTATCCAAGCTCTTCTGCTTGAGCTGCTACTTCACAGCACAGGTGCTGTCGGTGAAATCAGCACTGCTTAGAAACGTTTGTCTGGTGGAAGAGGCAACGAAGTAAAAGTCGCTTTCTTTCCTTGCTTCCTTCCTCTTCCTAACCATCTACGGAAGACAGTGCTTTAAGACTGCACGTGGAGGTTTCCCCTTGACACGCGAAACAGGTGGACTCGACTGTCTGGGTGAGGCATGTAAGGAGGTTGTAGTGAGGTGGGTGTTGGTCTCTGTTCCCAAGTAACTAGCAATAGGATGAGAGGAAATGGCCTAAACTTGCACCCGTGGGGGTATAGATTGGATATTAGGAAAAATTTCGTTACTGAAAGAGTGGTCAAGCATTGGAACAAGCTGCCCAGTGAAGTGGTGGAGTGACCAGCACTGCAGGTGTTCAAAAAACATGTAGACATGGCACTTCGGGACATGGCTTAGTGGGCATGATGGTGTTGGGTTGACAGGCGGCCTTGACGATCTTAGAGGTCTTTTCCAACCTTAATGCTTCTATGATTCTATGTTCCCTTCATGGAAGTGACTGGTGTAATGTGGCAGAATGCACATCTCTATCTCCTGTTGCCCGTTCCATGGATACTGACTTCAGGCATTGTCATTACCCTCAGGCCAGGAATACGTATTGCCCAGAAGCTCATGTCCAGTAGCGCTGAATCTCCCACTGCTCCCAGCCCTATCTATATGCATTACCTAGTGTATGTCCATCAGCTGCCTTCAAGAGTGGCCAGCTGCCTGGGGGCCCCCATCCGCAGGTGGAGGCGGGGAAGTTTCCTGCAGGTTCTGCACCGTGCCCAACGACTGCACCCCCCTGCAGCTCACCCACAGAGCCCCATTGCTGTAGGAGCTGGTCACAGGCAAAGATGTGGAGGCCTTTCTGGATTCCTCTGTGTGGCTGAGGTTGGGCAGTGGCCAAGAGAAGAGAGGCCAGCTTGGCTGGAGCCCTGTCCCAAGGCCAAGTCCACGTGGCTTACAGCAGCTTGGACCTTGCCAAAGCACATACCTAGAAAACAGCAGCAAGGCCTTTCGTTGCAGTGCTGTGGCTCAGCCTGGAGACACAAGTGCCAAAGCGTCAGAGATTTCCAGTATGAGCAAGGTGGTGATGCGGAGTGCAGAAGCCTTGCAGCTTGCTGGGAGAGCTGTGCCCGAAACTGGCAGGCTAGAGACACAGAGCCACAGCATGCAGCAGATCCTGCAGCTGCTGAGCCCAGAGGAGCTCCTGGCCAGCCCGCCACAGGGAACGCAGAGTAGGGTCTCGGCCAGCTGAGCTCTCGGACGTTTCCCAAGACAGGGCACGTCTTCCAGATGGGTTTCTGCAGCAGGTTCTCTGCCCCCTTGGGAACAGCGTACAAGGAAGGAAGACATCCCAGGTTGAGTGAGGAGCGCTTCCCTATTCATTCACTGCCTCCCTTGCCTGATGGGCACCTTGCACTTGGAGGCCTCTGCTTCTGCCGGCAGTAGCTGAGGAGGGCCCATGCTGGCAGAGCCAAGGGAAGTTGCTGCCAACAGCCCGTTTTCTCTCAGATGTATCCTGGCACTTTTTTCAGTGGGACGCCTCCCTCCATCTCCTTTTAGACTGGCTCTTCTTGTGACCTCACCTTTCCATGGGGCTTATGGAAGTGGAAGTCAGGGACCTGAGTTGCCACAAGCAGTCCTACATGGGTCCTGGTGTGTCTGCGGGGGGCCAGTGCTGCGTGAAGTCATGGCAGTGACACTGACAGGGTGGATGTGGAGCAGAGGTAGCTGGAGTGGTCATCACATAGTGTCACAGCCCTGGGCGAGCACTGTGACCTCACCCCGTACTCCACCAGGCAGGGAACACGGTGACAGGGAGCAGCAGGGATGCCCAGCTGCAGGGCAGGTGGGCATGATTTTCAAACCTGTGATGTTTTCCTTGTATTTCTGCCCTATTTTCCCCCACTGCCCAACTGGAAACCACAGAGCTTTAATGGGAAAGTTGTGTGCTTGTATCTTTCCTGTCCATTTGCTTTTTCTTTTCTCCCCTCTCGTGTAACTACCACCAAAGAGGAAGAGAGAAACAAAGAGAGAAAAGTCTGAAGTCAGACTTGTCTCTGATGAGGAAGGTGGTCATCATCATGGGGAATAGCCAGGGAGGAGTGGTATTCCACACCCCCAAACCGATTCGTCTTCTTGTCCAAGTACTCTTAGCCACACTAATTTTCCAGGAAAAAAAGATGTTTTCCTTCCTGTTCCTTCCCATCCTACCACTGTCCTCAGAACATGGCAGGAAAATTGTCATGGTTTGGCTTTCATTCGTAACGTCTCAGAAAAGAAAATCAAAAAAACAATAGGAGTTGTGGGAAGATAAGTATGACGTGGTAATAACCCGCAAAATGGACCTACACCCAAGTCCCTCAACCCCTGGCCCCTCCATCACCCCCGGAGTATTTGTGGACATCTCCCCTAAAAGATACTGAGCTGATCACAGTCCTCTCCCCAGTCTCTTACAGGATCACAGCCTTGTGTGTGGTGGAGGTAGCTGTGTAGTCCAGGGGTTGACACTGGGTCCAATGCTCTTTAACATCTTCAGGAATGACCTGGAGCACGGGCAGAGTGCACCCTCAGTAAGTCTGCGGATGACACAAAACGGGGAGGAGGGGCTGATAGGCCAGATGGTTGTTGCGCTGCCGTCCAGCTGGACCTCGACAGACTGCAGAAGCCTTTGCTCTGTGGCTGCAGGGTGTCCCACAGGAGACAGGTGGATGGGCCTGTATTGAAGCACAAAGTGCTGGCTCTTCTGGGAACCCAACGAGAAAGGCATGAAGGCTTTCAAGGGAGGCAGTTGTTTTATTATTAACATGGCAACGGTGAGAGCAAATCGTAGAACCCTTCATCTCGTCTGATGCTGGGAACCCCAAGATGGTGCAACCATTGGTCAGGGCATGGCATGCTGCACGCGTGCCGTCCGTGGTGACGTCCACCAGCTCTGCATTCGCTTGCACTCTTGCAGAGCCTTGACTGCAGCCCAACTTCAGTATGCTAGTGGTCGCTGATAGCAATCAGGCCTGGAATGCGGACTTAGCTTTGATTTGAAGGCTCCCTTGGGTGAGAGGTCCTGAGAATAAACCTAGAGCTCCTGGGAACAGCGCACACAGTTGGTGCTAGAAGCCATTGTATGGGCTGTCTTGCAGTAGGCATTGTATTTGTGGAGTTGGTGACCTTGAGCAGGCCACGTCTGCTCGATCGGGCCTCGTGCTTAAGGCCCGATGTGTTAGCGTAGGTCGTAGGTAGCTGCGGCAAGGGAACCAGCTGGAGTGCCCCGTGCCGGGCTGTGCTGTGTGCTGGTGGATGTTGTGACAGAGACAACACTCCAGCTTGTCAGGAGAAGACACATGATTCTGGTTGTTACCCAAAATAAAAGGCTGCGTGGCTTGGTAGGCGGGAGGAACCTCTCCACGGATGGGGTGCACGCAGCATGTCATGGGAGAATCCCCCTGGGGTCCGTCCGACGCTGCATGGCACCAGGGTGCCCAGCATCTGAAGGGACGTCAGATTTACTCGCTATCTACATTCCTCTTCCTACCCTATCTTATTAAAAGAGCTTTTATCAAGGCACTTGTTGTTGTTGGGCCTTTCTTACTGAGATCCAGCAAAGCAGCATGCACCATTTCTTTCTCTGTCACATCCCACCCCCACGCGCCTGGCGCAGAACAGCCCCCTAATATTTCAAGAGGACAGGACAAAACGGTACACGCCTGCTTGTGCTGAAAGACACACTGACTAGATGTGCATCTATGAGGAGCACGTAGCGGTCACAGAGCGCTCGTGATACGGATTGGCCGTGACGTGATCGCTGCCTCCGCGTGCAATAGTCTTCCAGGCTGACGACTGCATGGCCATGCCTGGGGCTTGCCCTGGGGCTTTCTCCCAACCCTCCCACGCTGTAAAACACAGGATCAGCCTGCCTAGGAAGCTGCCCCGCTATCACTTCAGGGCACGCTTTGTACTGGCAGGCCTTCTCGATGCGCAGAAACACCACCTGCCATTCAGACCACCTCGTGCCTGTAGCCTGCCTGAGCCTCTTTGGACGGCTCCCTGGCAGCGATACCTGTGAGTGAGCATCAGCTTCCTCAAGCGGTCACAGCGGCACCACTTGGACGGGCTATTTCCCGGGCCCGGCTGTCCCTTCGCTGGCCCGACCAAAACTAAGTGCACTGGTTCCGCGGCCGGGGAACACAGAGCTGGGCACAGGGCACGTGGCAGGAGAAAGAGCACCCGCCTCTCCATCAGCATGCCTCCAGATGCCCCTCTCTGCCTCTCCCCAGTGGGCCTTGCCACCTCCATCCTCTTCCGCTCACCTCAGACGCTTGGTGGGAGACCAAGCGGAAGGCCATTTCACAGCGGCCGGCCCGCACGTGCCCAGGGACGAGGCAAGGGCAGCGTGCAAGGGCTGAGCAGGAGTCTGTGCATCGACCTGTAGGGAAAATCACGAGCCCCACAGCACGCCCCATTGCCCGGGGGCGGTTGCGATTTCAGGAGAAAGGAACACGAGGAGACTCAGGCTGGGATGCAGCATTTCTTTAATGAGAACAGAAAGTGTGCATTTTGAGGGGAGGGGGAAGAGCGCTGAGCCTGCGAGGTCGAGGGCTCCACAGGGCAAGAGGACACCACCCTTTGCAGCGGGATGCCAAGCGCCTGCAAGGCGCTCCGTTCTCCCCGTTGCAGCTGCAGCCGGTGAGAATCCTCTCGCATCTACAGCACGGGCGGGTGAAGTATGTTGCCTGGGTCAACGGCAGAAGCTGTGAAGCCCCGGAGGGAGGATGGGGGGGCTACCTGGGGGTAGCAAGGAAAGCACAGGAAGAATAAGAGCAAGACGGGCACGATGCCAAGGGATGACACACGGCTGCCTTCCATTCAGGGGGAGAGGCAGGCATCCCACGCACTGGGAAACCACAGGCATCCCCCCCGGTCCTGGATCCAGATCTCGTTTATCCGTTCCTGGTTGTTCTTTCCAACCTAAGCGATCCGCTGGCCCTGCCACTACAGATTGCACGAACGCAGGGGCCCACACAGACCGCTCCCGAGGCCTGTGAACCTCCCAAATCCAAGGGAGCCCCCAGAAGAGACGGGAACCCCGCTGGTGCTGAGGGAGCTCCCAACAGCAGCTGACAGAGAGGATCCCACGGCTGTGCTCTGGGGGAAAGAAGTTAAGATGGGGCCTGGCAGGCTGATGGGCACCCATCCCTTGGCTGATGGGCTCCCTGTGCTTAGAGGCTCCTGCTTCTCTCAGCAATAGAGGGCCCATGCTGGCAGTCCCAGGGGAAATTGCTGCCAACAGTCCCTTTTCTCTGACATGAACCCTGGGCTTTTTGCATTGGGACCTCTGGCTTGCCTTAATCCATCTCTTCATGTGTAAGCAGTTGCCTTCACTATCCTCCAACATAGCTCTCCTGCTTCCACCTTCTGTGTACTTCTTTTGCTTTCCCAGCTCAGTCAGGAGTGCCACATACATGCATGCGGGCCTTGCACTTGCTCATGTTTCTGCATGTTAAATCTTTCTGCATATTAAAATGGACTGACTTTGTTCTCTGTGGAGGCTGTCCTTGAAGATCAAGAAGCTCTCCAGGGCCCCTTTGCCCTCCAGGGTGGTTTCTGCCCTTCTGTAGTGCAGAGTTGCAATTCTACTGTTGGTCGCACTCTAACTCCACAGTTTCATTGTCACTTCCACCAAGGCTGTCCTCGACCTTCATATCTTCCATCACTTCCTCCTAGCTTGTGCATCAAAGGCCCAACAGAGAAATTTCCCTATTTGGTTTCTCAGCCATGTGCATCAGGAAATTATCTTTAATACATTCCAGCAAGTGTCACTGCTTGTGCCCAGGCGTCTTGTCCTTCCAGTTCATATTGGGGTGGTTCAAGTACTCAAACCTGCGGGAGAAGGATGGGCTTCACAACTCTGTGAGAGTTATATTCCGAAGCCGATTATTGTCTTGTCTGACTCCAATATATATCAAAATCTTTGTTTAATCACTGCACACACACTCATGATTGGTTACAGCTTGTTACACACATTATTGCAATTGGCAATATACAAAATATCACGCGCTGTCCATGCACCTCACACACAGTCAGGATTCGCTGCTTGCAGGTGTTCCTGCGCTCCTTTGCTTCTTCTTAGTTGTTTAGCACAGCTCCTTCTCCTCAAGGCCGAGCCGTGCAGATATTCAGCTGTTTACCAGCTTCTCAGTGCCACAGCTCCTTCTCCTTAAGGTCGAGCCATGCAGGGTGATCCCAACATAAACCTGTGACTGACAAGCTTTCTCCAGTTGCCCTGAGAAGGCCTCCACCACCTCCTCGTCTTCATCGGGTGGTCTGAAGAGGATGCCTACTACAACATTACATAACTCAGAAACCCTCCACCGATTCATACACGGTAGCAGAGCAAAATGGCACAAATTCAAGCCACTTCTTTACACAGAGTGAAAACCCTGCCTTCCCATCCTGTCTTTCTTGAAAAGTTAGTATCACTCCACTTGCGGCACACCAGTCATGTGAACTATCCCATGTCTTCTCAGTCCCGAAGAGGTTGTAGCTCTGGACTGTGCACATACTTCTCATTCCTTCTATTGATTTCCCATGCTATATGCACTTGTGTACAGGCATTTGAGGTAGGTCCCAAGTAACGCTGCTTTTACAGGAGAAGTAAAAGATCTTCCAGTGTGTCATGCTGTCCCCAGGACACATCTTCTCTGCCCCTTGTCCTCTCCCTTCTCTGCATGGTTATCTTTCCCCAGAATAACCGGTTCAAAGGCCTCCTGACCAGGCTGGCAGATCTGCTTTCCAACTCTTGCTGCACTTTGTCAGATATATCCCATCCCTGCCCAGCAGCTGTTGCTCCTTGGAGGGAAACTTCCTTTAATTCCTGATGATAACACCCTGCCTGTGGCACTCGGACACACAGTCAGGTCCTGACCCAGTAACAGAGTCCGTTTCTATTTGAGCCTTTTCCCCTCAGCGTCAGGGTTGAGGAGAATACCTTCTGAGCTGCTGTGACCTTCCCTCTTGCCACAGCACTATGTACCCTTGATACACTAGATATCCGTGTTGGTAAGGCCACTGCCCTTACTTCCTTGCTTCTACCCTTGGCTCCCAACTTGTCTTCCCTGGAAGAGCAGACATGAGCAAGCACTGACAAAATCTCAGGCACAAACCTCAGCTTCTTGTCTGTGAATGGCACAAAAGGTCTTGCAGTATCCCCAGGGCCATCTGGCCAGGAGCTGCCTTCCTTCAGGCAACCTGTGCCCCCCTTACTGTGATCAACAGCAGCAAAGGATGTTTCTATTTTCTGCTGATCCCATGGTGTAAATCCCTTCCCTTCTATTGGCAGTTCCCTTCCTTGTTTGCCATCGGCATGCTTTGTCCCTAAGCCCATAGTCTGCACCCATTCTTGCTAAGGAAGAGGCACGGTGAGGGATGGAATTGGAGAGTGGCGCTGGGAAAAGGGGGAAGGCAGAGGTTCACCCAGGACTCAAACCCTGTCCTTTTTATATCAAAAAGCATAATACCTCCTGACAGAGAAGAGTTACAAAGGGGAGATGCAATTTGTCTTCAGTGACTTGTCTGATTTTATATGATTCAGTTTGGAATGGTGGTGTCTGAGTTTGTGTTTGGTTTGTTTGGGAAAGTTGGGTTGGATTGCACTGTGGTGGGTTGGCTAAGTCTGAGTTGGGTTTGGCTGGGTTTGGCTTGGTTGGTTTGCTTTTTTTTTTCTGGGGATGGGAATTACCTTGAGTGCTCTTCGCAACATGCAGTTCTGTGGCATTGTGCTTTGTTGAGATTTTAAGTCCCTAGAGGGGAACCACCCTGCCTACCCCTCAGAAGTCCTGAACTTTCTTGCTGGCTTTCCTTAACTGCCCCTTTGCTTTGTCTCCTCCCTCCCTTTTACTTCCCCTTCCCCTCCACTTCCCCTTTCCTCTTGCCCTTTCCTTTTTCTTTCAGTTCAGACTACAGTGGAGGGGAGGGGAAATAAGACACAGCCCTGATCCTGCCCCAAGACCAAAGGAGTATCCAGAAGAGATGGGAATCCCCTGGCACTGAGGGAGCTCCCAACAGCAGCTGACAGAGAGGTTCCTACGGCTGTGCTCTGAGGAAAAGAGGTGAGAATGGGGCCCAGCAGGGTCACCATGATGAGGGAGACCTGGATGGCCACCATCAAGTCAGCATAATGGGCAACACAGGGCTCTCTCAGCATCCACTCACATGACAGATGCTCCAATGCTCATCATCTTTATGGACTTTCACTGGACTCACTCCTGTATGTCCATTTCTTTCTTGTACTGGGATGCTTAGAAATGGACAAGTACTCCACATGTGGTCTCATCTCCTTGGACAATGCTTTTCCTAATACAACATTGGATACTGTCAGCCACCTTTGTCACATTGTTGTCTCATCTTTAACTTGGACCACCAGATTCCTTTCTGTCAAGCTGCTTTTTCCAGTTGGTCAGCCTCCACTTTGTGCTTGTGCATGAGGACCTTCTTCCTCAATACAGGACTTCTTTGCTTTTCTCTTTATTGAAGTGCATGAAATTCCTGTCCTATTCTTCCAGTCTATCAAAGTCCTCCTGAACAGCAGCATGACTGCATTCTGTATCACAAAACCATCGATTCATAGAATGGTTTGAGTTGGAAGGGACCATCAAAGATCGTCTACTTCACCCCTGCTGCCATGGGCAGGGACAACTTTCACTAGATCAGGTCGCTCAAAGCCCCATCCAACCTGACTTTGAACACTTCCAACGATGGGGCATCCACAACTTCTCTGGATGACCTGTCCATTGGCACTGAGGAAGGAGGGAACAGCAGAGAAAATTTCACCTATCCCCATGGAAGGTAAAACTTATCCTGTGCATGCACTAGTCACCAGAAAACAGACGGGAAGCATCAGGGGTGCAGGAATGTTGAATGAGGAGAGCCAGGGTGTGAGAAAAGCCTCTGCCAGAAGCAAGAAGACAGCAACTCCCAGGGAAGGAGGAGATGAGCACAGGCTCCAGGCATCATCTTGCTCAGGGAACGATAGGAGGTGGGACCCATGGGCAGCTCAGGCTCTTGCAGCTTTATTGCTGTCTGTCAGGGCTCTGAGACTGTTTCTATGGGCACAGGTGGCAAACAGGCTGAGGCCCATTCCCCAGGGATGTTTGCTTGCATTGGGATTTCTTGGCATGGTGCAAAGCCCCTCCAGACTCTGGCAGCAGCATGGACAGCACAGGACCTGCACACTCCCACAGCACTGAGGGTGGGAGCTTCAGAATGGCCAGTGGGAAAAAGACACAAACATGTCATTAATCTGGCAATCTGAAAATGCACTTGAGCCAATCCTCCTTCCCTCTTCCCCCTCCCTTTTCCCTTCCCAAGTGCCTTCCTTTACTGAACAATGAAATGGTACTTTATGAGAGACAGAAGCATTCCCTGAACCCTTCCAGAATTTTTGCAGCCTGAAATGGGAGTACCCAAAATGTCCATCGGATGGCAGCAAGAGAACATCCATGGAGTTTTCAGTTTATTCTAGCTCAACTTGTTCACCCTCCAGATGCTCTTTTACCACTTGCTCAGCCTGAAAAATGGAACCTTCCCCTCCAAAACAGAAAGCAACCTTAATCCATGCCTTCCAAGGCTTGCTAAACCTGCATAGAAAAAGGGAGAAAATGCAGAAGAAATAGCAAGTGTGGGTGGTCAGGAGGGAAAAAGAGTTTGTATGGTTGGAACTGGTTTGTATGGGGCATTTTCTCATCACTGGAAAAGGAGCTCTAGTTCCTGAGTGGGCAGAAAAAAGAAAATCGCTCTGCAAACCACTCAAGCATGGTATGAAAGCCCATGTTCAATTCCCTTTTGAGTATGAAGTAACTAAAAGTAAGATACCTTAATTTCTCTTGAGGCTTATGGCCTGTAGGCTGAGGGAAACACAAGGACTCTCTCTCAACTAGACTCGCTAACTCAAGGGAACAAATCTTCCCAAGTCTCTTTTTCCAGGGTTGCATAAAGAAAAAAAAAACAACGTTCTTCACTGTGCTGACAGTCAAAAACATATCTGTGCAGTGGGCTTGGGTTGACACAGTATTTCAGACTCCCACTCTGTGATCAGCAGTGCTTGTTACAAAGAGGGGGATTGTGATTGCACATGCTCTGTTTCCTACTGAAATGCCCATCCTAACCCCATCTTGCAGTCACACTGCCTATGTCCAGACCTGAAAACCAGCGCTTTCCTCCTTTCCACTCAATACCCATCCCCTGGAGTTTATTCCCACAATTTCTCTGAAAGAGAGGAGTGTCATAACTCTGACAAGATGCATCTGAACAGATGTTATCATCCATAATTCCTGCAACCTCATCCATCACTTGTAAAGCCTAAAAGGCCCATGGCTCCACATTTAACCACCGAACACCTTCTTCTGAATGGTGTCATGCAACACTATGGGGACAGGCAGTCTTTTTAGGGATCCTCGATATAATGTTGTTAGAATCAAATGTGTGTCATCTTGACTCTTCTGGGTGCCCAGGACCCCTTCAAAGGAGAAGGGGGAACATCACCCGTGGCTAAAGGTTGCCTGCGCAATAAGAAGCCATACCAGGGGTTAGGAGTAAGAGGCACCAGTCACAATAGCATCCAGGAACTGAAATTATTTCTGTGCTCTGGTATAAGAAACTTGTATAACTTTTTGTGCCTTTTCCAATAAAGACAGGAGGAGAAAATGAAGACTGGAGACTGTGACAGCTTGTTCCAGGTCTTCACTGCCAGCTTTACCTGAGCCCTGGTTTTAAGACAAACCTCTGCCTGGGGATGCGGGAGAAGGATGGACTTCACAACTCTATGAGAGTTATATTCCGAAGCTGTTTATTGTCTTGTCTGACTCCAATATATATCATAATTTTCGCTTAGTCACTGCGCACACACTCATGATTGGTTACAACTTGTTACACACACTATTGCAATTGGCTATATACAAAATATCACGCGCTGTCCACGCGCCCCTCACACAGTCAGGATTGTTGCTTGCAGGTGTTCCTGTTTTCCTCGCTTCTTCTTAGTTGTTTATCACAGCTCCTTCTTCTCAAGGCCGAGCCGTGCAGATATCCAGCTGTTTACCAGCTTCTCAGTGCCACAGCTCCTTCTCCTTAAGGTCGAGCCATGCAGGGTGATCCCAACATGGGGATGCTGGTGGTTTTACCCTGGAGAGGCAGCTGGTGCCAAGCCTGTACTTGGATCCCAGGCACAGCATCTGGCCTGGTCACTACATGGTGGGAAAAGAGGGCTTAGTTCTGCTGAGCTCCTCCAGAGCCCTTGCAATGCTCAGGGCTCCTGGGGTGCTGCATGAGGCGCTGATAGTGCTATGCCTTCCTGCAAACGTCACTGAATATGAGAGAGAGGGGATTTTTGCCCATCTACTCAGTGCCAGTCCCCTGTGGGTATCCAAGTGAAGCCCTGGAAGTTCTCCCAGGATTTAGCTTCCAGCAGACACCTTCGTATGACCCACATCTCAGCCCAGCTGGGCTCCTGACAGCCTGCAAGGCCAGAGGCACATGGCCAAGCCACTATCTGGCTTGCCAAGGCCTGCCAGCAGCCAGAAAGACCTCAGGAAGGTCTTTCCAACTTCTGGAGGTAACAGCAGCCCTACTGGTCCCATCCGTAAAACCAGAACCTGCAGAAAGGTCAAGGAAGAAGCAGGCAAATATCTGGACATGGAAGACTCAGCCCAGCAGGGCTTGCAGAATCTTTGAGATTTATCATTGCCTGTAACCCACGTGTGCACAGCCATCCAGGGGAGCAGCCCTGCTGGAAATCCTCTGGCAGGGGCTGGACCCCTGACAAGGAAACTTGGGGGAACGGGGCAGATGTAAGGATTCAGGGCCCAGTGCAGGACCCAGGAGTGGACTGACCTCCTGTGTGGGTCAGCTCTCAGGTGCTGGTGAGCTTTGAGAGATCTCTTTTTGCCCACTGAAGCCTGTAAGGGGGTGCCCTGGTTTCTGCTGGGATGGAGTAGTTTTTTCTTCCTAATAGCTGGTATATTGCTGTCCTTTGGAGCTGGTATGAGAATAGTGTTGATAACACACTGAAGTTTTAGTTGTGGCTAAGTAGTTGTAGTGCTTATACTAAGTCAAGGACTTTTCCGATCCCATGCTCTGCCAGTGAGGAGGTGCACAAGAAGCTGGGAGAGGGCACAGCCAGCACAGCTGACCCAGACTGGCCAAAGAGATATTCCATACCATATAACATCATGCCCCAATGTACATAAACTAGAGTTATCTTGGGGATGGGCTATCAATTGCCAGGTGGTAAGCAGTTGCTGCACTGGGCATCACTTGTTCTTGTTCATTTCTTTGTTAGTATTGTTATTATTGTTATTACCATTGTTGTTTCCTCCTGTCTTGCTGTCCTATTAAACTGTTAACATCTCAACCCATGAGTTTTTTCCAATTCTCTTCCCCATCCCACCATGATGGGGAGAGTGAGCGAGCGGCTGTGTGCTGTTTAATTGCTGGCTGGGGCTATACAACAACAGAGGGGCACAAAGTGTCCTCCCCGCAGTGTCCCACAGGGAGAAGCTGCATTGGAAGCTATAGCAGAAAGAACATTTGCCATGAATTTATGAAAGAAAATGGGCTAGGGACCACAGCAACCCCAGCAGGCAGTGCTTCCA
This sequence comes from Phaethon aethereus, assembly GCF_964289735.1. NCBI lineage: Eukaryota > Metazoa > Chordata > Aves > Phaethontiformes > Phaethontidae > Phaethon > Phaethon aethereus. The sequence goes on along the minus strand of NC_138588.1, from coordinate 24,087,934 downwards.
GGTAGGAAACCAAGGACAAAATGCCCTGAGCAAGGAACCTGCCTGCACCAGCCCACACAACCCACTGGCCCAGAATCCTTTCTCCCCAAGTGCTGGGTGAGACTCGCAGAGCCCCAGGAACACACTGCACTGCCTGGAGAAATGCTGTCTCCGCCCCAGAAGGGACATCCCTCCTACTGCAGTGGCACAGCTGCTTCTCTGGGACATGTTTTAAGTTGTGACTCTAGAGATTTGACCCTTCTCCAGTGACTGAGTATTCCTCATGCCCTCTCTGAATGTAACTTGCCATTTGATATCTTAGGCTTGCACGTGACGGCATAATCTGTCCTGTGGGTTCACCAGTACCGGATGCCAGTCCAGTGCTCTGGGCAGTCCAAAGGTAACAGGAAGTTGTGTCATCAGTGTCGCAGGCAAACTGTGGGAACTGGTAGAGTGTCCCCGCATGTGTGTCCTCCTGTCTAACTGCTGGGAGCAAGAGCCTGACTCTCAACATGCAGACTCAAACTTGGCACAAGGAGGATAGTACCAGTGCAGCTTTTCCCTGCCCTGTGCATGTACCCTGGGCTAGGTGGTCCCAGTGCATGTGGGAGAGCTCCCCTGGGCAGAGTGGATTTCACCTCAGTCTGGACCAGTCCGGATTAGCCTCAGGACAGAAAAACATCATTTTCACTGAGGGAAAAGACACTTTGGAGCAGAAGGGGACAGCGTGGCCTGGAAGAAAGGACCAGGGTTTGAAGTCACCCAGGACTGTCCCAGCAGAGCAAGGCAGTCCAGCTTATGCAACCCATAACAAGCTGCTTTGGGTCCTGCTGCCCACTCTTGCCTCTGTTGAACCTCATCCCCTGTCCTCTCTCTTGGTGCCCTCGTTCGGCAAGGTCAGTTGCTCAGCTAGGACTGCAACCACGAGTAAGGACATCTGGTGAACGGCTGCTTAGTATGAGCTACGAGGTGAGAAAGAGGAGAGGCAATAACTTACCACAGACTGACTGACAAGCTGTCCAAGACGAGGGTGAAGGGAGGCAGCGGCAGAGACCACAACTGCAAGCATCAAGCCACCAATCGATGGGCACGAATGTACTCTGTGAGGTGCAAGAGGTTAAGCTGGCAACTTCATAACGAGGTCTAATTAGGGAAAAGCAAGGTTCTCACCACAAGGGTCTTGTAAGAGAGGGCGTGCCGGGCTTGCGCAAAGAGCTCTGTCACTCCCTTGAAAGGCCCTGTGAGTTGAGAGTGCCCGGCGGCCCAGGGGGAAGGCTGCACTTGGTGATGGCCAGGGAGATGGAGAGATTGCTGGGCTCAGCCAGGAGCGTATGGCTCGGCGAGCATGGCCAGAGGGGAAAGACAGCACCCATCCAGGAGGTCCCATGGTGTAAAGGTGAGCACTCTGGACTCAGAGTCCAGCGATCCGAGTTCAAATCTCAGTGGGACCTCAGCCTTTTGGCTCCCTCAAAGCTTTCCTCTGCATGACGACACCTTTAACAGCCTTGCTCTTGGGTCAATCGTTTAATGCACTCTCAGCCCTCTTCCTTTCTTGTGCTCCCAGCCCTGGGACTGACATCAGTGCCCCTTCTCCTGCCCTGTGCCCACAAAACCTCTGCAGCCTTCCTGAGAATTGGCCCCTGCCTCCGCTCTGCTCCGTTGTGCTTGATGGCTACTGCTGGCTGAGGGGATCCAGCAGTGGCTCACCAGATCACACAACAGCCGAGGTGGAGATCATGCAGTCCAGGCCTGCCTCAAAGCAGGGTGAGGTGGAGGAGGCTGTTCACGGCCTTGTCTCGTTGGGTGTTGGACATCTCCAAAGATGGACACTCTGCAAAACTGCCTGGGCAACTGTTGCCCATGGTTGACCACCATCACACGGTTACTGTGTGCGGCATTACTTGTATTTCCAACCCTGTCCATTGCTGCTTGCCCTCTCCAAGTCTCTGAGGCTTTTTTGTCTTCCTCTTACCTGCATGTTTATTTTTGGTGCTCTACAATTAAGTCAAAGGAGCTCCACTCAGAACTGGCCCCGTGCTTGGGGTTATATTTGCTGCCATGGGAGAGGACGGGTTCTCCCTCTTCACAGAATCACAGAATCACAGAATCACTAAGGTTGGAAAGGACCTTCAAGATCATCAAGTCCAAGCATTAATCCAGTGCCACCATGATCCCTAAATCATGTCCTGAAGCACCACATCCACACGTTTTTTGAACACTTGCAGAGACGGCGACTCCACCACCTCCCTGGGCAGCCTGTTCCAATGCTTGACCACCCTCTCAGTGAAGACATTTTTCCTAATATCCAATCTAAACCTCCCCTGGCGTAACTGGAGTCCATTTCCTCTCGTCCTATCGCTGGTTACTTGGGAGAAGAGACCAACGCCCTCGTTCCCACAACCCCCTTTCAGGAAGTTCTAGAGAGTGATAAGGTCTCCCCTCAGCCTCCTCTTCTGCAGGCTAAACAACCCCAGTTCCCTCAGCCGCTCCTCATAAGACTTGTGCTCCAGACCCCTCACCAGCTTTGTTGCCCTTCTTTGGACATGCTCCAGCACCTCAGCGTCCTTCATGTACTGACAGGCCCAACACTGAACACAGTATTCAAGCTGCGGCCTCACCAGTGCCGAGTAGAGGGGCACAATCACTTCCCTACTCCTGCTGGTCACACTATTTCTGATACAGGCCTGGACGCCGTAGGCCTTCTTGGCCACCTGGGCACACTGCCGGCTCATATTCAGCCGGCTGTCAACCAACACCCCCAGGTTAGTTTCTGCCGGGCAGCTCTCCAACCACTCCTCCCCAAGCCTGTAGCATTGCATGGGGTTGCTGTGGCCGAACTGCAGGACACGTCACTTGGCCTTATGAAACCTCATACAGTTGACCTCTGCCCATTGATCCAGCCTGTCCAGATCCGTCTGCAGAGCCCTCCTACCCTCCAGCAGATCAACACTCCCACCCAACTTGGTGCCATCTGCAAACCTACTGAGGGTGCACTCGATCCCCTCATCCAGATCATCGATAAAGATACTGAATAAGACCAGTCCCAGAACCGAGCCCTGGGGAACAGCGCTTGTGATCGGCCGCCAGCCGGTGGCTACCTGAGGGAGGAGGAGAACAAACGGCCACGAGTCTCCAGCTGTGCTGCACAAAGCCTTTAATGAGAAGGAGCAAATGCAGGAGCACAGAACAGAGACCAGGGAACACGTCTGCAGGGTTCAGGGAGGCACAGAGAAGGGCCCATTTCCCAAGGACAAACCCCACACAAAGTGCTTGCCTGTTCCCATTCTGCTCTACCTGGTGGCAAGCCCAGCCCCCCAAGAGCAGTCCCTAAGCCTGGCACCCTCCTTCCACCAGCAGGAGTTTCAGCACAGCAGAAGAGAAGGAGCCCTTTCCCGAGCAGCCCAGAGGCAGAGGAGGCATGGCAAGGCCTGCCATGCAGCAAGGAGCAGTGGGCACAGGTCCCTCCTGCCAGGTGGGACGAGGACACCCAGCCCGTCTGCAAGCCGTGGCCACGCTCCTGCTGCAGAGTGCCCGTCTGCCTTCCTGCGCCCGAGGGGACGATCCATCGTCTTCAGCAGTTCAGATGGCAGCGGGGCGGAGGCAGACACAGCCCCGAGCCCCCCAGACCAAGGGAGCCCCCAGAAGAGATGGGAACCCCCCCGGCGCTGAGGGAGCTCCCAACAGCAGCTGACAGAGAGGATCCCACGGCTGTGCTCTGGGGGAAAGAGGTGAGGATGGGGCCCGGCATGGTCACCACCACCGGGGAGGGCTGGATGGCCACAGTTGAGTCAGCGCAGTGGACGACACAGGGCTCACTGCAGCTGCTTGCAAGTGGGGTGGGGCCACAGGCGCCGCAGGGTGTTGGGGGACAGGGTCTGAAGCAAGACATCTCTCGGTGCGGGAGGCAAAGCTGAAACACAGAGCAGGAAGGAAACACAGGCCACCACGTAAGTCTCTCTATCATTGCCTCTGCTCTCTCCAAGGACACTCTGTTTCACAAATACACACTGTGCCTACAGCTCCCACGACCCTCATTATGCCCTGCGAGAGGCACAGCACAGGAAGGCTGATCCTGCTTTTGGAAAGGACCCAGCAGAGAAGGTTGAAAGCCCCTGTGGAAAGACTGATCGTACCCCATCTCCAGATCAAACATTGCTGCATTGAAGGAGGCACTGGATGCACTTGGCCATTTGCTGAGAGACCATCTGCGAAAGGCCAAAATTCTTGTAGGCAGACCTCCCTGCAGCTGAGACCAATTAATCCCAAATCCAAGAACCCCCCTCTTCCTCAAACAGCCCCATCAAAAGCAAAAGAGGGAACAGCCCTTAAACACTTCTGTTGCAAGGCCAAGCTGAGGCAGCCCAATCGTCAACCTGAGTAGCCACCGTGACAGCAGTTCAGCCCACAGGGAGAGTTGGAGTGGACTCAGGCTTACCTCGTTCCTCGAGGAAAGGGAGGCAAGAGAGGAGGATGCAGGGCCTGCAGCAGCTCAGGCTTTTTATGCTATGTCCCAGAGCCCCACATGGCCACAAACATTCCATGGTCATGCAGCATCTAAATACCTAGTAGCTGCAGCTTGACGACGCCTCGCACGTGATTAAGCTTTTGCCTCTTTCATCCAAAATGTATTGCTCCCACTTGATTCCACCAAGAATCATAGAATGAATCCCAGAATGGTTTTGGGTTGGAAGGGGCCCTAAAGATCATCCGGTTCCAGGTCTCATACAGTGGGGGAATGGGTTGGTCCTCCATGATCTTTTAGATCCCTTCCAACTAGATCAGGTTGGCAAAGGCCCACCGAAGCGGCCTTGAACATTTCCAGGGAGGGGTCATCTAGATCTTCTCTGGACGACCTGTTCTGGTGTGTCACCTCTCTCATAGGCAAGAGTTTCTTCCTAATACCTAATCTCAATCTCCCCTGATTTGAGTTCAAACCATTACTCCGCATCCATCTCTACAATCCTTGGTAGAGTCTCTCCCCAGTTTTCCAGGAGGTGTCTCGGGAGCCTTCCCTTTTCTAGGAGAAACATCGCCAACTCTCTCAGCCTGCCCTTACAGGGGAGGGGCTCCAGATCCCTGGTCGTCTTCCTGGCCCCACTCTGGACCTGCTCAAGTACCTCCCTGTCTTTCTTGTTCTGGGGGCCCTAGAGACAAACACATTACTCCAGGTAGGGTCTCCAGAGAGCTGAGTTGAGGGGGAGAATCACCTCCCTCGACCTGTTGGCCACACTGCTTTTGCTGCAGCCCAGGATACGATTGGCTTTCTGGACTACGGGAGTGCACTGATGGCTCATGTTCAGTTTTTCTTTCACTGATACACCCAAGTCCATCTCCGCAGGGTGCTCTCAATCCATTCTCCACCCAGCCTGTAGGTATGTTTGGGACTGCCCTGACCCAGCTCTATGACCTTCCTCTTGGCCTCGTTGAACTTGCATGAAGTTCACATGGGCCCACCTCTGTAGCCTGTCAAGGTCCCTCTGAATGGCATCCCTTCCCTCTAGAGTACCAGCCACACCACTCACCTTGGTGTCATCCACAAAACTGTTGAGCATGCACTCAATCCCAAAGCCCATGTGCCTGACAAAGGTGTTAAATATGTCTGGTCCCAGTGTGGACCCCTGAGGGACATCACTCGTCACTGGTCTCCATTGGGATATCAAGCCATTGACTATAGCTCTTTGAATGCTACCAGCCAGGCAATTCCTTATCCAGCTAGTGCTCCACCCATCAAATCCATGTCTCTCCATTTTAGAGGGAAGGATGCTGTGCAAGACAGCATCACATGCTTTGCACAAGTAGATGAGATGACATCAGTTGCTCTTCCTTCATCCACCAATATTATAGCCCTGTTGTAAAGGCCACTGCTTTTGTCAGGCATGATTTGCCCTTACTAAAGCTATGTGGGCTGTCTACCAATCACCTCTCTGTTTTCCATGTTCCTTAGCAATGTTTCCAGGAGGATGTGCTCCATGACCTTGCTGGGCACAGAGGTGAGACTGACTGGCCTACACTTCCCCAGGTCTTCCTTTTTTCCCTTTCCAAAAATGGGGATTAAGTTTCACCTTTCCCAGTCACCAGGAACTTCACCAGTCCGCCACAACTTTTCAAATTTGATGGATAATGGCTTAGCAGCCCTTCTGCCACTTCTGCCAGGACCCTCAGATGCATCTCATCAGGTCCCATGGATTTGTACATGTTCTGGTTCCGTAGATGATCTCGAACCAGATCTTCGTGTGCGCTGGGTGGTACTTCATTCACCCAGTTCTCCCCTTCTCCCAATCACAGAATCATTTAGATTCTGTGAATCTGCTGTCATGGCTAGACCACATACCAGTGTTTTTTGCTGAGGCAAAAAATTTGTTGAGTACCTCCGCCTTCTCCACGTCGTTTGTAGCACGGTCTGTCGTTTTGTTCATCGTGCGGGTAAACATTCTTTCATCTTCCTTTGTTGTCCTGTGTACCAGAGGAAACCCTTCTTCCCTAAACAAGTTCAGCTCCAGCTGTGCCTTGGCTTTCCTGATGCCCTGCTTCCCCTTGCAAGCCATATCCCTATAATCTCCCCAGGTTGTGTATCCCTGCCTCCACTGCCTATGCGTTTTGCTTTTGTCAATTGATTTGGCTAAGAGGTCTTCACTTGGCTGAGCTGGACTCCTGCCTCCCGGGCCCGACTTCTTGCACGTTGGGATTGAGAGCTGTAGCGCCCCAAGAAAAATGTCTTTCTATATCTCCCAGATCCCATTCGATCCTTTATTTCTGAGGGCAGTTTCCCAAAGGATCCCATGCACTAGCACCCTAAACATCCACGAGTTTGCCTTTTGGAGGTTCAGGGTCCAGATTCTGCTTTTTACCCATCCTGCACCCCTCAGGATAGAGAATTCCACCAGGGTATGATTGCTGCAGCCCAGGCTACCTCCAGTCATCACTTCTCTGATAATTTATTGGTCATTGGGAAACAACAGGTCCAGCAGTGCCTCTCCTCTGGTCAGGCTCTCCATCACCTGTCCTAGGAAGTTGTCCTCAACACACTCCAGTACTTTCCTGGACTGCTTGCAGTGCACTGTACCGTGTTGCCAGCAGATGTCTGGGTGGTTGAAGTCCCCTATCAGGATCAGGGCCTGGCGAGCGTGATGCTTCCTAACATCAAAACCACTCATCTGTGTCCCAGCTTCATAGCGCCAATTAACTCGGAGGTCTCAGGCTAGTGTGGAGGATGATTTTGGGTGGTTCTGTGTCTCATGGATTGCGTTTGTGATATTACCCTCTTCATGGCTAGTGTGGCCACCAGCCATGGTGAAATTCAGCTATGAGGGACATTCGAGTTAGCTCTCAAGTGCTTTCAGTGCAGGCACTCAGGCTAACCCTGAGAGCCATTTCTCAGATTGGTCACCGCAGACACACAGGACACAGAGAGTAAGTGCAGGCAGAAGGTCAAGACTGCACAGTCCCATACAGGAGAAGAGACGCACCTCTCCAGGGATGTGGCAAAGCTTAAGGCAACTAAGGACCGCTGTGGGCTGGAGGGAAGCCCCTTGCGGGCAGGACTGAGGGCCAGGATGACCTTGCTTCTGCCTATCAGGCTCTACCACAGCCTGTTTTTTACTGCCCAGAATTGCAAGGAATAACGATCAAGAGCAGATCTGAGGGTCATGCGGGTCCCTTTCAAGAGACTTCTGCATGGAATCTCCATTGCCATGTCCCTTGATGACTTGACCGGGCTTCTTCCAAGCAGGGGTTTGGGCTCAGCTTAGGAAGTGGAGAACCTGTTGGAAATAAGGAAATCAACATGCAGGAGAGTGATCAAAGAGATTCTCACATCCTTCCCTGAAAGAGACTCACACCCAAATTGACTTGTTTTGCTCAGCAAGGCCATCCCAGAGGCCAGAGGCCTGGATGGTCTGCTTTTGAGGAGAGGCTCAAGGCAGGGAGCCAAAAGCTCACGGGCTCTTTTTCCTGGGTCAGAGATGGGGTGGCCCATTCCATGTGTTTAGCATTTCAAAGGGACATCGGATCAGTCTCCCAGAGCCCCTGGGATTCATCATGATGTTGAAGAGTTGGGAAAAACCCAGAGCTCCAGGCAAACATGAGTCATCGTGCTGTGGAATTCAGTGGACATGGTCCCCCAGCCTCAGGCATGCCAGGGATACCAGAGCTCATGGCCTCATTCCTCGCAACATGCTGTTTCCTTCAGGGGCATTTCCACATGTTATAGCACCATAAAAGAAACGAGTGGTGATTCTATGGCGTCTCATTCTGCAGCTGCCTTCCAAGGCCTTGCTTTTCTGTGGCTGGTCAAGCCCATGAGGCTCCACGCACCACAGAATTATGAAGGTTAGAAGGGACTTCTGGAGGTCCTATGGGCTGACATCCTGCTCCAAGCAAACCAAACTTCCAAGGTACCTCAGGAAGCTCTGGGCCTTGCCCCATCAAGTTATGAACACTTCCACTGTCACAGAGGTCACTGTCTCTTGGGCACCTCTTCCAGGGCTGCACCGTGCCCCTGTCCCTTCTTTTCCTGCAAAGACAGCTGCCATTTCCCTTGTTGCAGCTTCTTAGTGTTGATCTTGCCCTTTCGCAGGGCACCTCTCTGCAGGGTCTGGCTCCGTCCTTCCCAAAACCTCCTGTAGCTGTTGGGAGACTGCAGGTCTTCACTTGCCTGGAGTTTTCCTCTCAGTGGCCCATCTGCTACTCAGGTACAGGTGACCTTGCAATCAGCATCTAAGCCATGTGCCTCCTTCTTTCCTACCAGGTATTCAGGCACAAGTGACGTCACAAGCACCTAGCGCTGCCATGAGCCCACTCTGGCCCATCATCTGCCGAGACCAAAGTGACCTTACAATCAAAATGCAAACCACGCACCTGCTGCTGGCCTAGCAGGCAATGGGGTAGGAGGGAACTCACAAGCACACAGCCCAAAATGTTCCAAGGCCCTAGCACAAGTCATAGTCCTGCCGACGGCCTGCAGAGCCAGACGCGACCTCACAGTCAACATCCAAGCCATGTTCTGGGCTCTGTCCCGTCAGGTGCTCAGGTAGCACGGAGCTCACCTGCAGGTACCCATGCCACCTTCCTGCTGACAGCTCGTGAAGCACTCGGACAAGGAGGCCTTCTGCAAGAGGAAACTCTGGATTGTCTTTGAAAAGTGATGGCAATTGGGAGAGGTTCCTGAGGCCTAGAAGTAGTCTGTGTCATTCCTATCTCCCAGAAAGGCACAAGGGAGGACCAGGACACCTGCAGGCTGGCCAGCCTCACCTCAATCCCTGGACAGGGGAAGGAGCAACTCATCCTGGAAACCCTCTCCAGACAAATGAAGAACCTAGCCCTTTTCCGTGTGCCTGTGCTCTTCTCTTTTTTTGGGCATGAGTGTGTGTGTGTGTGTGTGAGGTGTTGTCCAGGAAACTTCAGCTTGCATCAAACCAAAATGGGCACACCAATCCAGCAGTGGCCTCTGCAGTGCCAAGGGAAGGGCAACGATCCCTGCCCTCAGCTTTTGGCAATGAGCTTGTGCTGGAAAGGAGGTTTTGGGATGAGCCACTCCAACCATGTATCCACCAAAGAGGTGCACATTCACCTGAGCAGGGGCTTGAGGCCTGTTTCCCACCCCACCAGGCACGGCCTGTCCCAGCTGAGACTCACAGGTCCTCAAGTGGGCCACCAGGAGATCACAGGTGAAGGTGAGAAGATTCCAGGGTTATGGGGTAGGGTAAGGTCTGGAGGTGGACGTGGAGGCAAACATCACAAGTTGCAACAAGGGAAATACCAGCTGTCTTTGTGGGGAGGGAAGTGACAAGGGGGCACAATGTAGTCCTGGACGAGCTGCCCAAGTGACAGTGACCTCTCCGATAGGGGAAGTGGTCAGAAGTCAATGGGAGCCTTCTGAGGCACCTGGGAAGTTTGGTTTGCTCGGAGCAGGAGGTTGGCCCAGAGAACCTCCGGAAGTACCATCCATCCTAGTTATTCTGGGGTCTCATGGGCCCCTGAGCAGGCACTGAAGGGCAATGCCTTGGAAAGCAGCAGCAGCACAAAATGACATAGAAGCACCAGCCGTTTCAGGAAGAGTTCTAAAACCTGAGGAAATGACGTTGAAGATGGCAGCACTTTGGGGCTAAGAGCTCTGGTATCCCTGGCATGCCTGAGACCAGGGTACCATGTCCACTGAATTCCACAGCACGGTGACTCACGTTTCCTTGGAGTTCAGGGTTTTTCCAATGTCTTCCACATCAGGATGACTCCCAGGTGCTCTGGGAGATCAACACCTCTTTGTAGATTTAAATGTGTGGAACAGGCCACCTCTTCCCTGACGCAGAAAAAAGGGCCACGAGCCTTTGACCCTGCGCACCTCCTCAAAAGCAGGCCAAACAGGCCTCTGGGCTCTGGGATGCCTTTGCTGAGCAAAACAGGTCAATTTGGGCCTGGGTCTCTTTCAGGGAAGAACACAGGCATCTCTTTGATCTCAAAACCCGAATGTGGTAGGGCCTGATGAGCGTAAGCAAGGTCCTCGTGTCTGTCACTCCTGCCCTCAAGGGGCTTCCCTCCAGCACATCATGGTCTTCCCTTGCCGTTGAGCTTTGCCACAACCCTGGAGACGTGCATCTCTTCTCCCACATGGGATTGTGCAGTCCACACCTTCTGCCTGAACGTACCCACAGTCTTCTGTGTGTCTATTATGACCTGCGGCGGGAAATGGGTCTCACTGTTAGCTTGAGTGCCTGCTCTGAAAGCACTTGAGAGCTGACCTGAGGTGCCATTCATGGTCTAATTTCTCCATGATCTCTGAACAAGCTTATCAGGAAGAGGGCGAAGAGACAAAAGCAATGCCCATCATGCCAACACACTTAAAATCTCTGCACAGCTAGCCTGAGACCTCAGTGTCAACTGGACTTCTGAAGCTGGGACACAGATTAAATGTTTTGATATTTGGCGGTATGAAGAGGTAGCAAGAGGTTTTGGATGAAAGAGGCAAGGTCTTAATCCCCTGCGAGGCCTCCGCAAGCTGCAGCTACTAGGTGTTTAGATGCTTCATGTACAAGGAATGCTTGAGGCCCCGTGGGGCACAGGGACACAGCATAAAAGCCTGAGCTGCTCCAGGCCCTGCATCCTCCTCTCTTGCCTCCCTTTCCTCGAGGAACGAGGTAAGCCTGAGTCCACTGCAACTCTGCTGTCACGGTTGGCTGCGCAGGTTGATCTTTGGGCTGCCTCAGCGTGGCCCTGCAATAGAAGTGTTTAAGGGCTGTGACCTCTTTCCCTTTTGATGGGGCTGTCTGGGGAAGAGCGGGGTTCTTTCTAGCAGAAGGGGGTCATTGGGGCTCAGCTGCAGGGAGGACTGACAATAACAATTCTGGCCTTTCGCAGATGGTCTCTAACCAAATGGCCAAGTACATCCAGTGCCTTCTTCAACGCAGCAATGTTTGCTCTGGAGATGGGGTACGATCAGTTAAACACACTGTGCTGGATCCTATCGCAAAAATGGGTCAGCCTTCCTGTGCTGTGCATCTCGGAGGGCACGATGAGGGCCGTGGGAGCTGTAGGCACAGTGTGTGTTTTTAAGAGGTGATTTCTTAGACAACTCTTCAATTCAGCCCATTTGTGCTGGGATAATGGCACCAATCTTCATCAGTGCTATTGCATTAGGAAATGCAGGAGGAGATCCTGGTGGAATCAGCAGCCAGTTAGTCACATCTTTGCTCCCAGCCCTGCAAATCCAGCCTTAAGCTCTCATGTCATGTCATGTCTATTGTGCGTGTTAGCAAGATCAGGTGTAGGCCCTTTCTGGACATGGAGCCAGAAATAGAGCTGGAGGGCAGGAAACTGTATCCGCAGAGAGAGCAGAGGCAATGATAGAGAGACTTACGTGGTGGTCTGTGTTTCCTTCCTGCTCTGTGTTTCAGCTTTGCCTCCCGCACCGAGAGATGTCTTGCTTCAGACCCTGTCCCCCAACACCCTGCGGCACCTGTGGCCCCACCCCACTTGCAAGCAGCTGCAGTGAGCCCTGTGTGGCCCGCTGCGCCGACTCGACGGTGGCCATCGAGGCCTCGCCGGTGGTGGTGACCCTGCCGGGCCCCATCCTCACCTCTTTCCCCCAGAGCACAGCCGTGGGATCTTCTCTGTCAGCTGCTGTTGGGAGCTCCCTCAGCGCCGGGGGGGTTCCCATCTCTTCTGGGGGCTCCCTTGGTCTGGGGGGCTCGGGGCTGTGTCTGCCTCCGCCCCGCTGCCGTCTGAACTGCTGAAGACGATGGATCGTCCCCTCGGGCACAGGAAGGCAGATGGGCACTCTGCAGCAGGACCGTGGCCACGGCTTGCAGACGGGCTGGGTGTCCTCGTCCCACCTGGCAGGAGGGACCTGTGCCCGCTGCTCCTCGCTGCATGGCAGGCCTTGCCATGCCTCCTCTGCCTCTGGGCTGCTCGGGAAAGGGCTCCTTCTCTTCTGCTGTGCTGAACCTCCTGCTGCTGAGGGCAGGATGGCGGGCTTAGGGACTGCTCTTGGGGGGCTGGGCTTGCCACCAGGTAGAGCAGAAAGAGAACAGGCAAGCGCTTTGTGTGGGGCTTGTCCTTGGGAAATGGGCCCTTCTCTGTGCTTCCCTGAACCCTGCAGATGTGTTTCCTGGTCTCTGTTCTGTGCTCCTGCATTTGCTCCTTCTCATTAAAGGCTTTGTGCAGCACAGCTGGAGACTCGTGGCCGTTTGTTCTCCTCCTCCCTCAATTAGCCACCCGCTCTGCAGGGAAGAGGGAGAACCCGTCCTCTACCATGGCAGCAAATATAACCCCAAGCACGGGGCACTGCCAGTTCTGAGTGGAGCTCCTTTGACTTAATTTTAGAGCACCGAAAATAAGCATGCAGGCAAGAGAAAGACCAAGAGCCACAGAGACATGGAGAGGGCAAGCAGCAATGGACAGGGCTGGAAATACATGTAATGCCACACACAGTAACCCTGTGATGGTGGTCAAACATGCCCACTCCTCTGAAATTTGCTTTTCTCCAGGACGCTTCTACAGATTTTACACCACTTCTGAATGAAATTGTGCTTCGATGCAATGCCATGCTGCTGCTGCCTGCCACAGCGTTGGACTTTTGGTGGCTTCTCAAGGTCCCATGAGGCTCAGCGCACCCCAGAACAATGAGGGTTAGAAGGGACTTTTGGAAGTCCTGTGGACCGACCTCCTGCTTCAACTTCCCAGTTACCTCAGGAAGCTCTGGGCCTTGTTCCATGGACTTCTGAATACTGTCACTGTCGGAGAAGTCACTGCCTCTTTCAGGACCGCACTGCACCCCCCCTCACATCTTTTCCCGAAAAGACAAGCTGGTATTAGCCTTGTGGCAACTTGTGAGTACTGTGGGTCGTAGTGCTTTGTCAAGTCGTGTTGTACCTGAACTTTTGAAGGGTGTACGAACCTCGTGTAAAACTGCCTTCAAAATGCCCTAAGGTGGCCGGGACACCTCATGCACACGCATACGTATTCACTCTCGTAAGTCTCTACATTGCATCCTAGCCTCCCTCCGTGCTCAGCATGGGCTAGCTGTGAATTTTCGTGGCACAGGACCCTACTCCTTACCTGTTCCTTGGCTAAAATCTGCCTTGTGCAGCTCCTGGTTTTGGTGGAGGATGATTGCTTTGGTGGATCCCCATGCCAGCTGGCCCAGCGCGGGTCCCATCCCTGTTCCCCACAGCAAATCCCTCAGCAGCGATCTGTCACCTCCAGATCACTGACCACTTGGGGCAACTGCAGTCAGTTGTAGAGGGGGAACTGTCACCCCGGATAAGAAGTGGCTGGTGCCCGGCCCTCCAGTTCTGGCAAAACAGGCCCCTCGGCCTCACCCCCCAGGCAGGCAGCCAGCTGCCCCATTTCCCGTCCCTGCCACGCGGTCCGTTGGGAATGCCTGGCAGGACCAGCCGCCCCTTCCCTGCGAGTACATCTGACTAGGACGTGCCTTCCCCCACATACACAGGGGCACCATTTCCTTTCCGCTGCCATTTCATGTCGGGGAGCTGGCATTTAATACAATGACCAACATGCTTTCATGCTGCTCTGTGATTGGCTGACAGCCATTTCTTGACCCATACTAGACTTCATACCCACCCGCCCTCACGCAGACCTGTGGTTGGCTGTCAGGACCAGACGACCTGACCCCTGTACCAGAGGCACGTCAGGCAAGGAAGCCCCCACTCACCAAATACAGGGAAGAGGCAACTTTTGTCTGTGCCATTCCCCACGGGTTCTCCTGTGGCTTTGTCATTGCCTGACGGCCATTTTTGACACTGTCATGCCCGCAGATTCTCAAATCCCCCTCTGATGGGCTGCCCACTGCCTTTGGACCAAGAAGTGTTGGGCTATAAACCGATGTAACGGGCAGTGGTATCCACTATGGCATGAGCACAAGCAGCTAGTGCAAGAGCTATCCCTGTGGATGGCCCATCACCTGCAGAGCCAGAGGTGACCTCACAGCCAACATCCAAGCAATCTTCTGCCTTCTGGCCCATCAGGTACTCAGGGAGCAGGGAGCTCACCTGCAGATACCCATGCCGTCTTCCTGCTGACAGCTCATGAAGCGCTCGGACTAGGAGGAGTTCTGGAAGAGGCCACTCTCGAGTTAAAGATACTGCCCCAACAGGGAAGGAGCATCTCATCCTGAAGCTGCCTGATGGGAAGAGAGGAACATCTGTGTCCCCAGGACACCCACTGCCTTTTGAGGGGAGCGCTGCCTGCTGCTCCAGAGCCACGGCTATGCCTTGCTGAGGGTCGCTTTGGGAGTGCTGCCTCCTAAGGCGGCAAAGGAGAGAGAAGGGGCTGAGGGAGTGGAAGGCCTGTGGCCATGGGTGCCGAGAGAGCCGCAGTGCAGCAGTGCAGGCTAAAACTTGCTGCAAGAAGCAAGGGAGAGGCAGCGGCTGTCAGGAGGGGAGCACAGAAAAAGCAAATAGCAGAGGATGGTTTTGATCCATCGACCTCTGGGTTATGGGCCCAGCACGCTTCCGCTGCGCCACTCTGCTCCCAGCAGTGCCTCAGCTGGCAGCTCCCAGAGCCCGGCGTCAGGCTCCCTGGCACTGCCAGCACCAGCGCTTGTGCTCCCATTCCTCCCTTCCTCTTACCTGGGCGCCCATGACCAGCCACGAAAAATCTCTCCCTGGAAAGTTCACCTGCTTTGCGCCTGCGGTGGGTAGCGCAAGGGCCTCGCTTTGCCCTTCTCCCCACATCTCCTGCCCGTAACCCGGGGTGGGGACTTTCTCTTTGACCACTTGAGCTGGCTCTGCAGGCCCTGAAGGAAACCCCGGAGCGAGGGGGCACCTTGTTGCTTTGCAGGGCGCAGAGGAGCTGCTCAGAAATACAGCTCCCAGGGGGCTGAGGAACTGTGCTCGGCGTAAAAATCGGTTCTTTGCCTGCTGTGGAGGGAGACAAGGACACTTAGCATAGAATTAGCATGGGAAATAATTTTCCTATTTTAGCTGTGCACATAGTGGTGCTCCAACGGCACGCATGGCGGACCAGTGCGGACCCGGCACTTCGTCTTGTTGAACCTCATACAGGGGGCCTTGGCCCATCAGCCCAGCCTGTCGAGATCCCTCTGTAGAGCCTTCCTGCTCTCAAGCAGATCAACACTCCCGCCCAACTTGGTGGTGTCTGCAAACTTCTTGAGGACGCACTCGATCGCCTGAGGGAGCTGGTGGAGGATCTTGCCAAGGAACTCTCCAGCATTTATCAGCAGTACTGGGAAACAGGGGTGGTCCCAGACGACTGGAGGCTTGCCAGTGTGACGCCAGTCTACAAGAGACACCACAAGGAGGAACCAGGGAACTACAGGCCTGTCAGCCTGACCTCAGTACCAGCAAAGATTATGGAGAGGTTCATCTTGAGGGTGCTCACAGGGCATATGGAGGACAACCGAGGGATCAGGTCCAGCCAGCACAGGATCAAGAAAGGCAGGTCGTGCTTGACCAACCTGATCTCCTTCTATGACCAGGTGACACGCCAAGTGGATGTTGTCTACCTGGACTTTAGGAAAGGCCTTGACACCATCTCCCACAGCATTCTCCTGGAGAAACTGGTAGCTCGTGGCTTAGACGGGTGTACTCTTTCCTGGGTAAAAAACTGGCTGGACGGACAAGCCCAGACAGTTGTCTTCAATGGAGCTAAGTCCAGTTGGCGGCCGGTCAAAAGCGGCATTCCCCAGGGCTCTGTTTTGGGGCTGGTCTTATTTAATATCTGTATCGCTGTTATGGATGAGGGGATCGAGTGCTCCCTCAGTAAGTTTGCAGATGACACCAAGATGGACAGGAATGTTGATCAGTTTGAGGGCAGGAAGGCTTTGCAGAGTGATCTGGACAGGCTGGATTGATGGTCAATTTTATGAGGCTTGATAAGGCCAAGTGCCAGGTCCGGCACTCGGGTCACAGCAACCCCATGCAACGCTACAGGCTTGTGGAAGAGTGGCTGGAAAGCTGCCTGGCAGAAAAGGACCTGGGGGTGCTGGTTGACAGCCGGCTGAACATGAGCCAGCCGTGTGCCCGGGTGGCCAAGGCGGCCAACAGCATCCTGGCCTGCATCAGCAATAGTGTGGACAGCAGGAGTAGGGAAGTGATTGTGGCCCTGTAGTCAAAACCAGTGAGGCCACATCTCGAATCCTGTGTTCAGTTTTGGGCCCCTTGCTACAAGAAAGAAGTTGAGGTGCTGTAGCATGTCCAGAGAAGAGCAACAAAGCTGGTGAATGATCTAGAGCACAGCTTCTGTGAGGGAGGCTGAGGGGAGGCTTTATCGCTCTCTACAACTACCTGAAATGAGGTTGTGGTGAGGTGAGTGTTGGTCTCTCCTCCCAGGTAACGAGCGATAGGACGAGAGGAAATGGCCTCAAGTTGCACCAGGGGAGCTTTAGACTAGATATCAGGAAAAACGTCTTTACTGAGAGAGTGGTCAAACGCTGGAAAAGGCTGCCCAGGGAGGTGGTGGAGTCACCATTACTAGACATGTTCAAAAAATGTGTTGACGTGGCAGTTTGGGACATGGTTTAGTGAGCATGGTGGTGTTGGGTTAGTGGTTGAACTAGCTGATCTTAAAGGTCTTTTCCAACCTTAATGATTCTGTCACTCTGTGATTATGTGGTTCTGGGGCTGAGACAGCATTTCTCCAGTTAATGGAGGGTGTTCCTGGGGCTCTGCGAGTCTCAGCCAGCACAGGAGGAGAAAGAGTTCTGGGCCAGTGGGTTGTGTGGGCCGGTGCAGGCAGGTTCCTTGCTCAGGGCATTTTGTCCTTGGTTTTCTACCTGGAAGCACTGCCTGCTGGGGCTGCTGTGGTGCCCATCCTGTTTGCTTCCCCAAGGCCATGGCAAATGTTCCTTCCCCTGTAGCCTCCGATGCTGGTCCTCCCTGTGGGGCACTGCAGAGACGACACTCTGTGCCTCCTTTACAGGCTTCAGAGCTGTAGCCCGGAGCTCCCCAGCCCCTGGGAGCTGCAGTCCAGGCCAGGCTGGCTCACACAGGAGGCCAGGCCACTCCTGGCTCCTGCACTCCCAAGCTCTTTCTGGCTGAGGGCAGGCCTCAGCCAGCCCGGGAGCCCCCTTGACAAAGTGGAACCCCCTCACCTGGTATACTCCCGGCTGAGCACACCCAGCTCCCTCATCATCTCACTCAGTCACAACACACTGGGACACGCAGCAAGAGCTAATGAACAGGCTGGAGAGCTGAGCAGCAAGAGCCAGCCCTCAGGGAAAGGGAAGGCATGCAAGAGAGTGGAGCCTGTCAGGAGTGGGACTCGAACCCACGTCTCCCAGGGAGACTGCAACCTGAATGCAGCACCTTAGACGTCTCGGCCATCCTGACCACCTGAAGCTACTGGTGCTGCTGCTGCTGCTGGTTTTGCTGCTGGTACTGGTGCTGCTGCTGGTACTGGAGCTGCTGCTGCTGCTGCTCTCGCTGCCACCCCCAGAGACAGCCCACCTCAGCCAGCCTCTTCCTGGCACTGCTGCAGGCCGAGCTGCCTCCTGGGAACATCCTTGCCCTGCACCCACCAAGGGCTGCTGACAGGCCACCACAGCTCCTGTGCGCACGTCAGACCACACAGCACCCAGCACAGGGGCACCTCCTCCCGACACCAAGGCAACCCTTCACGGCAGCAACCAAAGGACCCGTCAGCAAATCACGGCTCTGCACAGGCCACCATCTCGTCAAGGAGCTCCAGGCACACGTCCGCCTTTCCCAGCACGTCCTCTATTCCCTCCAGAGCCTCAGCGTGTGGCAAGCCGAGCACTTGGCCTGCAATGCTGCCTCACGCCTGCTTCCTGGGGCAACAAGGCTGCTTCCTTCTTCCCCGCTCGCGGCCAGGAAGGCTGGGCAAGGAGGGCTCTGCCGCACCTTCCCCTGGGGGAATGCTGTGCCGGTCTCAAGGAGCCAGTGTGTGCCAAAGGGGCTGGAGAGTTGAGGCAAAAGGACAGGGGATTTCGCCAAGTGCTGAGCAACGACGGCGCTCCAATGCCTGTGGGGAAGAGGCTCGCTCCCTGCCCATGGCGCAGAGGAAGCAGGGCACAGCTCTCACTGGGACCCGTTGCTTCATGGAAGGAGCTGGACTGCAAGGCATCGCAGGAGGCCCCTAGTCCCAGTGCCTGCTCAGAGCAGGGCCACCCCCAAAGCCAGAGCAGGCTGCTCCGTGAGCGTGGAGACGGCCAAACAAAGGTGTCTGGGCACGTGCTGCAGTGCTGCAGAATCTCTGCGTGGTCCCAAGCAGGCCCTGCAGCCTGCTGCTGCCAAGTGGGCAAGGCGTTGGTGGAGCCCGGCTGAAGAAAAGCTCGTCTGCGTTGGCCAGGAATCGAACCCGGGTCAACTGCTTGGAAGGCAGCTATGCTCACCACTATACCACCAACGCCGCGCGCTGCACGCCCGCCTCCGGCTCCTCCAGCCCGGAGCCTGGCCTCCCTCCTGCTCCTCCCCTCCCCAACCTCGCCTGCCTCCCGCGCTTGCGCCTCGCGAACGCGCCTGTCTCCTGCTCCTCCGCCTCACAGGCTGCACGGCCTCCTCCTCACAGCCCCCTGCGCACACACGCACGCCCTCAACCTGCTGCCACGTCTCTCTGCTGCTCTGCTGCCGACGGAAACTCAAGGTGCTGGGCGCTGCGAATGATGACGCTCCCCACCTGCGTCCACGCACGGGACAGCTCTGCACGTGCGCAGCAACTGTGTGTGCGTTTCTCTCCAGGTACCGCGGCTGCTGTGAGCACAGACAAACACCCACCCAGCTGCTCGCTCCTTTCCCCACCTTCACAGGGCTGCAGGGCACTGAGAAGACCACAAGAAATCTCATGGGGCAAGATAAACCCAAGAACATGTCTTAGCAAAAATGGTGGTGGGCAAATCACGCTTGATTTGGGAAAAACTAATTTTTTGCCAGCTAAACCAGACCCACGTAGTGAGAAACAAAAAGACAAACAGAAAGCACTGCCTTTCCTCTCCCCTGCCCCAGGCTCAACTTCACTCCTTCACACCACACTGCTTTAGCTGCCCCGTGTTAAGGCACAAGCTGCTGCCCAGGCTTTCACACACCAGTCAAGGAGTCACACACTCACCACCTGAGACTTTACTGCTACAACCAGAGTCCCTTCGCAGCGGGAGACTCCGGTGAGCTGATGGGTGCCAGGAGGGCTCTGGGCAACCGGACCTGGTAGAGCCTCTTGGTGAGGGCGAGGGAGCTTGAGTGTGGCAGGATCTGAGGTCCATGAGGTCTCTTCCCTCCTTTGTGAGCAATGAGGGCCATGTTGTGCAGGCTTTTCTTTGGAGGTGGGCTGCTGTAGTTTCAAGTGTAGGGAAGACAGCTGGTGGGGCTGTTCTGCTTGGGATGTCAGGTGAGATCAGGCTCTTGAGCTCTGCTCAAGAACCAACAACAGTGGATCTCTTTCCATGGCTCATACTCAGCGCTGGTCCATTCTCTTGCCCCAGCTTGGCTACCTGGTCAATGGGAGCAGGATTTCCCCTCCATGGCAGAATTGCTGGGGGCTGGGAGAGGACAAGTGCTGTAGGCAAGGGGGTTTTACTGCCTCCCTGGGCGCCAGGTACAGTATGGAGCCGACGGGTCCCTCGGCTGCAGCGTGGTCACTTGCAGGCCTCCCAAAAGGAGACTGCGCCCCGTAGTTGGCAGGATTCGAACCTGCGCGGGGAAACCCCAATGGATTTCTAGTCCATTGCCTTCACCACTCGGCCACAACTACCTTTGCCTGCTGGGAACACATTCGAGCAAGAGAGAAAGCACCAGCCCCAAAATTCATGCACCTGGCGCAGCAATGACTGGTCAGAGGATTTGGTGGCACGTCACTGCGGAGAGTAATGCATCATCTGTTAGACTTAAACAGCGACACAGGATTTTCCTTTGTCCTTGTCTGCAGGCTTGCATGCAGGAGCCCTTGGTTTACTGTTGAGCAGTTTGAGTGCTCTTTTTCCCCCAAAAGAACAGTGAGTAGCAAGGTGCATCACCAAAAGCAAAGGAGGCACAAACCTGACTTCCAAATGCCAGGACTCTGGCTGAGATTCAGGCTCCAAAAGGCAACTTGTCTCTACATGTTTCTGAAGGCGTCCTCCACAACTCTGCTGAGCACACGTGTCCATTCTGTCCTGCCACCTCAGGAAGTGGTGTCATCTCAGCCCAGTTCACAAGCCTGCGAATGCCTTCTGCCAGGAGCGCTGAGGGAAGGCAGGGAAAGGTCCCTGCTTGCTGAGCATACGTGCAAGACCCACACTGGCAGAAGAAATGAGATCAGCTCGTGAACGCTTTCAGTGGTGATGTAACCAAGGTGGTAGGGAATTAAAATAAAATAAGGTTAGACAATAGGTTTGTGAATTTGTAGCAAGTTGTAACTGTAAGAACATTATGCACCAGCAATGCTGCTCGAGAACCCACCTAACCCTTCCCATCTTGATTTAATTATCAAGGAGTGGAGTGTAACATTGTGATCATGGTATTATGTTTTGTTCTAATAACAAGTAGCTAGAAAGAAGGAACACAGTGGTCAGCTCTATGGTCAGGTGGGTAGGTAATTATTCATTCTATAGTCTTGTCTTAAATCAGAGGACTGTGGGGTGAATGATTGCATATTGGACGGACAGCCCATGAAGGTCTATTTAGTGTTGCCAAGCTTAAGTGAACTTTGTAGGAAAGGTAATTCTGGCAGGGGGAGATCGTGACCACCGACTCAGAGACCACCCACTCAAGAAACCCTCCGACTCAAAAGATTAAGGAAGCAAAATCTCAAGAAATTATAGTGAGCATTTGTGGTCATTTACATGTGAGGCGAGGAATATTTAACCAATCATTGTATGGAAACTTGATGAATATGTATTAATCATGCCTATAAAAATTTTATTTTTTAACTGATTGATGAACACGATTTGGGAGGAGCTATCTCCCGTGTTCCCGGCAACATGAATGAAGAATGCCTGCCTTTTAACACTACATTGGTGTTGCAAGGTTTATTCCCAATTTCGGTGACAGCGAGACTCAGGCTGGCCTTGAGAGCTACCACAGGACCGTGACCACCAGGTTGCAGACTCATGCAGGGACACTCCATGTCCCTGAGGCTTTTCGGTCTTTCTCTCGCCTGCCTGGTTTTTTTTTTTTCTATGCTCTGCTATCATTTCAGGGAGCTCTGTCCACAACTGGTGGATCTGGACAGAAGCCAGTGCTCTTCCCTGCAGAGTGGGTGGCTAATTGAGGGAGGAGGAGAACAAACGGCCACGAGTCTCCAGCTGTGCTGCACAAAGCCTTTAATGAGAAGGAGCAAATGCAGGAGCACAGAACAGAGACCAGGGAACACATCTGCAGGGTTCAGGGAGGCACAGAGAAGGGCCCATTTCCCAAGGACAAGCCCCACACAAAGCGCTTGCCTGTTCCCATTCTGCTCTACCTGGTGGCAAGCCCAGCCCCTCAAGAGCAGTCCCTAAGCCCGGCACCCTCCCCCCATCAGCAGGAGGTTCAGCAAAACAGAAGAAAAGGAGCCCTTTCCCGAGGAGCCCAGAGGAGGCACGGCGAGGCCTGCCATGCAGCGAGGAGCAGCGGGCACAGGTCCCTCCTGCCAGGTGGGACGAGGACACCCAGCCTGTCTGCAAGCCGTGGCCACGCTCCTGCTGCAGAGTGCCCGTCTGCCTTCCTGCGCCCGAGGGGACGATCCATCATCTTCAGCAGTTCAGATGGCAGCGGGGTGGAGGCAGACACAGCCCCAAGCCCCCCAGACCAAGGGAGCCCCCAGAAGAGATGGGAACCCCCCCGGCGCTGAGGGAGCTCCCAACAGCGGCTGACAGAGAAGATCCCACGGCTGTGCTCTGGGGGAAAGAGGTGAGGATGGGGCCCGGCAGGGTCACCACCACTGGCGAGGCCTCAATGGCCACCGTCGAGTCAGCGCAGCGGATGACACAGGGCTCACTGCAGCTGCTTGCAAGTGGGGTGGGGCCACAGGTGCCGCAGGGTGTTGGGGGACAGGGTCTGAAGCAAGACATCTCTCGGTGCAGGAGGCAAAGCTGAAACACAGAGCAGGAAGGAAACACAGACCACCCTGTACGTCTGTCTATTATTGCCTCAGCTCTCTCTCTGGATACACTTTCCTGCCCTCCAGCTCCCACGGCCCTCATCATGCCCTGCGAGAGGCACAGCACAGGAAGGCTGATCCTGCTTTTGGAAAGGACCCAGCAGAGAAAGTTGAAAGCCCCTGTGGAAAGACTGATCGTACCCCATCTCCAGAGCAAACATTGCTGCATTGAAGGTGGCACTGGATGCACTTGGTCATTTGCTCGGAGACCATCTGCAAAAGGCCAAAATTCTTGTGGGCAGACCTCCCTGCAGCTGAGCCTAATAAATCCTCTTCTGCTAGAAAGAACCCCCCTCTTCCCCAGACAGCCCCATCAAAAGCGAAAGAGGGAACAGCCATTAAACACTTCTATTGCAGGGGCAAGCTGAGGCAGCCCAAGCATCAAGCTGAGTAGCCACTGTGACAGCAGTTCAGCCCACAGGGAGACTTGGAGAGGACTCAGGCTTCCCTCGTTCCTCGAGGAAAGGGAGGCAAGAGAGGAGGATGCAGAGTCCAGAGCAGCTCAGGCTTTTATACTGTGTCCCTGCGACCCATAGTGCCTCAAGCATTCCTTGTACATGAAGCATCTCAGCACCTAGTAACTGCAGCTTGCCGAGGCCTCGCAGGTGATTAATCCCTTGCCTCTTCCATGCAAAATATCTTGCCACAACTTCATACCCCCGAACATTTCATCTGTGTCCCAGCTTCATAAGGCCAGTTGACTCTGAGGTCTCAGGCTAGCTGTGCAGTGATTTTAAGTGTGTTGGCATGATGGGCATTGCTTTTGTCTCTTCGCCCTCTTCCTGGTCAGTGATGAACACTGAACACTTCCAGGGAGGGGTCATCCACAACTTCTCTGGATGACCCGTTCCGGTGTGTCACCTCTCTCATAGGCAAGAGTTTCTTCCTAATACCTAATCTCAATCTCCCCTGTTTCGAGTTCATACCATTACTCCACGTCCATCTCCACACTCCCTGGTAAAGAGTTCTTCCCCAGTTTTCTAGAAGGTGTCTCGGGAGCCTTCCCTTTTCTAGGAGAAACAACCTCAACTCTCCCAGCCTGTCCTCACAGGGGAGGGGCTCCAGACCCCTGATCATCTTCCTGGCCCCTCCCTCTGGACGTGTTCGAGCAGGTCCCTGTCTTTCTTGTGCCAGGGGCATTACGGCCAAACACAGTACTCCAGGTAGGGTGTCCAGAGAGCTGAGTTGAGGGGGAGAATCACCTCCCTCAACCTGCTGGCCACACTGCTTTCGCTGCAGCCCAGGATACGATTGGCTTTCTGGGCTACGAGCACGCATTGCTGGCTCATACTCAGTTTTTCATCCACCAAGTCCTTCTCCTCAGCGTGCTCTCAATCCATTCTCCGCTCAGCCTGTAGGCATGTTTGGGACTGCCCTGACTCAGGTGTAGGACCTTGCTCTTGGCCTGGTTGAACTTCATGAGGTTCGCACAGGCCCACCTCTCTAGCCTGTCAGGGTCCCTCTGGATGGCATCCTTTCCCTCTAGAGTACCAACCACTCCACTCACCGTGGTGTCATCCATAAAACCACTGAGCATGCACTCAATCCCAAAGTCCATGTGCCTGACAAAGGTGTTAAATACTACTGGTCCCAGTGTGGACCCCTGAGGGACATCACTCGTCACTGGTCGCCACCTGCACATTGAGCAGCTACAGCTCTTGGAGTGTGACCATCCGGCCAGCTCCTTATCCTCTGAGGGCTCCACTCATCAAATCCATGTCTCTCCGTTTTGGAGAGAAGGATGTTGTGTAGGACAGCATCAAATGCTTTGCACAAGTAGATGATGTCAGTTGCTCTTCCTTTATCCACCAATGTTGTAGCCCTGTCATAGGTCACTGCTTTTGTCAGGCATGATTTCTCCTTACTAATGCCGTGTGGGCTGTCTACCAGTCACCCCTCTGTTTTGCATGTTCCTTAGCATTGTTTCCAGGAGGATCTTGTAAGGGCTGTCCAACTGTAAGGGATCACCTGGCTAGACCGGTTTCAGAGTACAAACGCAAGATGCAGGGAGTTGTGAATCGACTCAGCTTCATCTCACCTTGACAGCTATGCAGAACATGACCTGGGGGGAGCTGCACAAAGGCAGACGGTCAGGTCCCATGGGCTTGTGCACATTCTGGCTCCTTAGATGGTCTTGAACACTGCACCATGGTAAGAACCGAGGCGTGGGTGGCGCCTTCAGTAATCCCTTAACAAATGACCTGAGGCCATTCCACCACTGTTCGGTAACTTCGTGTCAATGTAGACTAATGGGCCATCACAGCACCAGACTATCCACTCAGCCGAGTCCTGCCCCCACTCATCAAATCAGGAGATAGAAACCGTAAGGTCTGGGCAGAAAGGGGGGCAGTCTTTCCAACGACACAGCTGGCCTGTTGGAGATTCTCTCCCCCCTTGTGCAGGACGCTGTACAAGGTAACTTCCCAGGGATTGAGAGGCCCTACCTGAGAGAGGGTAAGTGATTACAAAACATACGTATGGTATTTGGCATGCTTCAAGGTTGTGATTCGTGCACTCTGTTCAAGGTATCAACATCTAGCGTGCCTGTGGTTGAAAATTGCAATAGTGCCTTCCTCCGTTGTATTCATAAAAACCTGCACTAGTGGCGTATTGCACCTGTGAGTGAAATTCAAATATATTGTTATTAGACCTGTAAGTGAAGTTCAAATAAATTGTTAGTTTGAGCCTTACAGTGAAGTCTAATTTGAACCTCACAGTGAAGTCTCTCAGCGTCACAGACCTACTACTCGGTCTTGCTGGACACAGAAGTGAGACTGACCAGCCTGCATGTCCCAGGTCTTCCTTCTTCCCTTTCTAAAAATGGGGATTATGTTTCCCCTTTTCCAGCCACTGGGAACTTCACCAGTCTGCCATGACTTTTCAAATTTGATGAATAGTGGCTTAGCAACTTCTTCTGCCGGTTCCGTTACAACCCTCAGATGCATCTCATCAGGTCCCATGGGCTTGTGCACATTCTGGCTCCTTAGATGGTCTTGAACCGGATCTTCTCGTGTGGTGGGTGGTACTTCACTGTCCCAGTTCTCCCCTTCTCCCATTCACAGAATCCAGAGGATTCTGTCAATCTGGTGGCATGGCTAGGGCACTTGCCAGTGGAGAGCAAGGCAAAAAAGTTTAGTGCCTCCACCTTCTCCATGTCTGTTGTAGTAGCCAGGTCTCCCGTTTCGTTCATCGCTTTTTTTCATCTTCCTTTGTTATACTATGTCCCAGAAGAAATCCTTCTTGTTATTTTCCATGTCCCTCGCCAAGCTCAGCCCCAGCTGTGCCTTGGTGTTCCTGATCCCCTCCTTGCATCCCTCGGCCATATCTCTATACTCGACCCAGGATGTGCATCCCTGCCAAATCCCAAGAGCCATTTCTCCGATAGGTCACCGCAGACACACAGGACACAGTGGATAAGTGCAGGCAGAAGGTCAAGAGTACACAGTCCCATACAGGAGAAGAGACGCACCTCTCCAGGGATGTGGCAAAGTTCAAAGGCAACTAAGGACCGCTGTGGGCTGGAGGGAAACAGGCCTCAAGCCCCTGCTCAGGTGAATGTGCACCTCTTTGGTGGATACATGGTTGGAGTGGCTCATCTCAAAACCTCCTTTCCAACACAAGCTCATTGCCAAAAGCTGAGGGCAGGGATCGTTGCCCTTCCCTTGGCACTGCAGAGGCCACTGCTGGATTGGTGTGCCCATTTTGGTTTGATGCAAGCTGAAGTTTCCTGGACAACACCTCACACACATACACACGCACGCCCAAAAAAAGACAAGAGCACAGGCACACGGAAATGGGCTAGGTTCTTCATTTGTGTGGAAAGGGTTTCCAGGATGAGTTGCTCCTTCCCCTGTCCAGGGATTGAGGTGAGGCTGGCCAGCCTGCAATTGCCCAGGTCCTCCCTTGTGCCCTTCTGGGAGATAGGAATGACACAGAGTACTTCTAGGCCTCAGGAACCTCTCCCAATTGCCGTCACTTTTCAAAGACAATCCAGAGTTTCCTCTTGCAGAAGGCCTCCTTGTCCGAGTGCTTCACAAGCTGTCAGCAGGAAGGTGGCATGGGTACCTGCAGGTGAGCTCCGTGCTACCTGAGCACCTGACGGGACAGAGCCCAGAACATGGCTTGGATGCTGACTGTGAGGTCGCGTCTGGCTCTGCAGGCCGTCGGCAGGACCATGACTTGTGCTAGGGCCTTGGAACATTTTGGGCTGTGTGCTTGTGAGTTCCCTCCTACCCCACTGCCTGCTAGGCCAGCAGCAGGCACGTGATTTGCATTTTGATTTTAAGGTCACTTTGGTCTCGGCAGATGATGGGCCAGAGTGGGCTCATGGCAGCGCTAGGTGCTTGTGACATCACTTGTGCCTGAATACCTGGTAGGAAAGAAGGAGGCACATAGCTTGGATGCTGATTGCAAGGTCACCTGTACCTGAGTAGCAGATGGGCCACTGAGAGGAATACTCCAGGCAAGTGAAGACCTGCAGTCTCCCAACAGCTACAGGAGGTTTTGGGAAGGACGGAGCCAGATCCTGCAGAGAGGTGCCCTGCGAAAGGGCAAGATCAACACTAAGAAGCTGCAACAAGGGAAATGGCAGCTGTCTTTGCAGGAAAAGAAGGGACAGGGGCACAGTGCAGCCCTGGAAGAGCTGCCCAAGAGACAGTGACCTCTGTGACAGTGGAAGTGTTCATAACTTGATGGGACAAGGCCCAGAGCTTCCTGAGGTACCTGGGAAGTTTGGTTTTCTTGGAGCAGGATGTCAGCCCATAGGACCTCCAGAGGTCCCTTCTAACCTTCATTATTCTGTGGTGCACGGAGCCTCATGGGCCCTTGACCAGCCACAGAAAAGCAAGGTCTTGGAAGGCAGCTGCAGAATGAGACTCCATAGAATCACCACTCGTTTCATTTATGGTGCTACAACGTGGAAATGCCCCTGAAGGAAACAGCATGTTGGGAGGAATGAGGCCATGATCTCTGGTACCCCTGGCATGCCTGAAGCTGGGGGACCATCTCCACTGAATTCCACAGCACGATGACTCATGTTTGCCTGGAGCTCTGGGTTTTTCCCAACTCTTCCACATCATGATGACTCCCAGGGGCTCTGGGAGACTGATCCGATGTCCCTTTGAAATGCTAAACACATGGAATGGGCCACCCCATCTCTGACCCAGGAAAAAGAGCCCGTGAGCTTTTGGCTCTCTGCCCTGAGCCTCTCCTCAAAAGGAGGCCATCCAGGCCTCTGGCCTCTGGGATGGCCTTGCTGAGCAAAACAAGTCAATTTGGGTGTGAGTCTCTTTCAGGGAAGGATGCGAGAATCTCTTTGATCACTCTCCTGCATGTTGATTTCCTTGTTTCCAACAGGTTCTCCACTTCCTAAGCTGAGCCCAAACCCCTGCTTGGAAGAAGCCCGGTCAAGTCATCAAGGGACATGGCAATGGAGATCGCATGCAGAAGTCTCTTGAAAGAGACCCGCATGACCCTCAGATCTGCTCTTGATCGTTATTCCTTGCAATTCTGGGCAGTAAAAAACAGGCTGTGGTAGAGCCTGATAGGCAGAAGCAAGGTCATCCTGGCCCTCAGTCCTGCCCACAAGGGGATTCCCTCCAGCCCACAACGATCCTTCTTTTGCCACTGAGCTTTGCCACAACCCTGGAGAGGTGCGTCTCTTCTTTTATATGGGACTGTGCAGTCTTGACCTTCTGCCTGCACTTACTCTCTGTGTCCTGTGTGTCTGCAGTGTCCTATCAGAGAAATGGCTCCCAGGGTTAGCCTGAGTGCCTGCACTGAAAGCACTTGAGAGCTAACTCGAGTGTCCGTCAGAGCTGAATTTCACCATGACTGGTGGCCACACTAACAATGAAGAGGGTAATATGACAAACGCAATCCATGAGACACAGAACCACCCAAAATCATCCTCCACACTAGCCTGAGACCTCCGAGTTAATTGGCGCTATGAAGCTGGGACACAGATGAGTGGTTTTGATGTTAGGAAGCATCACGCTCGCCAGGCCCTGATCCTGATAGGGGACTTCAACCACCCAGACATCTGCTGGCAACACGGTACAGTGCACTGCAAGCAGTCCAGGAAAGTACTGGAGTGTGTTGAGGACAACTTCCTAGGACAGGTGATGGAGAGCCTGACCAGAGGAGAGGCACTACTGGACCTGTTGTTTCCCAGTGACCAATAACTTATCAGAGACGTGATGACTGGAGGTAGCCTGGGCTGCAGCAATCATACCCTGGTGGAATTCTCTATCCTGAGGGGTGCAGGATGGGTAAAAAGCAGAATCTGGACCCTGAACCCCCAAAAGGCAAACTCGTGGATGTTTAGGGTGCTAGTGCGTGGGATCCTTCGGGAAACTGCCCTCAGAGATAAAGGAGCAAATGGGATCTGGGAGATATAGAAAGACATTTTTCTTGGGGCGCTACAGCTCTCAATCCCAACGTGCAAGGAGTCGGGCAGGGGAGGCAGGAGTCCAGCTCGGCCAAGTGAAGACCTCTTAGCCAAATCAATTGACAAAAGCAAAACGCATAGGCAGTGGAGGCAGGGATACACAACCTGGGGAGATTATAGGGATATGGCTTGCAAGGGCAAGCAGGGCATCAGGAAAGCCAAGGCACAGCTGGAGCTGAACTTGTTTAGGGACGTGAAACATAACAAGAAGGGTACGTAGGACAATAAAGTAAGATGAAAGAATATTTACCCACATGATGAACGAAATGGGAGACCGTGCTACAAATGACATGGAGAAGGCGGAGGTACTCAACAAATTTTTTGCCTCAGCAAAAAACACTGGCAATTGTTCTAGCCACGCCAGCAGGATTCACAGAATCTAAATGATTCTGTGATTGGGAGAAGGGGAGAACTGGGTGAATGAAGTACCACCCAGCGCACATGAAGATCCTGTTCGAGACCATCTAAGGAACCAGAACGCATACAAATCCATGGGACTTGATGAGATGCATCTGAGGGTCCTGTCAGAAGTGGCAGAAGGGCTGCTAAGCCACTATCCATCAAATTTGAAAAGTCCTGCCGGACTGGTGAAGTTCCTGGTGACTGGGAAAGGTGAAACTTAATCCCCATTTTTGGAAAGGAAAAAAAGGAAGACCTGGGGAAGACCGGTCAGTCTCACCTCTGTGCCCAGCAAGGTCATGGAGCAGATCCTCCTGGAAACATTGCTAAGGAACATGGAAAACAGAGAGCTGATTAGTAGATAGCCCACATAGCTTTAGTAAGGGCAAATCATGCCTGACAAAAGCAGTGGCCTTTACAACAGGGCTATAATATTGGTGGATGAAGGAAGAGCAACTGATGTCATCTCATCTACTTGTGCAAAGCATGTGATGCTGTCCCGCACAGCATCCTTCCCTCTAAAATGGAGAGACATGGATTTGATGGGTGGAGCACTTGCTGGATAAGGAATTGCCTGGCCGGTAGCATTCAAAGAGCTATAGTCAACGGCTTGATATCCCAATGGAGACCAGTGATGAGTGATGTCCCTCAGGGGTCCACACTGGGACCAGACATATTTAACACCTTTGTCAGGCACATGGGCTTTGGGATTGAGTGCATGCTCAACAGTTTTGTAGATGACACCAAGGTGAGTGGTGTGGCTGGTACTCTAGAGGGAAGGGATGCCATTCAGAGGGACCTTGACAGGCTACAGAGGTGGGCCCGTGCGAACTTCATAAAGTTCAACGAGGCCAAGAGGAAGGTCATAGAGCTGGGTCAGGGCAGTCCCAAACATACCTACAGGTTGAGCGGAGAATGGATTGAGAGCACGCTGAGGAGAAGAACTTGGGGGTATTGGTGGATGAAAAGCTGAACATGAGCCATCAGTGCGCGCCCGTAGCCCAGAAAGCCAATCATATCCTGGGCTGCAGCAAAAGCAGTATGGCCAACAGGTCGAGGGAGGTGATTCTCCCCCTCAACTCAGCTCTCTGGAGACCCTACCTGGAGTAATGTGTTTGGCTCTAGGGCCCCCAGAACAAGAAAGACAGGGAGGTACTTGAGCAGGTCCAGAGTGAGGCCAGGAAGACGATCAGGGGTCTGGAGACCCTCCCCTATAACGGCAGGCTGAGAGAGTTGGCGATGTTTCTCTTAGAAAAGGGAAGGCTCCTGAGACACCTCCTGGAAAACTGGGGAAGGACACCAGGGAGTGTAGAGATGGACGTGGAGTAGTGGTTTGAACTCGAAACAGGGAAGATTGAGATTAGGTATTAGGAAAAAACTCTTGCCTATGAGAAAGGTGACACACCAGAACAGGTCGTTCAGTGAAGATCTAGATGACCCCTCCCTGGAAATGTTCAAGGCCACTTGGGTGGGTCTTTGAGCAACCTGTTCTCGTTGGAAGGGATCTAACAGATCATGCAGGACTAATCCATTCCCTCATTGTATGAGAGCTGGAACCAGATGATTTTTAAGGTCCCTTCCAACCCAAAACCATTCTGGGATTCATTCTATGAGGAATGAGATAAGCCTGAGTCCTCTCCAACTCTCCCTGTGGGCTGAACTGCTTTCACGGTGGCTACTCAGGTTGATGTTTGGGCTGCCTCAGCTTGCCCCTGCAATAGAAGTGTTTAATGGCTGTTCCCTCTTTCGCTTTTGGGGGGGCTGTCTGGGGAAGAGGGGGGTTCTTTCTAGCAGAAGAGGATTTATTGGGCTCAGCTGCAGGGAGGTCTGCCCACAAGAATTTTGGCCTTTCGCAGATGGTCTCTCAGCAAATGGCCAAAAGTGCATCCATTGCCTCCTTCAATGCAGCAATGTTTGATCTGGAGATGGGATACGACCAGTCTTTCCACAGGGGCTTTCAAGCCTCTCTGCTGGGTCCTTTCCAAAAACAGGATCAGCCTTCCTGTGCTGTGCCTCTCGCAGGGCATGATGAGGGCCGTGGGAGCTGTAGGCACAGTGTGTGTTTGTGAAACAGAGTGTCCACGGAGAGAGCTGAGGCAATGATAGAGAGACTTATGTGGTAACCTGTGTTTCCTTCCTGCTCTGTGTTTCAGCTTTGCCTCCCACACCGAGAGATGTCTTGCTTCAGACCCTGTCCCCCAACACCCTGCGGCACCTGTGGCCCCACCCCACTTGCAAGCAGCTGCAGTGAGCCCTGTGTCGTCCGCTGCGCTGACTCGACGGTGGCCATCCAGCCCTCCCCGGTGGTGGTGACCCTGCCGGGCCCCATCCTCACCTCTTTCCCCCAGAGCACAGCCGTGGGATCTTCTCTGTCAGCTGCTGTTGGGAGCTCCCTCAGTGCCGGGGGGGTTCCCATCTCTTCTGGGGGCTCCCTTGGTCTGGGGGGCTCGGGGCTGTGTCTGCCTCCACCCCGCTGCCGTCTGAACTGCTGAAGACGATGGATCGTCCCCTCGGGCGCAGGAAGGCAGACGGGTACTCTGCAGCAGGAGCGTGCCACGGCTTGCAGACGGGCTGGGTGTCCTCATCCCATCTGGCAGGAGGGACCTGTGCCCGCTGCTCCTCGCTGCATGGCAGGCCTTGCCATGCCTCCTCTGCCTCTGGGCTCCTCGGGAAAGGGCTCCTTTTCTTCTGTTTTGCTGAACCTCCTGCTGATGGGGGGAGGGTGCTGGGCTTAGGGACTGCTCTTGGGGGGCTGGGCTTGCCACCAGGTAGAGCAGAATGGGAACAGGCAAGCGCTTTGTGTGGGGCTTGTGCTTGGGAAATGGGCCCTTGTCCGTGACTCCCTGAACCCTGCAGACGTGTTTCCTGGTCTGTGTTCTGTGCTCCTGCATTTGCTCCTTCTCATTAAAGGCTTTGTGCAGCACAGCTGGAGACTCGTGGCCGTTTGTTCTCCTCCTCCCTCAATTAGCCACCCGCTCTGCAGGGAAGAGCACTGGCTTCTGTCCAGATCCACCAGTTGTGGATAGAGCTCCCTGAAATGATAGCAGAGCATAAAAAAAAAAAAAAAACAGGCAGGTGAGAGAAAGACTGAAAAGCCTCAGGGACATGGAGTGTGAGTCTGTAACCTTGTGGTCATGGTCCTGTGGTAGCTCTCAAGGCCAGCCTGAGTCTCGCCACTGAAAGTGTTCACGAGCTGATCTCATTTCTTCTGCCAGTGTACCAAGTGGGTCTTGCACGTATGCTCAGCAAGCAGGGACCTTTCCCTGTCTTCCGTTAGTACTTCTGGAAGAAGACAGGCGCAGGCTTGTGAACTGGGCTGAGATGACACCACTTCCTGTGGTGGCCGGACATAATGGACATGTGTGATCAGCAGAGCTGTGGAGGACGCCTTCAGAAACATGTAGAGACAAGTTGCCTTTCCAAGCCTGAAAGACCTGAAAAACTCTCTCAGCCAGAGTCCTGGCATTTGGAGGTCAGGTTTGTGCCTCCTTTGCTTTTGTGACGCACCTTGCTACTCACTGTTCTTTTGGAGGAAAAAGAGCACCCAAGCTGCTCAACAGTACACCAAGGCTGTTGCATGCAAGCATGCAGGCAAGGACAAAGGAAAATCCCCTGTGGCTGTTTAGTCTTGCAGATGATGCATTACTCTCCACAGTGACACGCCACCAAATCCTCTCAGCAGTCATTGCCGCACCAGGTGCATGAGTTTTGGGGCAGGTGCTTTCTCTCTTGGTCCAATGTGTTCCCATCAGGTACAGGTAGCTGTGGCCGAGTAGTGAAGGTCATGGACTAGAAATCCATTGCGGTTTCCCCGTTGTCGTGGTTTAGCCCCAGCTGGCAACTAAGCACCACGCAGTCGCTCGCTCACTCCCCCTCCCACAGTGAGATGGGGGAGAGAATTAGAATAAAACTCATGGCTTGAGATAAACACAGTTTAATAGGACAGCAAGAGAGAAAGAAACAACAATGATAACAACAATAATAATACTGACAAAGGAATCTACAAGTGATACTCAATACAGCAATTGCTCACCACCCGGCGATCGACAGCCTGTCCCCGATTAGCAATTTCCGTCCCCCCATCTAAGTCCAGTTTATGTACTGGGCATGACGTCGTATGGTAGGGAATATCTCTTTGGCTAGCCTCGGTCAGCTCTCCTGGCCGTGTCTCCTCCCAGCTTCCCGTGCACCCCCAGCCTTCTTGCTAGCAGGCCAGCATGAGAAGCTGGACTGTCCTTGACTTCTTAGCGACAACCCAAAACATCAGCACATTATCAACAGTTTCTCATCCCAAATCCAAAACATAGACTCACATTAGCTTCTGTGAAGAAAACCAGCTCTTTCCTGGCTGACCAGGACACCTGTGCAGGTTCAAATCCTGCCAACTACGGGGCACAGTCTCCTTTTGGGATGCCTGCAAGTGACCACGCTGCATCCGGGGACTCGGCTCCATACTGTACCTGGCACCCAGGGAGGCAGTAAAACCCCCTTGCCTACAGCACTTGTCCTCTCCCACCCCCCAGCAATTCTGCCATGGAGGGGAAATCCTGCTGCCATTGACCAGGTAGGCAAGTTGGGGCAAGAGAATGGACCAGCGCTGAGTATGAGCCATGGAAAGAGGTCCACTGTTGTTGGTTCTTGAGCAGAGCTCAAGAGCCTGATCTCACCTGACATCCCAAGCAGAATAGCCCCACCAGCTGTCTTCCCTACACCTGAAACTACAGCAGCCCACCTCCAAAGAAAAGCCTGCACAACATGGCCCTCATTGCTCACAAAGGAGGGAAGAGACCTCATGGACCTCAGATCCTGCCACACTCACGCTCCCTCGCCCTCACCAAGAGGCTCTACCAGCTCCGGCTGCCCAGAGCCCTCCTGGGACGCCTTGCCGCATTTAAGACAGGGCACCACCCAGTCCAGCTGGTCCGGCCTTGCCCGGGGGTGACTGGGAGCCACCTCACCCCCTGCAGGGTTGGCCGGACAGGCACCGCTCCAGGCACAGAGAGGAGAGGGTTCCTCTGACTCCCTGGCAGCCTGCATGGTGGCCGAGGCAGCCCTCGGCTCTCAGGGAGCTGCAAGGGCAGGGCTGTGCCAGGAGGGAGGATAAGCCGGGAGCTGTGGGGAGTGCAGCACAGCGTGGGCAGGGCAAGGCCCTCCCAGCCACTGTGAAAGGCAAGGCGCTCACTGCTGTGCAACTTGCTGACAGGAACAGACACTGCCCAGGACTAAGAGCTTTTACCTCAGGGTCAGCGTGACCTGAAGACCTGACCAAAACTGGCTCTCGCTGGCTGAGAACAACCCCCACGCCCCAACCCACGAGTTTTCTCACTTTTCCTCTTCCGATTCCCTCCCCCAGCCCACCAGGATGCTCATTTCTGACCACGTTATGGAGTCCAAGAAACCTGCGCCCATGTACCCACCAGGTCTACTCGCACATGATAATGAGATATAATCATTACCCTGGCATTGCCTGCTTTTAACTCGCTGATTGCTGAGCTAGGACCAGCCAAGTGTACAAGATACGAACATATCCAGTGACGAAGAAGAAGAAATCCAGGCTGGTTGCTGTGCCATTGTAATTCAACCAAAGGGCACCCCATGCAACCGTATGTTAGCCCAGGACAGAGGGAATGTGCCTCCGCCTGGGGCACGTGGAGACCTGTGTTGCGCGGTGTCATGCCCGATGGGGTGCTGCATTGGCTACGTATGGCAAGGTGTTGGTAGGGGAGAGGTTAGGGGTTGCTGCAGGGCAGCCGGTGTGAGAAGAGGTAAGGGGCTGCCCTGTGTGGGACACAGGCAGTTCCAGCTCCACAGTGGACCCACTGCAGGACACAGCTGAGTCATCATCAAAGTATGTGGGCCCTCTGTGAAAACATATTCCAGAAAGGGCAGAAGATGCCGGACAGTGAGAGGTGGAAGGAACCAAGAGAGTGGGAGAGAGGAGCAGGAAGATGCATCGCAACTGGGCAGGTGAAGGAGCCTGTTGTGAAGGAGTGAAGTTGAGCCTGGGGCAGGGGAGAGGAAAGGCGGTGCTTTCTGTTTGTCTTTATGTTTCTCACTACATGGGTCTGGTTTAGCTGGCAAAAAATTAATTTTTCCCAATTCAAGTCTGGTTTGCCCACCACTTTTTTTGCTAAGCCATGTCCTTGGGTTTATCTTGCCCCATGAGATTTCTCGTGGTCTTCTCAGTGCCCTGCAGCCCTGTGAAGGTGGGGAAAGGAGCGAGCAGCTGGGTGGGCGTTTGTCTGTGCTCACAGCAGCCGCGGTACCTCGAGAGAAACGCACATACCTTTGCTGAGTACGTGCAGAGCTGTCCCGTGCGTGGACGCAGGTGGGGAGCGTCATCATTCGCAGCGCCCAGCACCTTGAGTTTCCGTCGGCAGCAGAGCAGCAGAGAGACGTGGCAGCAGGTTGAGGGCGTGCGTGTGTGCGCAGGGGGCTGTGAGGAGGAGGCCGTGCAGCCTGTGAGGCGGAGGAGCAGGAGACAGGGGCGTTTGCGAGGCGCAAGCGCGGGAGGCAGGCGAGGTTGGGGAGGGGAGGAGCAGGAGGGAGGCCAGGCTCCGGGCTGGAGGAGCAGGAGGCGGGCGTGCAGCGCGCGGCGTTGGTGGTATAGTGGTGAGCATAGCTGCCTTCCAAGCAGTTGACCCGGGTTCGATTCCCGGCCAACGCAGACGAGCTTTTCTTCAGCCGGGCTCCACCAATGCCTTTGCCCACCTGGCAGCAGCAGGCTGCAGGGCCTGCTTGGGACCACGCAGAGATTCTGCAGCACTGCAGCACATGCCCAGACACCTTTGTTCGGCCATCTCCACGCTCACGGAGCAGCCTGCTCTGGCTTTGGGGGTGGCCCTGCTCTGACCAGGCACTGGGACTAGGGCCCTCCTGCGATGCCTTGCAGTCCAGCTCCTTCCATGAAGCAATGGGTCCCAGTGAGAGCTGTGCCCTGCTTCCTCTGTGCCATGGGCAGGGAGCGAGCCTCTTCCCCACAGGCACTGGAGCGCTGTCGTTGCTCAGCACTTGGCAAAATCCCCTGTCCTTTTGCCTCGACTCTCCAGCCCCTTTGGCACACACTGGCTCCTTGAGACCGGCACAGCATTCCCCCAGGGGAAGGTGCGGCAGAGCCCTCCTTGCCCAGCCTTCCCGGCCGTGAGCGCGGAAGAAGGAAGCAGCCTTGTTGCCCCAGGAAGCAGGCGTGAGGCAGCATTGCAGGCCAAGTGCTCGGCTTGCCACACGCTGAGGCTCTGGAGGGAATGGAGGACGTGCTGGGAAAGGCGGACGTGTGCCTGGAGCCCCTTGACGAGATGGTGGCCTGTGCAGAGCTGTGATTTGCTGACGGGTCCTTTGGTTGCTGCCGTGAAGGGTTGCCTTGGTGTTGGGAGGAGGTGCCCCTGTGCTGGGTGCTGTGTGGTCTGACGTGCGCGCAGGAGCTGCGGTGGCCTGTCAGCAGCCCTTGGTGGGTGCAGGGCAAGGGTGTTCCCAGGAGGCAGCTTGGCCTGCAGCAGTGCCAGGAAGAGGCTGGCTGAGGTGGGCTGTCTCTGGGGGTGGCAGCGAGACCAGCAGCAGCAGCAGCAGCAGAAGCAGCACCAGCACCAGCAGCAACACCAACACCAGCACCAGTACCAGCAGCAAAACCAGCACCAGCACCAGCAGCACCAGGACCAGCAGCCTTAGGTGGTCAGGATGGCCGAGCGGTCTAAGGCGCTGCATTCAGGTTGCAGTCTCCCTGGGAGACGTGGGTTCGAGTCCCACTCCTGACAGGCTCCTCTCTCGTCCTTGCCTTCCCTTTCCCTGAGGGCTGGCTCTTGCTGCACTCAGCTCTCCAGCCTGTGGACTACCTCTTGTTGCGTGTCCCAGTCACCACTGACAGGGGGTGGGGAGCCCCGAGGCAATTCCACTTTTCCACTCTACAAAACTCACAGTCTGCATGCCTCCCACCTCAAACACCAATCTTTGGACATGCTCAAACGTTCCCCCACAACATCCTTTCTCTCTTCTTACACTTTACCCTCCAACAACCCTTCTGGCTGGAAGGCGTTTCAGGGAGTCAGAGAGTGCATCCTCCTGCTTCAAGCTGGATCAGTACTTTGCCCTCTTGGGACATAAAATACCTCAGGAACAGACATTTCACAGCC
Organism: Phaethon aethereus; assembly: GCF_964289735.1. NCBI lineage: Eukaryota > Metazoa > Chordata > Aves > Phaethontiformes > Phaethontidae > Phaethon > Phaethon aethereus. The sequence goes on along the minus strand of NC_138588.1, from coordinate 24,050,440 downwards.
TCTCTGGACCCCTGTTCCCATCAGGAGATCGTTATAGTTCCTGTCACAGTCACAAACTGCCTATTCAATCTCTGACCACTGGCTCTCACCTTCCAGCCATGGCAGTAGCCTCCTTGTAGGCACTGGAAGGACCACCGTCAGGAAGTATGAGCCACAGGAAGAGGGGATAGGCAGAAGGTGGTATCGAGGCATGCTGGAGTGTGTTGTGACTGAGGGAGATGATGAGGGAGCTGGGTGTGCTCAGCCGGGAGTATACCAGGTGAGGGGGCTTCCGCTGTGTCAAGGCGGCTCCCGGGCTGGCTGAGGCCTGCCCTCAGCCAGAAAGAGCTTGGGAATGCAGGAGCCAGGAGTGGCCTGGCCTCCTGTGTGAGCCAGCCTGGCCTGGACTGCAGCTCCCAGGGGCTGGGGAGCTCCGGGCTACAGCTCTGAAGACTGTAAAGGGGGCACAACGTGTCATCTCTGCAGTGCCCCACAGGGCGGAGCACCATCGGAGGCCTTGGGGAAGCAAACAGGATGGGGACCATAGCAGCCCCAGCAGGCAGTGCTTCTGGGTAGAAAACCAAGGACAAAATGCCCTGAGCACCAGCACACAAAACCTGCTGGCCCAGAATCCTTTCTCCCCAAGTGCTTCGTGAGGCTCGCAGAGTTCCAGGAACACCCTCCATTGCTTGGAGAAATGCTGTCTCAGCCCCAGAAACATAGAATCACAGAGTGACAGAATCATTAAGGTTGGAAAAGACCTTTAAGATCAGCAAGTTCAACCATCAATCCAACACCACTATGCCCACTAAACCGTGTCCCAAACTGCCACGTCCACACATTTTTTGAACACGTCCAGTGATGGTGACTCCACCACGTTCCTCGGCAGCGTGTTCCCGCGTTTGACCACTGTCTCAGTAAACAAATTTTCCTGATATCTTCTAAAGCTCCCCTGGTGCAACTTCAGGCCGTTTCCTCTCGTCCTATCACTCATTACTTGGGAGAAGAGACCAACACTCACCTCACCACAACCTCCTTTCAGGTAGTTGTAGAAAGCGATAAGCTCTCCCCTCAGCCTCCTCTTCTGCAGGCTAAACAACCCCAATCCCTCACAGGACTTGTGCTCTAGACCCTTCACCAGCTTTGTTGCTCTTCTCTGGACACTCTCCAGCACCTCAATTTCTTTCTTGTAGCAAGGGGCCCAAAACTGAACACAGGATTCAAGGAGTGGCCGCACCAGTGCTGAGTACAGGGCCACAATCACTTCCCTACTCCTGCTGTCCACACTATTGCTGATGCAGGCCAGGATGCTGCTGGCCTTCTGGGCCACCTGGGCGCACTGCTGGCTCATGTTCAGCCGGCTGTCAACCAGCACCCCCAGGTCCTTTTCTGCCAGGCAGCTTTCCAGCCTCCAGCCACTCTTCCACAAGCCTGTAGCATTGCATGGGGTTGCTGTGACTCGAGTGCCGGACCTGGCACTTGGCCTTATTCAGCCTCATAAAATTGACCATCGATCCAGCCTGTCCAGATCACTCTGCAGAGCCTTCCTGCCCTCGAGCAGATCCACATTCCTGCCCAACTTGGTGTCGTCTGCAAACTTACTGAGGGAGCACTCGATCCCCACATGCAGATCATCAATAAAGATATTAAAAAAGACCAGCTCCAAAACTGAGCCCTGGGGAACGCCGCTTGTGACCGGCCGCCAACTTGATTTAGCTCCATTCACGACAACTGTCTGGGCTTGGCCGTCCAGCCAGTTTTTTACCCAGCGAAGAGTACACCCGTCTAAGCCACGAGCCATCACTTTCTCCAGGAGAATGCTGTGGGAGATGTTGTCAAAGGCTTTCCTAAATTCCAGGTAGACAACATTCACTAGGCAGGTCACCTGGTCATGGAAGGAGATCAGGCTGGTCCAGCACGACCTGCCTTTCTTGATCCTGTGCTGGCTGGGCCTGATGTCTCAGTTGTCCTGCATAAGCCCTGCGAGAGCCCTCAAGATGAACCTCTCCATAATCTTTGCTGGTACTGAGGTCAGGCTGACAGGCCTGTAGTTCCCTGGTTCCTCCTTCCGGTGTTTCTTGTAAACGGGCGTCACACTGGCAAGCCTCCAGTCGTCTGGCACCTCCCCTGTTTGCCAGGATTGCTGATAAATGGTGGAGAGTGCCTTGGCAAGATGCTCCACCAGCTCCCTCAGGCGATCCAGTGTGTCCTCAAGAAGTTTGCAGACACCACCAAGTTGGGCGGGAGTGTTGATCTGCTTGAGAGCAGGAAGGCTCTACAGAGGGATCTGGGCAGGCTGGGCTGATGGGCCAAGGCCACCCGTATGAGGTTCAACAAGACGAAGTGCCGGGTCCTGCACTGGTCCGCCATACGTGCCGTTGGAGCACCGCTATGTGCACAGCTAAAATAGGAGAATTATTTCCCATGCTAATTCTATGCTAAGTGTCCTTGTCTCCCCCCACAGCAGGCAAAGAACCGACTTTTATGCCGAGCACAGTTCCTCAGTCCCCTGGGAGCTGTATTTCTGAGCAGCTCCTCTGCGCCCTGCAAAGCAACAAGGTACCCCCTCGCTCTGTATTTCCTTCAGCTCCTGCAGAGCCAGCTCAAGTGGTCAAAGAGAAAGTCCCCACCCTGGGTTACTTGCAGGAGATGTGGGGAGAAGGGCAAAGCGAGGCCCTTGCGCTACCCACCGCAGGCGCAAAGCAGGTGAACTTTCCAGGGAGAGATTTTCCGTGGCTGGTCATGGGCGCCCAGGTAAGAGGAAGGGAAGGGGATGGGAGCACAAGCGCTGGTGCTGGCAGTGCCAGGGAGCCTGAGGCCGGGCTCTGGGAGCTGCCAGCTGAGGCGCTGGGGGAGCAGAGTGGCGCAGCGGAAGCGTGCTGGGCCCATAACCCAGAGGTCGATGGATCGAAACCATCCTCTGCTATTTGCTTTTTCTGTGCCCCCTCCTGACAGCCGCTGCCTCTCCCTTGCTTCCTGCAGCAAGTTTCAGCCTGCACTGTTGCACTGCGGCTCTCTCGGCACCCGTGGCCACAGGCCTTCCACTCCCTCAGCCCCTTCTCTCTCCTTTGCCGCCTTAGAAGGCAGCACTCCAAAAGCGACCCTCAGCAAGGCATAGCCGTGGCTCTGGAGCAGCAGGCAGTGCTCCCCTCAAAAGGCAGTGGGTGCCCTGGGGACACAGATGTTCCTCTCTTCCCATCAGGCAGCTTTAGGATGAGGTGCTCCCTCCCTGTCAGGGCAGTATCTTTAAATTGAGAGTGGCCTCTTCCAGAACTCTTCCTAGTCCGAGCGCTTCATGAGCTGTCAGCAGGAAGACGGCATGGGTATCTGCAGGTGAGCTCCCTTCTGCCTGAGTACCTGATGGGCCAGAAGGCAGAAGATTGCTTGGATGTTGGCTGTGAGGTCACCTCTGGCTCTGCAGGTGATGGGCCATCCACAGGGATAGCTCTTGCACTAGCTGCTTGTGCTCATGCCATAGTGGATACCACTGCCCGTTACATCGGTTTATAGCCCAACACTTCTTGGTCCAAAGGAAGTGGGCAGCCCATCAGAGGGGGATCTGAGAACCTGCGGGCATGACAGTGTCAAAAATGGCCGTCAGGCAATGACAAAGCCACAGGAGAACCCGTGGGGAATGGCGCTGACAAAAGTTGCCTCTTCCCTGTATTTGGTGAGTGGGGGCTTCCTTGCCTGACGTGCTTCTGGTACACGGGTCGGGTCGTCTGGTCCTGACAGCGAACCACAGGTCTGCGTGAGGGCAGGTGGGTATGAAGTCTAGTATGGGTCAAGAAATGGCTGTCAGCCAATCACAGAGCAGCATGAAAGCATGTTGGTCATTGTATTAAATGCCAGCTCCCCAACATGAAATGGCAGTGGAAAGGAAATGGTGCCCCCGTGTATGTGGGGGAAGGCATGTCCTGGTCAGATGTACTCGCAGGGAAATGGGAAGGGGCGGCTGGTCCTGCCGGGCATTCCCAACGGACCATATGGCAGGGACGGGAAATGGGGCAGCTGGCTGCATGCCTGGGGGGTGAGGCCGACGGGCCTGTTTTGCCAGAACTGGAGGGCCGGGCACCGGCCACTTCTTATCTGGGGTGACAGTTTCCCCTCTACGACTGACTGCAGTTGCCCCAAGTGGTCAGTGATCTGGAGGTGACAGATCGCTGCTGAGGGATTTGCCATGGGGAACAGGGATGGGACCCGTGCTGGGCCAGCTGGCATGGGGATCCACCAAAGCAATCATCCTCCACCAAAACCAGGAGCTGCACAAGGCAGATTTTAGCCAAGGAACAGGTAAGGAGTAGAGTCCTGTGCAACGAAAATTCACAGCGAGCCCGTGCTGAGCATGGAGGGAAGCTAGGATGCAATGTATAGACTTACGAGAGTGAATACATATGCGTGTGCATGAGGTGTCCTGGCCACCTTAGGGCATTTTGAAGGGAGTTTTACACGAGGTTTGTACACCCTTCAAAAGTTCAGGTACAACACGACTTGACTAACCACTACGACCTACAGTACTCACAAGTTGCCACAAGGCTAATGCCAGCTTGTCTTTTCGGGAAAAGATGTGAGGGGTGGTGCAGTGCGGTCCAGGAAGAGCTGCCCAAGAGGCAGTGACTTCTCCGACCGTGACAGTATTCAGAAGTCCATGGAACAAGGCCCAGAGCTTCCTGAGGTAACTGGGAAGTTGGGTCAGCTTGGAGCACGACGTCGCTCCAGAGGACTTCCAAAGGTCCCTTCTAACCCTCATTGTTCTGGGGTGCACTAAGCCTCATGGGCCCTTGAGAAGCCACCAAAAGGCAAATGTTGAAGCAGGCAGCAGCAGCATGGCATTGCACAGAAGCTCAAGTCGATTCAGGAGTGGTGTAAAATGTGTAGAAGCATCCTGGAGAAAAGCAAATTTCATAGGAATGAGGCCACGAGCTCTGGTATCCCTGGCATGCCTGAGGCCGGGGTGCAGTGTCCACTGAAGTTCACAGCAGGTTGACTAATGTGGGCCGGGAGTTCAGGGTTTTTCCCAACTCTTCCACATCATGATGACTCCCAGGTGCTCTGGGAGTCTGATCCGCTGTCCCTTTGTGGATTGAAATGCATGGAATGGGCCACCCCATCCGTGACACTGGAAAAAGAGCCGTGAGCTTTTGGCTCCCTGCCCTGAGCCTCTCCTCAAAAGCAAACCATCCAGGACTTTGGCCTCTGGCCTCTGGCCTCTGGGATGCCCTTGCTGAGCCAAACAGGTCAATTTGGGTGTGGGTCTCTTTCAGGGAAGGACACGGGCATCTCTTCGATCGCCCTCCTACGCCTTATTTAGCTCTTTTCCAACAGGTTCTCCACTTCCCAAGCTTGGAAGATCCCTGCTTGGAAGAAGCGTGAGGGCCTGGTCAAGTGGTCGAGCCACATGCTAACGTAGAACCCCTAACCCATGCAGAAGTCACTTGAAAAAGACCTGCCTGACCCTCTGGTCTACTCTTTGTCGTTTTCAATTTGCCTTCGCTCCCTGGGCCCGAGGCAAGAAAAAACAGGCTGTGTCAGAGCTTGATGAGCATAAGCAAGGTCCTCATGACCGTCTCTCCTGCCCACAAGGGGCTTTCCTCCAGCCCACAATGGACCTTCCTTGCCGTTGAGCATTGGCATGTCTCTGGAGACATGAGTCTCGTATCTCACCGTCTGCTGTGTGCCTACAGGGAGAGATGTCTGTCAGCATGAGCCTGAGTGAGGACTGTAGGCACTTGAGAGCTGGCTTGAGGTGTCCTTCATGACACCTAGAACTAGGTGGGTTTTAAAAGTGGGACAAAACAACCAAGCTCAGAATGAGAGAGAAGAGTGGTGGTTCTTGATGTGTCATTATACGGACCCCACGAAACCTTTTATTCAATGCAATTAGCAAGCAAGCCAAGAATACAGGCATTTCTGGAAACGCCTTTAGTGCAAATTACTGGGATTACTGGAAATCCCAGCACAGTGACTTGAGGTTGCTGCATGAGCAGGAAGCTTTTGCACAACAGCCCTGTCTCCTGTGTATAACCCCCACCCACCAAAAATCACACACAAAGAGAACATTAGGTCTGAGGCTCTAATTCTGGTTTGCAAGCGGTTTATGTGAAGCAAAGGGGTTTGTTTAAAACAGCAACAGCTGCAAAGAATGATGCGGTCCTAGAAAACATAGTTGGAAGTCAGCTTGCACATGTAGTCCAACATCCCCTTTTAAAACGCACCTCGTTCTAAGTTGGATCTGAATGAGCCAGGAGTTCTTAGTGTGCTTGATGCCTCCATGGAGAGCACAAGGGCTGGGCATGCGCAAGGAATGCCACCTCCTCTGCGATTCACTTTCATGCAACTGACCAGAAGCCCCTTCTGGGCAGCGAGGCTGGGACAAGGAGGGAAAGTCTGTCCCAGCACAGCTTTCACTGCAAAACCCGGAGGGAGCCTTCACACCTACTCCTGATAGTTACTTCCCGTCCACCTCCAGACCTTACCCCATAACCCTGGGATCTTCTCACCAGTGCTGGCACCCTCACTACCATCTCCTTGTGGGCCTGGGAGGCTCAGCTGTGCGAGCCCGTGGCTGGTGGAGTGGGGACTGGGCCTCAAGCCCCTGCTCAGATGAAAGCGTACCTGTTTGGTGCATACATGGTGGGAGTGGGTCATCTCAAAAGCTCCTTTCTGACTCCAACTGTTTGATGAAAGCTGAGGGGAGGGATCGTTGCCCTTCCCTTGGCATGGTAGAGGCCACAGCTGGACTGGTGTGCCCCATTTTGGGTCCCCAGGGGCAAGAGAGGTGGTGATGATCTCTCATGGGGAGAGGTACTGGCAGAGGACCAGGCAGAACGTAAGGGCTGGAGCACATGCTGTATGGGGTGAAGCCGAGGGCACTAGGTTTGTGGAGCCTGGTGGGGAGGAGGTAAGGTGGGAAGGAGGGGGTGGAACTGCAGTGTGCCACCAGCTACAGGAGGTTATGCAAAGGATGGAGCGAGTCCTCTGGGTGGACCCTTCTTGGGCAGGCAGTGTAGTGGTGCCAGGGCACGAGGCAGTGTTCCACCAGGCTCACAGTAAAATGTCCCTGAGTTTGGAGCAGCCTCGGGAGAGAAAACCTTCTTCTCACTGAGGGAGAGGCCACTTTGGAGCAGAAGGGGACAGTGTGGCTTGGAAGAAAGGCCCAGGCTTTGAAGTCACCCAGGACTGTCCCAGCAGAGCAAGGCAGTCCAGCTTATGCAACCCATAACAAGCTGCTTTGGGTCCTGCTGCCCGCTCTTGCCTCTGTTGAACCTCATCCCCTGTCCTCCCTCGGTGCCCTCGTTCGGCAAGGTCAGTTGCTCAGCTAGGACTGCAACCACGAGTAAGGACATCTGGTGAACGGCTGCTTAGTATGAGCTACGAGGTGAGAAAGAGGAGAGGCAATAACTTACCACAGACTGACTGACAAGCTATCCAAGACAAGGGTGAAGGGAGGCAACGGCAGAGACCACAACTGCAAGCATCAAGCCACCAATCGATGGGCCACGAATGTACTCTGTGAGGTGCAAGAGGTTAAGCTGGCAACTTCATAACGAGGTCTAATTAGGGAAAAGCAAGGTTCTCACCACATGGGTCTTGTAAGAGAAGGCGTGCCGGGCTTGCGCAACGAGCTCTGTCACTCCCTTGAAAGGCCCTGTGAGTTGAGAGTGCCCGGCGGCCCAGGGGGAAGGCTGCACTTGGTGATGGCCAGGGAGATGGAGAGATTGCTGGGCTCAGCCAGGAGCGTATGGCTTGGCGAGCATGGCCAGAGGGGAAAGACAACACTCATCCAGGAGGTCCCATGGTGTAAAGGTGAGCACTCTGGGCTCTGAATCCAGCGATCTGAGTTCAAATCTCAGTGGGACCTCAGCCTTTTGGCTCCCTCAAAGCTTTCCTCTGCATGACGACACCTTTAACAGCCTTGCTCTTGGGTCAATCGTTTAATGCACTCTCATCCCTCTTCCTTTCTTGTGCTCCCAGCCCTGGGACTGACATCAGTACCCCTTCTCCTGCCCTGTGCCCACAAAACCTCTGCAGCCTTCCTGAGCATTGGCCCCTGCCTCCGCTCTGCTCCGTTGTGCTTGATGGCTACTGCTGGCTGAGGGGATCCAGCAGTTGGCTCACCAGATCACACAACAGCCGAGGTAGAGATCATGCAGTCCAGGCCTGCCTCAAAGCAGGGTGAGGTGGAGGAGGCTGTTCACGGCCTTGTCTCGTTGGGTGTTGGACATCTCCAAAGATGGACACTCTGCAAAACTGCCTGGGCAACTGTTGCCCATGGTTGACCACCGTCACACGGTCACTGTGTGCGGCATTACTTGTATTTCCAGCCCTGTCCATTGCTGCTTGCCCTCTCCATGTCTCTGTGGCTCTTGGTCTTCCTCTTGCCTGCATGCTTATTTTCGGTGCTCTACAATTAAGACAAAGGAGCTCCACTCAGAACTGGCAGTGCCCCGTGCTTGGGGTTATATTTGCTGCCATGGGAGAGGATGGGTTCTCCCTCTTCACAGAATCACAGAATCACAGAATCACTAAGCTTGGAAAGGACCTTCAAGATCATCAAGTCCAAGCATTAATCCAGTACCACCATGATCCCTAAACCATGTCCTGAAGCACCACATCCACACGTTTTTTGAACACTTGCAGAGACGGCGATTCCACCACCTCCCTGGGCAGCCTGTTCCAATGCTTGACCACCCTCTCGGTGAAGACATTTTTCCTAATATCCAATCTAAACCTCCCCTGGCGTTACTTGAGTCCATTTCCTCTCGTCCTATCGCTGGTTACTTGGGAGAAGAGACCAACGCCCTCGTTCCCACAACCCCCTTTCAGGAAGTTCTAGAGAGTGATAAGGTCTCCCCTCAGCCTCCTCTTCTCCAGGCTAAACAACCCCAGTTCCCTCAGCCGCTCCTCATAAGACTTGTGCTCCAGACCCCTCACCAGCTTTGTTGCCCTTCTTTGGACATGCTCCAGCACCTCAACGTCCTTCATGTACTGACAGGCCCAACACTGAACACAGTATTCAAGCTGCGGCCTCACCAGTGCTGAGTAGAGGGGCACAATCACTTCCCTACTCCTGCTGGTCACACTATTTCTGATACAGGCCTGGATGCTGTAGGCCTTCTTGGCCACCTGGGCACACTGCTGGCTCATACTCAGCCGGCTGTCAACAAGCACCCCCAGGTTAGTTTCTGCCGGGCAGCTCTCTAACCACTCCTCCCCAAGCCTGTAGCGTTGCATGGGGTTGTTGCGACCGAACTGCAGGACCCGTCACTTGGCCTTATGAAACCTTATACAGTTGACCTCCGCCCATCGATCCAGCCTGTCCAGATCCCTCTGCAGAGCCCTCCTACCCTCCAGCAGATCAACACTCCCACCCAACTTGGTGCCATCTGCAAACCTACTGAGGGTGCACTCGATCCCCTCATCCAGATCATCGATAAAGATATTGAATAAGACCAGCCCCAGAACCGAGCCCTGGGGAACACCGCTTGTGACCGGCCGCCAGCCGGTGGCTAACTGAGGGAGGAGGAGAACAAACGGCCACGAGTCTCCAGCTGTGCTGCACAAAGCCTTTAATGAGAAGGAGCAAATGCAGGAGCACAGAACAGAGACCAGGAAACACGTCTGCAGGGTTCAGGGAGGCACAGAGAAGGGCCCATTTCCCAAGGACAAGCTCCACACAAAGCGCTTGCCTGTTCCCATTCCGCTCTACCTGGTGGCAAGCCCAGCCCCTCAAGAGCAGTCCCTAAGCCCGGCACCCTCCCCCCATCAGCAGGAGGTTCAGCAAAACAGAAGAAAAGGAGCCCTTTCCCGAGGAGCCCAGAGCAAAGCAGAGCCAGAGGAGGCACGGCGAGGCCTGCCATGCAGCGAGGAGCAGCGGGCACAGGTCCCTCCTGCCAGGAGGGACGAGGACACCCAGCCCGTCTGCAAGCCGTGGCCACGGTCCTGCTGCAGAGTGCCCGTCTGCCTTCCTGCGCCCGAGGGGACGATCCATCGTCTTCAGCAGTTCAGAGGGCAGCGGGGCGGAGGCAGACACAGCCCCGAGCCCCCCAGACCAAGGAAGCCCCCAGAAGAGATGGGAACCCCCCCGGCGCTGAGGGAGCTCCCAACAGCAGCTGACAGAGAAGATCCCACGGCTGTGCTCTGGGGGAAAGAGGTGAGGATGGGGCCCGGCAGGGTCACCACCACCGGGGAGGGCTGGATGGCCACCGTCGAGTCAGCGCAGCGGACGACACAGGGCTCACTGCAGCTGCTTGCAAGTGGGGTGGGGCCACAGGTGCCGCAGGGTGTTGGGGGACAGGGTCTGAAGCAAGACATCTCTCGGTGCGGGAGGCAAAGCTGAAACACAGAGCAGGAAGGAAACACAGGCCACCCTGTACGTCTATCATTGCCTCTGCTCTCTCCATGGACACTCTGTTTCACAAATATACACTGTGCCTACAGCTCCCACGGCCCTCATCATGCCCTGCGAGAGGCACAGCACAGGAAGGCTGATCCTGCTTTTGGAAAGGACTCAGCAGAGAAGGTTGAAAGCCCTTGTGGAAAGACTGATCGTACCCCATCACCAGATCAAACATTGCTGCATGGAAGGCAGCACTGGATGCACTTGGCCATTTGCTCAGAGACCATCTACGAAAGGCCAAAATTCTTGTGGGCAGACCTCCCTGCAGCTGAGACCAATTAATCCCATTCTGCTAGAAGGAACCCCCCTCTTCCTCAGACAGCCCCATCAAAAGCGAAAGAGGGTACAGCCCTTAAACACTTCTGTTGCAAGGCCAAGCTGAGGTAGCCCAAGCATCAACCTGAGTAGCCACTGTGACAGCAGTTCAGCCCACAGGGAGAGTTGGAGAGGACTCAGGCTTACCTCGTTCCTCGAGGAAAGGGAGGCAAGAGAGGAGGATGCAGGGCCTGCAGCAGCTCAGGTTTTTATGCCGTGTCCCAGAGCTCCACACGGCCACAAACGTTCCATGGTCATGAAGCATCTAAACACCTAGTAGCTGCAGGTTGACGACGCCTCACAGGTGATTAAGCTCTTGCCTCTTTCATCCAAAATGTATTGCTCCCGCTTGATTCCACCAAGAATCATAGAATGAATCCCAGAATGGTTTTGGGTTGGAAGGGGCCTTAAAGATCATCCAGTTCCAGGTCTCATACAGTGGGGGAATGGGTTGGTCCTGCATGATCTTTTAGATCCCTTCCAACTAGATCAGGTTGGCAAAGGCCCACCGAAGTGGCCTTGAACATTTCCAGGGAGGGGTCATCTAGATCTTCTCTGGGCGACCTGTTCTGGTGTGTCACCTCTCTCATAGGCAAGAGTTTCTTCCTAATACCTAATCGCAATCTCCCCTGTTTTGAGTTCAAACCATTACTCCACATCCATCTCTATAGTCCCTGGTAAAGTCTCTCCCCAGTTTTCCAGAAGGTGTCTCGGGAGCCTTTCCTTTTCTAGGAGAAACATCGCCAACTCTCTCAGCCTGCCCTTACAGGGGAGGGTCTCCACATCCCTGATAGTCTTCCTGGCCCCACTCTGTACCTGCTCAAGTACCTCCCTGTCTTTCTTGTTCTGGGGGCCCTAGAGCCAAACACATTACTCCAGGTAGGGTCTCCAGAGAGCTGAGTTGAGGGGGAGAATCACCTCCCTCGACCTGTTGGCCACACTGCCTTTGCTGCAGCCCAGGATATGATTGGCTTTCTGGACTACGGGAGTGCACTGATGGCTCATGTTCAGTTTTTCTTTCACCAATACACCCAAGTCCATCTCCGCAGGGTGCTCTCAATCCATTCTCCGTCCAGCCTGTTAGGTGTGTTTGGGACTGCCCTGACCCAGCTGAATGACCTTCCTCTTGGCCTGGTTGAACTTGCATGAAGTTCGCATGGGCCCACCTCTGTAGCCTGTCAGGGTCCCTCTGAATGGCATCCCTTCCCTCTAGAGTACCAACCACACCACTCACCTTGGTGTCATCCACAAAACTGTTGAGCATGCACTCAATCCCAAAGTCCATGTGCCTGACAAAGGTGTTAAGTACGACTGGTCCCAGTGTGGACCCCTGAGGGACATCACTCATCACTGGTCTCCACTCGGATATCAAGCCGTTGACTATAGCTCTTTGAGTGCGACCACACAGGCAATTCCTTATCCAGCTAGTGCTCCACCCATCAAATCCATGTCTCTCTGTTTTAGAGGAAAGGATGCTGTGCGGGACAGCATCACATGCTTTGCACAAGTAGATGACATCAGTTGCTCTTCCTTTATCCACCAATATTATAGCCCTGTTGTAAAGGCCACTGCTTTTGTCAGGCATGATTTGCCCTTACTAAAGCTATGTGGGCTGTCTACCAATCACCTCTCTGTTTTCCATGTTCCTTAGCAATGTTTCCAGGAGGATGTGCTCCATGACCTTGCTGGGCACAGAGGTGAGACTGACCGGCCTACACTTCCCCAGGTCTTACTTTTTCCCTTTCAAAAATTGGGGATTAAGTTTCACCTTTCCCAGTCACCAGGAGCTTCACCAGTCCGCCACAACTTTTCAAATTTGATGGATAGTGGCTTAGCAGCCCTTCTGCCACTTCTGACAGGACCGTCAGATGCCTCTCATCAGGTCCCATGGATTTGTACGTGTTCTGGTTCCTTAGATGATCTCGAACCGGATCTTCGTGTGCGCTGGGTGGTACTTCATTCACCCAGTTCTCCCCTTCTCCCAATCACAGAATCATTTAGATTCTGTGAATCTGCTGGCGTGGCTAGACCACTTGCCAGTGTTTTTTGCTGAGGCAAAAAATTTGTTGAGTACCTCCGCCTTCTCCATGTCATTTGTAGCGCGGTGTCTCGTTTTGTTCATCGTGCGGGTAAACATTCTTTCATCTTCCATTGTTGTCCTGTGTACCAGAGGAAACCCTTCTTGTTATGTTTCACGTCCCTAAACAAGTTCAGCTCCAGCTGTGCCTTGGCTTTCCTGATGCCCTGCTTGCCCTTGCAAGCCATATCCCTATAATCTCCCCAGGATGTGTATCCCTGCCTCCACTGCCTATGCGTTTTGCTTTTGTCAATTGATTTGGCTAAGAGGTCTTCACTTGGCCGAGCTGGACTCGTGCCTCCCCTGCCCGACTCCTTGCACGTTGGGATTGAGAGCTGTAGCGCCCCAAGAAAAATGTCTTTCTATATCTCCCAGATCCCATTCGCTCCTTTATCTCTGAGGGCAGTTTCCCAAAGGATCCCATGCACTGGCACCCTAAACATCCACGAGTTTGCCTTTTGGAGGTTCAGGGTCCACATTCTGCTTTTTACCCATCCTGCACCCTTCAGGATAGAGAAATCAACTAGTGCATGATTGCTGCAGCCCAGGCTACCTCCAGTCATCACCTCTCTGATAAGTTATTGGTCACTGGGAAACAACAGGTCCAGTAGTGCCTCTCCTCTGGTCAGGCTCTCCATCACCTGTCCTCAACAGTTGTCCTCAACACACTCCAGTACTTTCCTGGACTGCTTGCAGTGTGCTGTACCATGTTGCCAGCAGATGTGTGGGTGGTTGAAGTCCCCTATCAGGGCCAGGGCCTGGCGAGCGTGATGCTTCTTAACATCAAAACCACTCATCTGTGTCCCAGCTTCATAGCGCCAATTAACTCGGAGGTCTCAGGCTAGTGTGGAGGATGATTTTGGGTGGTTCTGTGTCTCATGGATTGCTTTTGTGATATTACCCTCTTCATGGCTGGTGTGGCCACCAATCACGGTGAAATTCAGCTATGAGGGACACACGAGTTAGCTCTCACGTGCTTTCAGTGCAGGCACTCAGGCTAACCCTGGGAGCCATTTCTCCGATAGGTCACCACAGACACACAGGACACAGAGAGAAAGTGCAGGCAGAAGGTCAAGACTGCACAGTCCCATACAGGAGAAGAGAGGCACCTCTCCAGGGATGTGGCAGAGCTCAGTGGCAAAGCTCAATGGCAACTAAGGGCCACTGTGGACTGGAAGGGAGCCCCTTGCGGGCAGGACTGAGGGCTAGGATGACCTTGCTTCTGCCTATCAGGCTCTACCACAGCAAGGAATAATGATGAAGAGCAGATCTGAGGGTCATGTGGGTCTCTTTCAAGAGACTTCTGCATGCGATCTCCATTGCCATTTCCCTTGATGACTTGACCGGGCTTCTTCCAAGCAGGGGTTTGGGCTCAGCTTAGGAAGTGGAGAACTTGTTGGAAACAAGGAAATCAACATGCAGGAGAGTGATCAAAGAGATGCTCGCATCCTTCCCTGAAAGAGACTCACACCCAAATTGACTTGTTTTGCTCAGCAAGGGCATCCCAGAGGCCAGAGGCCTGGATGGCCTCCTTTTGAGGAGAGGCTCAGGGCAGAGAGCCAAAAGCTCACGGGCTCTTTTTCCTGGGTCAGAGATGGGGTGGCCCATTCCATGTGTTTAGCATTTCAAAGGGACATCGGATCAGTCTCCCAGAGCACCTGGGAGTCATCATGATGTGGAAGAGTTGGGAAAAACCCAGAGCTCCAGGCAAACATGAGTCATCGTGCTGTGGAATTCAGTGGACATGGTCCCCCAGCTTCAGGCATGCCAGGGATACCAGAGCTCATGGCCTCATTCCTCGCAACATGCTGTTTTCTTCAGGAGCATTTCCATATGTTGTAGCACCATAAATGAAACGAGTGGTGATTCTATGGAGTCTCATTCTGCAGCTGCCTTCCAAGACCTTGCTTTTCTGTGGCTGGTCAAGGGCCCATGAGGCTCTGTGCACCACAGAATAATGAAGATAAGAAGGGACTTCTGGAGGTCCTATGGGCTGACATCCTGCTCCAAGCAAACCAAACTTCCCAGGTACCTCAGGAAGCTCTGGGCCTTGTCCCATCAAGTTACGAACACTTCCACTGTCACAGAGGTCACTGTCTCTTGGGCAGCTCTTCCAGGGCTGCACCGTGCCCCTGTCACTTCTTTTCCTGCAAAGACAGCTGCCGTTTCCCTTGTTGCAGCTTCTTAGTGTTGATCTTGCCCTTTCGCAGGGCACCTCTCTGCAGGATCTGGCTCCGTCCTTCCCAAAACCTCCTGTAGCTGTTGGGAGACTGCAGGTCTTCACTTGCCTGGAGTTTTCCTCTCAGTGGCCCATCTGCTACTCAGGTACAGGTGATCTTGCAATCAGCATCCAAGCCATGTGCCTCCTTCTTTCCTACCAGGTATTCAGGCACAAGTGACGTCACAAGCACCTAGCGCTGCCATGAGCCCACTCTGGCCCATCATCTGCCGAGACCAAGGTGACCTTAAAAACAAAATGCAAATCACGCGCCTGCTGCTGGCCTAGCAGGCAATGGGGTAGGAGGGAACTCACAAGCACACAGCCCAAAATGTTCCAAGGCCCTAGCACAAGTCATGGTCCTGCCCATGGCCTGCAGAGCCAGACGCGACCTCACAGTCAACACCCAAGCCATGTTCTGGGCTCTGTCCCGTCAGGTGCTCAGGTAGCACAGAGCTCACCTGCAGGTACCCATGCCACCTTCCTGCTGACAGCTTGTGAAGCACTTGGACAAGGAGGCCTTCTGCAAGTGGAAACTCTGGATTGTCTTTGAAAAGTGATGGCAATTGGGAGAGGTTCCTGAGGCCTAGAAGTAGTCTGTGTCATTCCTATCTCCCAGAAGGGCACAAGGGAGGACCTGGGCAATTGCAGGCTGGCCAGCCTCACCTCAATCCCTGGACAGGGGAAGGAGCAACTCATCCTGGAAACCTTTTCCACACAAATGAAGAATCTACACGAGGTTTGTACACCCTTCAAAAGTTCAGGTACAACACGACTTGACTAACCACTACGACCTACAGCACTCACAAGTTGCCACAAGGCTAATGCCAGCTTGTCTTTTCGGGAAAAGATGTGAGGGGTGGTGCAGTGCGGTCCAGGAAGAGCTGCCCAAGAGGCAGTGACTTCTCCGACCGTGACAGTATTCAGAAGTCCATGGAACAAGGCCCAGAGCTTCCTGAGGTAACTGGGAAGTTGGGTCAGCTTGGAGCAGGAGGTCGGTCCAGAGGACTTCCAAAGGTCCCTTCTAACCCTCATTGTTCTGGGGTGTGCTGAGCCTCATGGGACCTTGAGAAGCCACGAAAAGTCCAACGCTGTGGCAGGCAGCAGCAGCATGGCATTGCATCGAAGCACAATTTCATTCAGAGGTGGTGTAAAATCTGTAGAAGCGTCCTGGAGAAAAACAAATTTCAGAGGAATGGGCATGTTTGACCCATTGACAGGGTTACTGTGTGTGGCATTACATGTATTTCCAGCCCTGTCCATTGCTGCTTGCCCTCTCCATGTCTCTGTGGCTCTTGGTCTTTCTCTTGCCTGCATGCTTATTTTCGGTGCTCTACAATTAAGACAAAGGAGCTCCACTCAGAACTGGCAGTGCCCCGTGCTTGGGGTTATATTTGCTGCCATGGGAGAGGACGGATTCTCCCTCTTCCCTGCAGAGCGGGTGGCTAACTGAGGGAGGAGGAGAACAAACGGCCACGAGTCTCCAGCTGTGCTGCACAAAGCCTTTAATGAGAAGGAGCAAATGCAGGAGCACAGAACAGAGACCAGGAAACATGTCTGCAGGGTTCAGGGAGGCACAGAGAAGGGCCCATTTCCCAAGGACAAGCCCCACACAAAGCGCTTGCCTGTTCTCTTTCTGCTCTACCTGGTGGCAAGCCCAGCCCCCCAAGAGCAGTCCCTAAGCCCGCCATCCTGCCCTCAGCAGCAGGAGGTTCAGCACAGCAGAAGAGAAGGAGCCCTTTCCCGAGCAGCCCAGAGGCAGAGGAGGCATGGCAAGGCCTGCCATGCAGCGAGGAGCAGCGGGCACAGGTCCCTCCTGCCATGAGGACACCCAGCCCGTCTGCAAGCCGTGGCCACGCTCCTGCTGCAGAGTACCCGCCTGCCATCCTGCGCCTGAGGGGACGATCCATCGTCTTCAGCAGTTCAGACGGCAGCGGGGTGGAGGCAGACACAGCCCCGAGCCCCCCAGACCAAGGGAGCCCCCAGAAGAGATGGGAACCCCCCCGGCGCTGAGGGAGCTCCCAACAGCAGCTGACAGAGAAGATCCCACGGCTGTGCTCTGGGGGAAAGAGGTGAGGATGGGGCCCGGCAGGGTCACCACCACCGGGGAGGGCTGGATGGCCACCGTCGAGTCAGCGCAGCGGACGACACAGGGATCACTGCAGCTGCTTGCAAGTGGGGTGGGGCCACAGGCGCCGCAGGGTGTTGGGGGACAGGGTCTGAAGCAAGACATCTCTCGGTGTGGGAGGCAAAGCTGAAACACAGAGCAGGAAGGAAACACAGACCACCCTGTACGTCTGTCTATCATTGCCTCAGCTCTCTCTGCGGATACACTTTCCTGCCCTCCAGCTCTATTTCTGGCTCCATGTCCAGAAAGGGCCTACACCTGATCTTGCTAACACGCACAACAGATGACATGACATGAGAGCTTAAGGCTGGATTTGCAGGGCTGGGAGGAATGATGTGACTAACTGGCTGCTGATTCCACCAGGATCCCCTCCTGCATTTCCTAATGCAATAGCACTGATGAAGATTGGTGCCAACAGCAGAAATGGGCTGAATTGAAGAGTTGTCTCAGAGATCACCTCTTAAAAACACACACTGTGCCTACAGCTCCCACAGCCCTCATCGTGCCCTCCGAGATGCACAGCACAGGAAGGCTGACCCATTTTTGCGATAGGATCCAGCACAGTGTGTTTAACTGATCGTACCCCATCTCCAGAGCAAACATTGCTGCGTTGAAGAAGGCACTGGATGTACTTGGCCATTTGCTCAGAGACCATCTGCGAAAGGCCAGAATTGTTATTGTCAGTCCTCCCTGCAGCTGAGCCCCAATGACCCCCTTCTGCTAGAAAGAAGCCCGCTCTTCCCCAGACAGCCCCATCAAAAGGGAAAGAGGTCACAGCCCTTAAACACTTCTATTGCAGGGCCACGCTGAGGCACCCCAAAGATCAACCTGCGTAGCCAACCGTGACAGCAGAGTTGCAGTGGACTCAGGCTTACCTCGTTCCTCGAGGAAAGGGAGGCAAGAGAGGAGGGTGCAGGGCCTGGAGCAGCTCAGGCTTTTATGCTGTGTCCCTGTGCCCCACGGGGCCTCAAGCATTCCTTGTACATGAAGCATCTAAACACCTAGTAGCTGCAGCTTGCCGAGGCCTCGCAGGGGATTAAGACCTTGCCTCTTTCATCCAAAACCTCTTGCTACCTCTTCATACCGCCAAATATCAAAACATTTAATCTGTGTCCCAGCTTCAGAAGTCCAGTTGACTCTGAGGTCTCAGGCTAGCTGTGCAGAGATTTTAAGTGTGTTGGCATGATGGGCATTGCTTTTGTCTCTTCGCCCTCTTCCTGATAAGCTTGTTCAGAGATCATAGAGAAATTAGACCATGAATGGCACCTCAGGTCAGCTCTCAAGTGCTTTCAGTGCAGGCACTCAAGCTAACAGTGAGACCCATTTCCCGCCGCAGGTCATAATAGACACACAGAAGACTGTGGGTACATTCAGGCAGAAGGTGTGGACTGCACAATCCCATGTGGGAGAAGAGATGCACGTCTCCAGGGTTGTGGCAAAGCTCAACGGCAAGGGAAGACCATGATGTGCTGGAGGGAAGCCCCTTGTGGGCAGGAGTGACAGACACGAGGACCTTGCTTACGCTCATCAGGCCCTACCACATTCGGGTTTTGAGATCAAAGAGATGCCTGTGTTCTTCCCTGAAAGAGACCCAGGCCCAAATTGACCTGTTTTGCTCAGCAAGGGCATCCCAGAGCCCAGAGGCCTGGTTGGCCTGCTTTTGAGGAGGTGCGCAGGGTCAAAGGCTCATGGCCCTTTTTTCTGCGTCAGGGAAGAGGTGGCCTGTTCCACACATTTAAATCTACAAAGAGGTGTTGATCTCCCAGAGCACCTGGGAGTCATCCTGATGTGGAAGACATTGGAAAAACCCTGAACTCCAAGGAAATGTGAGTCACCCTGCTGTGGAATTCAATGGACATGGTACCCTGGTCTCAGGCATGCCAGGGATACCAGAGCTCTTAGCCCCAAAGTGCTGCCATCTTCAACATCATTTCCTCAGGTTTTAGAACTCTTCCTGAAACGGCTGGTGCTTCTATGTCATTTTGTGCTGCTGCTGCTTTCCAAGGCATTGCCCTTCAGTGCCTGCTCAGGGGCCCATGAGACCCCAGAATAACTAGGATGGATGGTACTTCCGGAGGTTCTCTGGGCCAACCTCCTGCTCCGAGCAAACCAAACTTCCCAGGTGCCTCAGAAGGCTCCCATTGACTTCTGACCACTTCCCCTATCGGAGAGGTCACTGTCACTTGGGCAGCTCGTCCAGGACTACATTGTAGCCCCTTGTCACTTCCCTCCCCACAAAGACAGCTGGTATTTCCCTTGTTGCAACTTGTGATGTTGCAACATCACACACAGGACTTGCCTCCACGTCCACCTCCAGACCTTACCCTACCCCATAACCCCAGAATCTTCTCGCCTTCACTTGTGATCTCCTGGTGGCCCACTTGAGGACCTGTGAGGCTCATCTGGGACAGGCCCTGCCTGGTGGTGTGGGAAACAGGCCTCAAGCCCTTGCTCAGGTGATTGTGCACCTCTTTGGTGGATACATTGCCTCTTTCATCCAAAGAGCCAGTTGGAGTGGCTCATCTCAAAACCTCCTTTCCAACACAAGCTCATTGCCAAAACCTGAGGGCAGGGATTGTTGCCCTTCCCTTGGCACTGCAGAGGCCACTGCTGGCTTGGTGTGCCCATTTTGGTTTGATGCAAGCTGAAGTTTCCTGGACAACACCTCACACACACACACACTCATGCCCAGAAAAAGAGAAGAGCACAGGCACACGGAAATGGGCTAGATTCTTCATTTGTGTGGAAAAGGTTTCCAGGATGAGTTGCTCCTTCCCCTGTCCAGGGATTGAGGTGAGGCTGGCCAGCCTGCAATTGCCCAGGTCCTCCCTTGTGCCCTTCTGGGAGATAGGAATGACACAGACTACTTCTAGGCCTCAGGAACCTCTCCCAATTGCCATCACTTTTCAAAGACAATCCAGAGTTTCCACTTGCAGAAGGCCTCCTTGTCCAAGTGCTTCACAAGCTGTCAGCAGGAAGGTGGCATGGGTACCTGCAGGTGAGCTCTGTGCTACCTGAGCACCTGACGGGACAGAGCCCAGAACATGGCTTGGGTGTTGACTGTGAGGTCGCGTCTGGCTCTGCAGGCCATGGGCAGGACCATGACTTGTGCTAGGGCCTTGGAACATTTTGGGCTGTGTGCTTGTGAGTTCCCTCCTACCCCATTGCCTGCTAGGCCAGCAGCAGGCGCGTGATTTGCATTTTGTTTTTAAGGTCACCTTGGTCTCGGCAGATGATGGGCCAGAGTGGGCTCATGGCAGCGCTAGGTGCTTGTGACGTCACTTGTGCCTGAATACCTGGTAGGAAAGAAGGAGGCACATGGCTTGGATGCTGATTGCAAGATCACCTGTACCTGAGTAGCAGATGGGCCACTGAGAGGAAAACTCCAGGCAAGTGAAGACCTGCAGTCTCCCAACAGCTACAGGAGGTTTTGGGAAGGACGGAGCCAGATCCTGCAGAGAGGTGCCCTGCGAAAGGGCAAGATCAACACTAAGAAGCTGCAACAAGGGAAACGGCAGCTGTCTTTGCAGGAAAAGAAGTGACAGGGGCACGGTGCAGCCCTGGAAGAGCTGCCCAAGAGACAGTGACCTCTGTGACAGTGGAAGTGTTCGTAACTTGATGGGACAAGGCCCAGAGCTTCCTGAGGTACCTGGGAAGTTTGGTTTGCTTGGAGCAGGATGTCAGCCCATAGGACCTCCAGAAGTCCCTTCTTATCTTCATTATTCTGTGGTGCACAGAGCCTCATGGGCCCTTGACCAGCCACAGAAAAGCAAGGTCTTGGAAGGCAGCTGCAGAATGAGACTCCATAGAATCACCACTCGTTTCATTTATGGTGCTACAACATATGGAAATGCTCCTGAAGAAAACAGCATGTTGCGAGGAATGAGGCCATGAGCTCTGGTATCCCTGGCATGCCTGAAGCTGGGGGACCATGTCCACTGAATTCCACAGCACGATGACTCATGTTTGCCTGGAGCTCTGGGTTTTTCCCAACTCTTCCACATCATGATGACTCCCAGGTGCTCTGGGAGACTGATCCGATGTCCCTTTGAAATGCTAAACACATGGAATGGGCCACCCCATCTCTGACCCAGGAAAAAGAGCCCGTGAGCTTTTGGCTCTCTGCCCTGAGCCTCTCCTCAAAAGGAGGCCATCCAGGCCTCTGGCCTCTGGGATGCCCTTGCTGAGCAAAACAAGTCAATTTGGGTGTGAGTCTCTTTCAGGGAAGGATGCGAGCATCTCTTTGATCACTCTCCTGCATGTTGATTTCCTTGTTTCCAACAAGTTCTCCACTTCCTAAGCTGAGCCCAAACCCCTGCTTGGAAGAAGCCCGGTCAAGTCATCAAGGGAAATGGCAATGGAGATCGCATGCAGAAGTCTCTTGAAAGAGACCCGCATGACCCTCAGATCTGCTCTTCATCATTATTCCTTGCTGTGGTAGAGCCTGATAGGCAGAAGCAAGGTCATCCTAGCCCTCAGTCCTGCCCGCAAGGGGCTCCCTTCCAGTCCACAGTGGCCCTTAGTTGCCATTGAGCTTTGCCACTGAGCTCTGCCACATCCCTGGAGAGGTGCCTCTCTTCTCCTGTATGGGACTGTGCAGTCTTGACCTTCTGCCTGCACTTTCTCTCTGTGTCCTGTGTGTCTGTGGTGACCTATCGGAGAAATGGCTCCCAGGGTTAGCCTGAGTGCCTGCACTGAAAGCACGTGAGAGCTAACTCGTGTGTCCCTCATAGCTGAATTTCACCGTGATTGGTGGCCACACCAGCCATGAAGAGGGTAATATCACAAAAGCAATCCATGAGACACAGAACCACCCAAAATCATCCTCCACACTAGCCTGAGACCTCCGAGTTAATTGGCGCTATGAAGCTGGGACACAGATGAGTGGTTTTGATGTTAAGAAGCATCACGCTCGCCAGGCCCTGGCCCTGATAGGGGACTTCAACCACCCACACATCTGCTGGCAACATGGTACAGCACACTGCAAGCAGTCCAGGAAAGTACTGGAGTGTGTTGAGGACAACTGTTGAGGACAGGTGATGGAGAGCCTGACCAGAGGAGAGGCACTACTGGACCTGTTGTTTCCCAGTGACCAATAACTTATCAGAGAGGTGATGACTGGAGGTAGCCTGGGCTGCAGCAATCATGCACTAGTTGATTTCTCTATCCTGAAGGGTGCAGGATGGGTAAAAAGCAGAATGTGGACCCTGAACCTCCAAAAGGCAAACTCGTGGATGTTTAGGGTGCCAGTGCATGGGATCCTTTGGGAAACTGCCCTCAGAGATAAAGGAGCGAATGGGATCTGGGAGATATAGAAAGACATTTTTCTTGGGGCGCTACAGCTCTCAATCCCAACGTGCAAGGAGTCGGGCAGGGGAGGCACGAGTCCAGCTCGGCCAAGTGAAGACCTCTTAGCCAAATCAATTGACAAAAGCAAAACGCATAGGCAGTGGAGGCAGGGATACACATCCTGGGGAGATTATAGGGATATGGCTTGCAAGGGCAAGCAGGGCATCAGGAAAGCCAAGGCACAGCTGGAGCTGAACTTGTTTAGGGACGTGAAACATAACAAGAAGGGTTTCCTCTGGTACACAGGACAACAATGGAAGATGAAAGAATGTTTACCCGCACGATGAACAAAACGAGACACCGCGCTACAAATGACATGGAGAAGGCGGAGGTACTCAACAAATTTTTTGCCTCAGCAAAAAACACTGGCAAGTGGTCTAGCCACGCCAGCAGATTCACAGAATCTAAATGATTCTGTGATTGGGAGAAGGGGAGAACTGGGTGAATGAAGTACCACCCAGCGCACACGAAGATCCGGTTCGAGATCATCTAAGGAACCAGAACACGTACAAATCCATGGGACCTGATGAGAGGCATCTGACGGTCCTGTCAGAAGTGGCAGAAGGGCTGCTAAGCCACTATCCATCAAATTTGAAAAGTTGTGGCGGACTGGTGAAGCTCCTGGTGACTGGGAAAGGTGAAACTTAATCCCCAATTTTTGAAAGGGAAAAAGTAAGACCTGGGGAAGTGTAGGCCGGTCAGTCTCACCTCTGTGCCCAGCAAGGTCATGGAGCACATCCTCCTGGAAACATTGCTAAGAAACATGGAAAACAGAGAGGTGATTGGTAGACAGCCCACATAGCTTTAGTAAGGGCAAATCATGCCTGACAAAAGCAGTGGCCTTTACAACAGGGCTATAATATTGGTGGATAAAGGAAGAGCAACTGATGTCATCTACTTGTGCAAAGCATGTGATGCTGTCCCGCACAGCATCCTTTCCTCTAAAACAGAGAGACATGGATTTGATGGGTGGAGCACTAGCTGGATAAGGAATTGCCTGTGTGGTCGCACTCAAAGAGCTATAGTCAACGGCTTGATATCCGAGTGGAGACCAGTGATGAGTGATGTCCCTCAGGGGTCCACACTGGGACCAGTCGTACTTAACACCTTTGTCAGGCACATGGACTTTGGGATTGAGTGCATGCTCAACAGTTTTGTGGATGACACCAAGGTGAGTGGTGTGGTTGGTACTCTAGAGGGAAGGGATGCCATTCAGAGGGACCCTGACAGGCTACAGAGGTGGGCCCATGCGAACTTCATGCAAGTTCAACCAGGCCAAGAGGAAGGTCATTCAGCTGGGTCAGGGCAGTCCCAAACACACCTAACAGGCTGGACGGAGAATGGATTGAGAGCACCCTGCGGAGATGGACTTGGGTGTATTGGTGAAAGAAAAACTGAACATGAGCCATCAGTGCACTCCCGTAGTCCAGAAAGCCAATCATATCCTGGGCTGCAGCAAAGGCAGTGTGGCCAACAGGTCGAGGGAGGTGATTCTCCCCCTCAACTCAGCTCTCTGGAGACCCTACCTGGAGTAATGTGTTTGGCTCTAGGGCCCCCAGAACAAGAAAGACAGGGAGGTACTTGAGCAGGTACAGAGTGGGGCCAGGAAGACTATCAGGGATGTGGAGACCCTCCCCTGTAAGGGCAGGCTGAGAGAGTTGGCGATGTTTCTCCTAGAAAAGGAAAGGCTCCCGAGACACCTTCTGGAAAACTGGGGAGAGACTTTACCAGGGACTATAGAGATGGATGTGGAGTAATGGTTTGAACTCAAAACAGGGGAGATTGCGATTAGGTATTAGGAAGAAACTCTTGCCTATGAGAGAGGTGACACACCAGAACAGGTCGCCCAGAGAAGATCTAGATGACCCCTCCCTGGAAATGTTCAAGGCCACTTCGGTGGGCCTTTGCCAACCTGATCTAGTTGGAAGGGATCTAAAAGATCATGCAGGACCAACCCATTCCCCCACTGTATGAGACCTGGAACTGGATGATCTTTAAGGCCCCTTCCAACCCAAAACCATTCTGGGATTCATTCTATGATTCTTGGTGGAATCAAGCGGGAGCAATACATTTTGGATGAAAGAGGCAAGAGCTTAATCACCTGTGAGGCGTCGTCAACCTGCAGCTACTAGGTGTTTAGATGCTTCATGACCATGGAACGTTTGTGGCCGTGTGGAGCTCTGGGACACGGCATAAAAACCTGAGCTGCTGCAGGCCCTGCATCCTCCTCTCTTGCCTCCCTTTCCTCGAGGAACGAGGTAAGCCTGAGTCCTCTCCAACTCTCCCTGTGGGCTGAACTGCTGTCACAGTGGCTACTCAGGTTGATGCTTGGGCTACCTCAGCTTGGCCTTGCAACAGAAGCGTTTAAGGGCTGTTCCCTCTTTCGCTTTTGATGGGGCTGTCTGAGGAAGAGGGGGGTTCCTTCTAGCAGAATGGGATTAATTGGTCTCAGCTGCAGGGAGGTCTGCCCACAAGAATTTTGGCCTTTCGTAGATGGTCTCTGAGCAAATGGCCAAGTGCATCCAGTGCTGCCTTCCATGCAGCAATGTTTGATCTGGTGATGGGGTACGATCAGTCTTTCCACAAGGGCTTTCAACCTTCTCTGCTGAGTCCTTTCCAAAAGCAGGATCAGCCTTCCTGTGCTGTGCCTCTCGCAGGGCATGATGAGGGCCGTGGGAGCTGTAGGCACAGTGTATATTTGTGAAACAGAGTGTCCATGGAGAGAGCAGAGGCAATGATAGACGTACAGGGTGGCCTGTGTTTCCTTCCTGCTCTGTGTTTCAGCTTTGCCTCCCGCACCGAGAGATGTCTTGCTTCAGACCCTGTCCCCCAACACCCTGCGGCACCTGTGGCCCCACCCCACTTGCAAGCAGCTGCAGTGAGCCCTGTGTCGTCCGCTGCGCTGACTCGACGGTGGCCATCCAGCCCTCCCCGGTGGTGGTGACCCTGCCGGGCCCCATCCTCACCTCTTTCCCCCAGAGCACAGCCGTGGGATCTTCTCTGTCAGCTGCTGTTGGGAGCTCCCTCAGCGCCGGGGGGGTTCCCATCTCTTCTGGGGGCTTCCTTGGTCTGGGGGGCTCGGGGCTGTGTCTGCCTCCGCCCCGCTGCCCTCTGAACTGCTGAAGACGATGGATCGTCCCCTCGGGCGCAGGAAGGCAGACGGGCACTCTGCAGCAGGACCGTGGCCACGGCTTGCAGACGGGCTGGGTGTCCTCGTCCCTCCTGGCAGGAGGGACCTGTGCCCGCTGCTCCTCGCTGCATGGCAGGCCTCGCCGTGCCTCCTCTGGCTCTGCTTTGCTCTGGGCTCCTCGGGAAAGGGCTCCTTTTCTTCTGTTTTGCTGAACCTCCTGCTGATGGGGGGAGGGTGCCGGGCTTAGGGACTGCTCTTGAGGGGCTGGGCTTGCCACCAGGTAGAGCGGAATGGGAACAGGCAAGCGCTTTGTGTGGAGCTTGTCCTTGGGAAATGGGCCCTTCTCTGTGCCTCCCTGAACCCTGCAGACGTGTTTCCTGGTCTCTGTTCTGTGCTCCTGCATTTGCTCCTTCTCATTAAAGGCTTTGTGCAGCACAGCTGGAGACTCGTGGCCGTTTGTTCTCCTCCTCCCTCAGTTAGCCACCGGCTGGCGGCCGGTCACAAGCGGTGTTCCCCAGGGCTCGGTTCTGGGGCTGGTCTTATTCAATATCTTTATCGATGATCTGGATGAGGGGATCGAGTGCACCCTCAGTAGGTTTGCAGATGGCACCAAGTTGGGTGGGAGTGTTGATCTGCTGGAGGGTAGGAGGGCTCTGCAGAGGGATCTGGACAGGCTGGATCGATGGGCGGAGGTCAACTGTATAAGGTTTCATAAGGCCAAGTGACGGGTCCTGCAGTTCGGTCGCAACAACCCCATGCAACGCTACAGGCTTGGGGAGGAGTGGTTAGAGAGCTGCCCGGCAGAAACTAACCTGGGGGTGCTTGTTGACAGCCGGCTGAGTATGAGCCAGCAGTGTGCCCAGGTGGCCAAGAAGGCCTACAGCATCCAGGCCTGTATCAGAAATAGTGTGACCAGCAGGAGTAGGGAAGTGATTGTGCCCCTCTACTCAGCACTGGTGAGGCCGCAGCTTGAATACTGTGTTCAGTGTTGGGCCTGTCAGTACATGAAGGACGTTGAGGTGCTGGAGCATGTCCAAAGAAGGGCAACAAAGCTGGTGAGGGGTCTGGAGCACAAGTCTTATGAGGAGCGGCTGAGGGAACTGGGGTTGTTTAGCCTGGAGAAGAGGAGGCTGAGGGGAGACCTTATCACTCTCTAGAACTTCCTGAAAGGGGGTTGTGGGAACGAGGGCGTTGGTCTCTTCTCCCAAGTAACCAGCGATAGGACGAGAGGAAATGGACTCAAGTAACGCCAGGGGAGGTTTAGATTGGATATTAGGAAAAATGTCTTCACCGAGAGGGTGGTCAAGCATTGGAACAGGCTGCCCAGGGAGGTGGTGGAATCGCCGTCTCTGCAAGTGTTCAAAAAACGTGTGGATGTGGTGCTTCAGGACATGGTTTAGGGATCATGGTGGTACTGGATTAATGCTTGGACTTGATGATCTTGAAGGTCCTTTCCAAGCTTAGTGATTCTGTGATTCTGTGATTCTGTGAAGAGGGAGAACCCATCCTCTCCCATGGCAGCAAATATAACCCCAAGCACGGGGCACTGCCAGTTCTGAGTGGAGCTCCTTTGTCTTAATTGTAGAGCACCGAAAATAAGCATGCAGGCAAGAGGAAGACCAAGAGCCACAGAGACATGGAGAGGGCAAGCAGCAATGGACAGGGCTGGAAATACAAGTAATGCCGCACACAGTGACCGTGTGACGGTGGTCAACCATGGGCAACAGTTGCCCAGGCAGTTTTGCAGAGTGTCCATCTTTGGAGATGTCCAACACCCAACGAGACAAGGCCGTGAACAGCCTCCTCCACCTCACCCTGCTTTGAGGCAGGCCTGGACTGCATGATCTCTACCTCGGCTGTTGTGTGATCTGGTGAGCCAACTGCTGGATCCCCTCAGCCAGCAGTAGCCATCAAGCACAACGGAGCAGAGCGGAGGCAGGGGCCAATGCTCAGGAAGGCTGCAGAGGTTTTGTGGGCACAGGGCAGGAGAAGGGGTACTGATGTCAGTCCCAGGGCTGGGAGCACAAGAAAGGAAGAGGGATGAGAGTGCATTAAACGATTGACCCAAGAGCAAGGCTGTTAAAGGTGTCGTCATGCAGAGGAAAGCTTTGAGGGAGCCAAAAGGCTGAGGTCCCACTGAGATTTGAACTCAGATCGCTGGATTCAGAGCCCAGAGTGCTCACCTTTACACCATGGGACCTCCTGGATGAGTGTTGTCTTTCCCCTCTGGCCATGCTCGCCAAGCCATACGCTCCTGGCTGAGCCCAGCAATCTCTCCATCTCCCTGGCCATCACCAAGTGCAGCCTTCCCCCTGGGCCGCCGGGCACTCTCAACTCACAGGGCCTTTCAAGGGAGTGACAGAGCTCGTTGCGCAAGCCCGGCACGCCTTCTCTTACAAGACCCATGTGGTGAGAACCTTGCTTTTCCCTAATTAGACCTCGTTATGAAGTTGCCAGCTTAACCTCTTGCACCTCACAGAGTACATTCGTGGCCCATCGATTGGTGGCTTGATGCTTGCAGTTGTGGTCTCTGCCGTTGCCTCCCTTCACCCTTGTCTTGGATAGCTTGTCAGTCAGTCTGTGGTAAGTTATTGCCTCTCCTCTTTCTCACCTCGTAGCTCATACTAAGCAGCCGTTCACCAGATGTCCTTACTCGTGGTTGCAGTCCTAGCTGAGCAACTGACCTTGCCGAACGAGGGCACCGAGGGAGGACAGGGGATGAGGTTCAACAGAGGCAAGAGCGGGCAGCAGGACCCAAAGCAGCTTGTTATGGGTTGCATAAGCTGGACTGCCTTGCTCTGCTGGGACAGTCCTGGGTGACTTCAAAGCCTGGGCCTTTCTTCCAAGCCACACTGTCCCCTTCTGCTCCAAAGTGGCCTCTCCCTCAGTGAGAAGAAGGTTTTCTCTCCCGAGGCTGCTCCAAACTCAGGGACATTTTACTGTGAGCCTGGTGGAACACTGCCTCGTGCCCTGGCACCACTACACTGCCTGCCCAAGAAGGGTCCACCCAGAGGACTCGCTCCATCCTTTGCATAACCTCCTGTAGCTGGTGGCACACTGCAGTTCCACCCCCTCCTTCCCACCTTACCTCCTCCCCACCAGGCTCCACAAACCTAGTGCCCTCGGCTTCACCCCATACAGCATGTGCTCCAGCCCTTACGTTCTGCCTGGTCCTCTGCCAGTACCTCTCCCCATGAGAGATCATCACCACCTCTCTTGCCCCTGGGGACCCAAAATGGGGCACACCAGTCCAGCTGTGGCCTCTACCATGCCAAGGGAAGGGCAACGATCCCTCCCCTCAGCTTTCATCAAACAGTTGGAGTCAGAAAGGAGCTTTTGAGATGACCCACTCCCACCATGTATGCACCAAACAGGTACGCTTTCATCTGAGCAGGGGCTTGAGGCCCAGTCCCCACTCCACCAGCCACGGGCTCGCACAGCTGAGCCTCCCAGGCCCACAAGGAGATGGTAGTGAGGGTGCCAGCACTGGTGAGAAGATCCCAGGGTTATGGGGTAAGGTCTGGAGGTGGACGGGAAGTAACTATCAGGAGTAGGTGTGAAGGCTCCCTCCGGGTTTTGCAGTGAAAGCTGTGCTGGGACAGACTTTCCCTCCTTGTCCCAGCCTCGCTGCCCAGAAGGGGCTTCTGGTCAGTTGCATGAAAGTGAATCGCAGAGGAGGTGGCATTCCTTGCGCATGCCCAGCCCTTGTGCTCTCCATGGAGGCATCAAGCACACTAAGAACTCCTGGCTCATTCAGATCCAACTTAGAACGAGGTGCGTTTTAAAAGGGGATGTTGGACTACATGTGCAAGCTGACTTCCAACTATGTTTTCTAGGACCGCATCATTCTTTGCAGCTGTTGCTGTTTTAAACAAACCCCTTTGCTTCACATAAACCGCTTGCAAACCAGAATTAGAGCCTCAGACCTAATGTTCTCTTTGTGTGTGATTTTTGGTGGGTGGGGGTTATACACAGGAGACAGGGCTGTTGTGCAAAAGCTTCCTGCTCATGCAGCAACCTCAAGTCACTGTGCTGGGATTTCCAGTAATCCCAGTAATTTGCACTAAAGGCGTTTCCAGAAATGCCTGTATTCTTGGCTTGCTTGCTAATTGCATTGAATAAAAGGTTTCGTGGGGTCCGTATAATGACACATCAAGAACCACCACTCTTCTCTCTCATTCTGAGCTTGGTTGTTTTGTCCCACTTTTAAAACCCACCTAGTTCTAGGTGTCATGAAGGACACCTCAAGCCAGCTCTCAAGTGCCTACAGTCCTCACTCAGGCTCATGCTGACAGACATCTCTCCCTGTAGGCACACAGCAGACGGTGAGATACGAGACTCATGTCTCCAGAGACATGCCAATGCTCAATGGCAAGGAAGGTCCATTGTGGGCTGGAGGAAAGCCCCTTGTGGGCAGGAGAGACGGTCATGAGGACCTTGCTTATGCTCATCAAGCTCTGACACAGCCTGTTTTTTCTTGCCTCGGGCCCAGGGAGCGAAGGCAAATTGAAAACGACAAAGAGTAGACCAGAGGGTCAGGCAGGTCTTTTTCAAGTGACTTCTGCATGGGTTAGGGGTTCTACGTTAGCATGTGGCTCGACCACTTGACCAGGCCCTCACGCTTCTTCCAAGCAGGGATCTTCCAAGCTTGGGAAGTGGAGAACCTGTTGGAAAAGAGCTAAATAAGGCGTAGGAGGGCGATCGAAGAGATGCCCGTGTCCTTCCCTGAAAGAGACCCACACCCAAATTGACCTGTTTGGCTCAGCAAGGGCATCCCAGAGGCCAGAGGCCAGAGGCCAAAGTCCTGGATGGTTTGCTTTTGAGGAGAGGCTCAGGGCAGGGAGCCAAAAGCTCACGGCTCTTTTTCCAGTGTCACGGATGGGGTGGCCCATTCCATGCATTTCAATCCACAAAGGGACAGCGGATCAGACTCCCAGAGCACCTGGGAGTCATCATGATGTGGAAGAGTTGGGAAAAACCCTGAACTCCCGGCCCACATTAGTCAACCTGCTGTGAACTTCAGTGGACACTGCACCCCGGCCTCAGGCATGCCAGGGATACCAGAGCTCGTGGCCTCATTCCTATGAAATTTGCTTTTCTCCAGGATGCTTCTACACATTTTACACCACTCCTGAATCGACTTGAGCTTCTGTGCAATGCCATGCTGCTGCTGCCTGCTTCAACATTTGCCTTTTGGTGGCTTCTCAAGGGCCCATGAGGCTTAGTGCACCCCAGAACAATGAGGGTTAGAAGGGACCTTTGGAAGTCCTCTGGAGCGACGTCGTGCTCCAAGCTGACCCAACTTCCCAGTTACCTCAGGAAGCTCTGGGCCTTGTTCCATGGACTTCTGAATACTGTCACGGTCGGAGAAGTCACTGCCTCTTGGGCAGCTCTTCCTGGACCGCACTGCACCACCCCTCACATCTTTTCCCGAAAAGACAAGCTGGCATTAGCCTTGTGGCAACTTGTGAGTACTGTAGGTCGTAGTGGTTAGTCAAGTCGTGTTGTACCTGAACTTTTGAAGGGTGTACAAACCTCGTGTAAAACTCCCTTCAAAATGCCCTAAGGTGGCCAGGACACCTCATGCACACGCATATGTATTCACTCTCGTAAGTCTATACATTGCATCCTAGCTTCCCTCCATGCTCAGCACGGGCTCGCTGTGAATTTTCGTTGCACAGGACTCTACTCCTTACCTGTTCCTTGGCTAAAATCTGCCTTGTGCAGCTCCTGGTTTTGGTGGAGGATGATTGCTTTGGTGGATCCCCATGCCAGCTGGCCCAGCACGGGTCCCATCCCTGTTCCCCATGGCAAATCCCTCAGCAGCGATCTGTCACCTCCAGATCACTGACCACTTGGGGCAACTGCAGTCAGTGGTAGAGGGGAAACTGTCACCCCAGATAAGAAGTGGCCGGTGCCCGGCCCTCCAGTTCTGGCAAAACAGGCCCGTCGGCCTCACCCCCCAGGCATGCAGCCAGCTGCCCCATTTCCCGTCCCTGCCATATGGTCCGTTGGGAATGCCCGGCAGGACCAGCCGCCCCTTCCCATTTCCCTGCGAGTACATCTGACCAGGACATGCCTTCCCCCACATACACGGGGGCACCATTTCCTTTCCACTGCCATTTCATGTTGGGGAGCTGGCATTTAATACAATGACCAACATGCTTTCATGCTGCTCTGTGATTGGCTGACAGCCATTTCTTGACCCATACTAGACTTCATACCCACCTGCCCTCACGCAGACCTGTGGTTCGCTGTCAGGACCAGACGACCCGACCCGTGTACCAGAAGCACGTCAGGCAAGGAAGCCCCCACTCACCAAATACAGGGAAGAGGCAACTTTTGTCAGCGCCATTCCCCACGGGTTCTCCTGTGGCTTTGTCATTGCCTGACGGCCATTTTTGACACTGTCATGCCCGCAGGTTCTCAGATCCCCCTCTGATGGGCTGCCCACTTCCTTTGGACCAAGAAGTGTTGGGCTATAAACCGATGTAACGGGCAGTGGTATCCACTATGGCATGAGCACAAGCAGCTAGTGCAAGAGCTATCCCTGTGGATGGCCCATCACCTGCAGAGCCAGAGGTGACCTCACAGCCAACATCCAAGCAATCTTCTGCCTTCTGGCCCATCAGGTACTCAGGCAGAAGGGAGCTCACCTGCAGATACCCATGCCGTCTTCCTGCTGACAGCTCATGAAGCGCTCGGACTAGGAAGAGTTCTGGAAGAGGCCACTCTCAATTTAAAGATACTGCCCTGACAGGGAGGGAGCACCTCATCCTAAAGCTGCCTGATGGGAAGAGAGGAACATCTGTGTCCCCAGGGCACCCACTGCCTTTTGAGGGGAGCACTGCCTGCTGCTCCAGAGCCACGGCTATGCCTTGCTGAGGGTCGCTTTTGGAGTGCTGCCTTCTAAGGCGGCAAAGGAGAGAGAAGGGGCTGAGGGAGTGGAAGGCCTGTGGCCACGGGTGCCGAGAGAGCCGCAGTGCAACAGTGCAGGCTGAAACTTGCTGCAGGAAGCAAGGGAGAGGCAGCGGCTGTCAGGAGGGGGCACAGAAAAAGCAAATAGCAGAGGATGGTTTCGATCCATCGACCTCTGGGTTATGGGCCCAGCACGCTTCCGCTGCGCCACTCTGCTCCCCCAGCGCCTCAGCTGGCAGCTCCCAGAGCCCGGCCTCAGGCTCCCTGGCACTGCCAGCACCAGCGCTTGTGCTCCCATCCCCTTCCCTTCCTCTTACCTGGGCGCCCATGACCAGCCACGGAAAATCTCTCCCTGGAAAGTTCACCTGCTTTGCGCCTGCGGTGGGTAGCGCAAGGGCCTCGCTTTGCCCTTCTCCCCACATCTCCTGCAAGTAACCCAGGGTGGGGACTTTCTCTTTGACCACTTGAGCTGGCTCTGCAGGAGCTGAAGGAAATACAGAGCGAGGGGGTACCTTGTTGCTTTGCAGGGCGCAGAGGAGCTGCTCAGAAATACAGCTCCCAGGGGACTGAGGAACTGTGCTCGGCATAAAAGTCGGTTCTTTGCCTGCTGTGGGGGGAGACAAGGACACTTAGCATAGAATTAGCATGGGAAATAATTCTCCTATTTTAGCTGTGCACATAGCGGTGCTCCAACGGCACGTATGGCGGACCAGTGCAGGACCCGGCACTTCGTCTTGTTGAACCTCATACGGGTGGCCTTGGCCCATCAGCCCAGCCTGCCCAGATCCCTCTGTAGAGCCTTCCTGCTCTCAAGCAGATCAACACTCCCGCCCAACTTGGTGGTGTCTGCAAACTTCTTGAGGACACACTGGATCGCCTGAGGGAGCTGGTGGAGCATCTTGCCAAGGCACTCTCCACCATTTATCAGCAATCCTGGCAAACAGGGGAGGTGCCAGACGACTGGAGGCTTGCCAGTGTGACGCCCGTTTACAAGAAACACCGGAAGGAGGAACCAGGGAACTACAGGCCTGTCAGCCTGACCTCAGTACCAGCAAAGATTATGGAGAGGTTCATCTTGAGGGCTCTCGCAGGGCTTATGCAGGACAACTGAGACATCAGGCCCAGCCAGCACAGGATCAAGAAAGGCAGGTCGTGCTGGACCAGCCTGATCTCCTTCCATGACCAGGTGACCTGCCTAGTGAATGTTGTCTACCTGGAATTTAGGAAAGCCTTTGACAACATCTCCCACAGCATTCTCCTGGAGAAAGTGATGGCTCGTGGCTTAGACGGGTGTACTCTTCGCTGGGTAAAAAACTGGCTGGACGGCCAAGCCCAGACAGTTGTCGTGAATGGAGCTAAATCAAGTTGGCGGCCGGTCACAAGCGGCGTTCCCCAGGGCTCAGTTTTGGAGCTGGTCTTTTTTAATATCTTTATTGATGATCTGCATGTGGGGATCGAGTGCTCCCTCAGTAAGTTTGCAGACGACACCAAGTTGGGCAGGAATGTGGATCTGCTCGAGGGCAGGAAGGCTCTGCAGAGTGATCTGGACAGGCTGGATCGATGGTCAATTTTATGAGGCTGAATAAGGCCAAGTGCCAGGTCCGGCACTCGAGTCACAGCAACCCCATGCAATGCTACAGGCTTGTGGAAGAGTGGCTGGAGGCTGGAAAGCTGCCTGGCAGAAAAGGACCTGGGGGTGCTGGTTGACAGCCGGCTGAACATGAGCCAGCAGTGCGCCCAGGTGGCCCAGAAGGCCAGCAGCATCCTGGCCTGCATCAGCAATAGTGTGGACAGCAGGAGTAGGGAAGTGATTGTGGCCCTGTACTCAGCACTGGTGCGGCCACTCCTTGAATCCTGTGTTCAGTTTTGGGCCCCTTGCTACAAGAAAGAAATTGAGGTGCTGGAGAGTGTCCAGAGAAGAGCAACAAAGCTGGTGAAGGGTCTAGAGCACAAGTCCTGTGAGGGATTGGGGTTGTTTAGCCTGCAGAAGAGGAGGCTGAGGGGAGAGCTTATCGCTTTCTACAACTACCTGAAAGGAGGTTGTGGTGAGGTGAGTGTTGGTCTCTTCTCCCAAGTAATGAGTGATAGGACGAGAGGAAACGGCCTGAAGTTGCACCAGGGGAGCTTTAGAAGATATCAGGAAAATTTGTTTACTGAGACAGTGGTCAAACGCGGGAACACGCTGCCGAGGAACGTGGTGGAGTCACCATCACTGGACGTGTTCAAAAAATGTGTGGACGTGGCAGTTTGGGACACGGTTTAGTGGGCATAGTGGTGTTGGATTGATGGTTGAACTTGCTGATCTTAAAGGTCTTTTCCAACCTTAATGATTCTGTCACTCTGTGATTCTATGTTTCTGGGGCTGAGACAGCATTTCTCCAAGCAATGGAGGGTGTTCCTGGAACTCTGCGAGCCTCACGAAGCACTTGGGGAGAAAGGATTCTGGGCCAGCAGGTTTTGTGTGCTGGTGCTCAGGGCATTTTGTCCTTGGTTTTCTACCCAGAAGCACTGCCTGCTGGGGCTGCTATGGTCCCCATCCTGTTTGCTTCCCCAAGGCCTCCGATGGTGCTCCGCCCTGTGGGGCACTGCAGAGATGACACGTTGTGCCCCCTTTACAGTCTTCAGAGCTGTAGCCCGGAGCTCCCCAGCCCCTGGGAGCTGCAGTCCAGGCCAGGCTGGCTCACACAGGAGGCCAGGCCACTCCTGGCTCCTGCATTCCCAAGCTCTTTCTGGCTGAGGGCAGGCCTCAGCCAGCCCGGGAGCCGCCTTGACACAGCGGAAGCCCCCTCACCTGGTATACTCCCGGCTGAGCACACCCAGCTCCCTCATCATCTCCCTCAGTCACAACACACTCCAGCATGCCTCGATACCACCTTCTGCCTATCCCCTCTTCCTGTGGCTCATACTTCCTGACGGTGGTCCTTCCAGTGCCTACAAGGAGGCTACTGCCATGGCTGGAAGGTGAGAGCCAGTGGTCAGAGATTGAATAGGCAGTTTGTGACTGTGACAGGAACTATAACGATCTCCTGATGGGAACAGGGGTCCAGAGAGGCTGTGAAATGTCTGTTCCTGAGGTATTTTATGTCCCAAGAGGGCAAAGTACTGATCCAGCTTGAAGCAGGAGGATGCACTCTCTGACTCCCTGAAACGCCTTCCAGCCAGAAGGGTTGTTGGAGGGTAAAGTGTAAGAAGAGAGAAAGGATGTTGTGGGGGAACGTTTGAGCATGTCCAAAGATTGGTGTTTGAGGTGGGAGGCATGCAGACTGTGAGTTTTGTAGAGTGGAAAAGTGGAATTGCCTCGGGGCTCCCCACCCCCTGTCAGTGGTGACTGGGACACGCAACAAGAGGTAGTCCACAGGCTGGAGAGCTGAGTGCAGCAAGAGCCAGCCCTCAGGGAAAGGGAAGGCAAGGACGAGAGAGGAGCCTGTCAGGAGTGGGACTCGAACCCACGTCTCCCAGGGAGACTGCAACCTGAATGCAGCGCCTTAGACCGCTCGGCCATCCTGACCACCTAAGGCTGCTGGTCCTGGTGCTGCTGGTGCTGGTGCTGGTTTTGCTGCTGGTACTGGTGCTGGTGTTGGTGTTGCTGCTGGTGCTGGTGCTGCTTCTGCTGCTGCTGCTGCTGCTGGTCTCGCTGCCACCCCCAGAGACAGCCCACCTCAGCCAGCCTCTTCCTGGCACTGCTGCAGGCCAAGCTGCCTCCTGGGAACACCCTTGCCCTGCACCCACCAAGGGCTGCTGACAGGCCACCGCAGCTCCTGCGCGCACGTCAGACCACACAGCACCCAGCACAGGGGCACCTCCTCCCAACACCAAGGCAACCCTTCACGGCAGCAACCAAAGGACCCGTCAGCAAATCACAGCTCTGCACAGGCCACCATCTCGTCAAGGGGCTCCAGGCACACGTCCGCCTTTCCCAGCACGTCCTCCATTCCCTCCAGAGCCTCAGCGTGTGGCAAGCCGAGCACTTGGCCTGCAATGCTGCCTCACGCCTGCTTCCTGGGGCAACAAGGCTGCTTCCTTCTTCCGCGCTCACGGCCGGGAAGGCTGGGCAAGGAGGGCTCTGCCGCACCTTCCCCTGGGGGAATGCTGTGCCGGTCTCAAGGAGCCAGTGTGTGCCAAAGGGGCTGGAGAGTCGAGGCAAAAGGACAGGGGATTTTGCCAAGTGCTGAGCAACGACAGCGCTCCAGTGCCTGTGGGGAAGAGGCTCGCTCCCTGCCCATGGCACAGAGGAAGCAGGGCACAGCTCTCACTGGGACCCATTGCTTCATGGAAGGAGCTGGACTGCAAGGCATCGCAGGAGGGCCCTAGTCCCAGTGCCTGGTCAGAGCAGGGCCACCCCCAAAGCCAGAGCAGGCTGCTCCGTGAGCGTGGAGATGGCCGAACAAAGGTGTCTGGGCATGTGCTGCAGTGCTGCAGAATCTCTGCGTGGTCCCAAGCAGGCCCTGCAGCCTGCTGCTGCCAGGTGGGCAAAGGCATTGGTGGAGCCCGGCTGAAGAAAAGCTCGTCTGCGTTGGCCGGGAATCGAACCCGGGTCAACTGCTTGGAAGGCAGCTATGCTCACCACTATACCACCAACGCCGCGCGCTGCACGCCCGCCTCCTGCTCCTCCAGCCCGGAGCCTGGCCTCCCTCCTGCTCCTCCCCTCCCCAACCTCGCCTGCCTCCCGCGCTTGCGCCTCGCAAACGCCCCTGTCTCCTGCTCCTCCGCCTCACAGGCTGCACGGCCTCCTCCTCACAGCCCCCTGCGCACACACGCACGCCCTCAACCTGCTGCCACGTCTCTCTGCTGCTCTGCTGCCGACGGAAACTCAAGGTGCTGGGCGCTGCGAATGATGACGCTCCCCACCTGCGTCCACGCACGGGACAGCCCTGCACGTGCGCAGCAACTGGATGTGCGTTTCTCTCGAGGTACCCCGGATGCTGTGAGCACAGACAAACGCCCACCCAGCTGCTCGCTCCTTTCCCCACCTTCACAGGGCTGCAGGGCACTGAGAAGACCACGAGAAATCTCATGGGGCAAGATAAACCCAAGGACATGGCTTAGCAAAAAAAGTGGTGGGCAAACCAGACTTGACTTGGGAAAAATTAATTTTTTGCCAGCTAAACCAGACCCATGTAGTGAGAAACATAAAGACAAACAGAAAGCACCGCCTTTCCTCTCCCCTGCCCCAGGCTCAACTTCACTCCTTCACAACAGGCTCCTTCACCTGTCCAGTTGCGATGCATCTTCCTGCTCCTCTCTCCCACTCTCTTGGTTCCTTCCACCTCTCCCTGCCCAGCGTGTTCTGCCCTTTCTGGAATATGTTTTCACAGAGGGACCACATACTTTGATGATGGCTCAGCTGTGTCCTGCAGTGGGTTCACTGTGGAGCTGGAACTGCCTGTGTCCCACACAGGGCAGCCCCTTACCTCTTCTCACACCGGCTGCCCTGCAGCAACCCCTAACCTCTCCCCTACCAACACCTTGCCATACGTAGCCAAGGCAGCACCCCATCGGGCATAACACCGCGCAACACAGGTCTCCACGTGCCCCAGGCGGAGGCACATTCCCTCTGTCCTGGGCTAACATACGGTTGCATGGGGTGCCCTTTGGTTGAATTACAATGGCACAGCAACCAGCCTGGGTTTCTTCTTCTTCGGCACTGGATATGTCCGTATCTTGAACACTTGGCTGGTCCTAGCTCAGCAATCAGTGAGTGAAAAGCAGGCAATGCCAGGGTAATATCTCATTATCATGTGCGAGTAGACCTGGTGGGTACATGGGCGCAGGTTTCTTGGACTCCATAACGTGGTCAGAAATGAGCATCCTGGTGGGATGGGGGAGGGAATCGGAAGAGGAAAAGTGAGAAAACTCGTGGGTTGGGGCGTGGGGGTTGTTCTCAGCCAGCGAGAGCCAGTTTCAGTCAGGTCTTCAGGTCACGCTGACCCTGAGGTAAAAGCTCTTAGTCCTGGGCAGTGTCTGTTCCTGTCAGCAAGTTGCACAGCAGTGAGCGCCTTGCCTTTCACAGTGGCTGGGAGGGCCTTGCCCTGCCCACGCTGTGCTGCACTCCCCACAGCTCCCAGCTTGTCCTCCCTCCTGGCACAGCCCTGCCCTTGCAGCTCCCTGAGAGCCGAGGGCTGCCCCGGCCACCATGCAGGCTGCCAGGGAGTCAGAGGAACCCTCTCCGCTCTGCGCCTGGAGCGGTGCCTGTCCGGCCAACCCTGCAGGGGGTGGGGTGGCTCCCAGTCACCCCCGGGCAAGGCCAGACCAGCTAGACTGGGTGGTGCCCTGTCTTAAATGCGGCAAGGCGTCCCAGGAGGGCTCTGGGCAGCCGGAGCTGGTAGAGCCTCTTGGTGAGGGCGAGGGAGCGTGAGTGTGGCAGGATCTGAGGTCCATGAGGTCTCTTCCCTCCTTTGTGAGCAATGAGGGCCATGTTGTGCAGGCTTTTCTTTGGAGGTGGGCTGCTGTAGTTTCAGGTGTAGGGAAGACAGCTGGTGGGGCTATTCTGCTTGGGATGTCAGGTGAGATCAGGCTCTTGAGCTCTGCTCAAGAACCAACAACAGTGGACCTCTTTCCATGGCTCATACTCAGCGCTGGTCCATTCTCTTGCCCCAACTTGCCTACCTGGTCAATGGCAGCAGGATTTCCCCTCCATGGCAGAATTGGCTGAGATGGCTGAGATGTGCCACATGCCGGCCTTTTGAAGAAGCTTGAGTGACCCATGGCTCTGAAGTTGATCGAGGTCATAGAAAACCATGAGCCTAGTGGATAAATGAACCCAGGCTGGGATGATAGAGGGAATATTAAGCTGTAGGGTGGTGATGTAGTCCCTAAAATTGAGCTTGCCATTGACTCCTGTTCCTTCTTTCAGGCTGTTCCCAGGGACAGTGCATGGTGAGGACGCCATGGACACTGGGATGAAGATGAGCAGCAAAGCGTCGGCTCGTGCCAGTCACAGCACATTGGGCAATGTTCAAGGCTGTCAGCTCCACTGTGCCTGAGGAGTGATCCATGGCTGAGATGACACCGCTTCCTGAGGTGGCAGGACAGAATGGACACATGTGCTCAGCAGAGTTGTGGAGGACGCCTTCAGAAACATGTAGAGACAAGTTGCCTTTCGCAGCCTGAATCTCAGCCAGAGTCCTGGCATTTGGAAGTCAGGTTTGTGCCTCCTTTGCTTTTGGTGATGCACCTTGCTACTCACTGTTCTTTTGGGGGAAAAAGAGCACTCAAACTGCTCAACAGTAAACCAAGAGCTCCTGCATGCAAGCCTGCAGACAAGGACAAAGGAAAATCCTGTGTCGCTGTTTAAGTCTCACAGATGATGCATTACTCTCCGCAGTGACGCGCCACCAAATCCTCTGAGCAGTCATTTCTGCGCCAGGTGCATGAATTTTGGGGCTGGTGCTTTCTCTCTTGCTCGAATGTGTTCCCAGCAGGCAAAGGTAGTTGTGGCCGAGTGGTGAAGGCGATGGACTAGAAATCCATTGGGGTTTCCCCGCGCAGGTTCGAATCCTGCCAACTACGGGGCGCAGTCTCCTTTTGGGCTGCCTGCAAGTGACCACACTGCAGCCGGAGACTCGGCTCCATGCCGTATCTGGTGCCCAGGGAGGCAGTAAAACCCCCTTGCCTACAGCACTTGTCCTCTCCCACCCCCCAGCAATTCTGCCATGGAGGTGAAATCCTGCTGCCATTGACCAGGTAGGCAAGCTGGGGAAGAGAATGGACCAGCGCTGAGTATGAGCCATGAAAAGAGGTCCACTGCTGTCCGTTCCTGAGCAGAGCTTAAGAGCCTGATCTCACCTGATATCCCAAGCAGAACAGCCCCACCAGCTGTCTTCCCTACACCTGAAACTACAGCAGCCGTCCTCCCAAGAAAGCCTGCACAACATGGCCCTCATTGCTCACAAAGGAGGGAAGAGACCTCATGGACCTCAGATCCTGCCACACTCACCCTCCCTCGCTCTCACCAAGAGGCTCTACCAGGTCCGGTTGCCCAGAGCCCTCCTGGCACCCATCAGCTCACCGGAGTCTCCCACTGCGAAGGGACTCTGGTTGTAGCAGTAAAGTCTCGGGTGGTGAGTGTGTGACTCCTTGACTGGTTTGTGAATGCTCGGGCAGCGGCTTGTGCCTTAAAACGGGGCAGCTAAAGCAGTGTGGTGTGAAGGAGTGAAGTTGAGCCTGGGGCAGTGGAGAGGAAAGGCAGTGCTTCCTATTGGTCTTTTTGTTTCTCACTACGTGGGTCTGGTTTAGCTGGCAAAAAATTAGTTTCTCCCAAATCAAGCGTGATTTGCCCACCACCATTTTTGCTAAGACATGTTCTTGGGTTTATCTTGCCCCATGAGATTTTTTGTGGTCTTCTCAGTGCCCTGCAGCCCTGTGAAGGTGGGGAAAGGAGCGAGCAGCTGGGTGGGCGTTTGTCTGTGCTCACAGCATCCGGGGTACCTCGAGAGAAACGCACATCCAGTTGCTGCGCACGTGCAGAGCTGTCCCGTGCGTGGACGCAGGTGGGGAGCGTCGTCATTCGCAGCGCCCAGCACCTTGAGTTTCCATCGGCAGCAGAGCAGCAGAGAGACGTGGCAGCAGGTTGAGGGCGTGCGTGTGTGTGCAGGGGGCTGTGAGGAGGAGGCCGTGCAGCCTGTGAGGCGGAGGAGCAGGAGACAGGCGCGTTTGCGAGGCGCAAGCGCGGGAGGCAGGCGAGGTTGGGGAGGGGAGGAGCAGGAGGGAGGCCAGGCTCCGGGCTGGAGGAGCAGGAGGCGGGCGTGCAGCGCGCGGCGTTGGTGGTATAGTGGTGAGCATAGCTGCCTTCCAAGCAGTTGACCCGGGTTCGATTCCTGGCCAACACAGACGAGCTTTTCTTCAGCCGGGCTCCACCAATGCCTTTGCCCACCTGGCAGCAGCAGGCTGCAGGGCCTGCTTGGGACCACGCAGAGATTCTGCAGCACTGCAGCACATGCCCAGACACCTTTGTTTGGACGTCTCCACGCTCACGGAGCAGCCTGCTCTGGCTTTGGGGGTGGCCCTGCTCTGACCAGGCACTGGGACTAGGGCCCTCCTGCGATGCCTTGCAGTCCAGCTCCTTCCATGAAGCAATGGGTCCCAGCGAGAGCTGTGCCCTGCTTCCTCTGTGCCATGGGCAGGGAGCGAGCCTCTTCCCCACAGGCTCTGGGGCGCTGTCGTTGCTCAGCACTTGGCAAAATCTCCTCTCCTTTTGCCTCGACTCTCCAGCCCCTTTGGCACACACTGGCTCCTTGAGACCGGCACAGCATTCCCCCAGGGGAAGGTGCAGCAGAGCCCAGCCTTCCCGGCCGTGAGCGGGGAAGAAGGAAGCAGCCTTGTTGCCCCAGGAAGCAGGTGTGAGGCAGCATTGCAGGCCAAGTGCTCGGCTTGCTACACGCTGAGGCTCTGGAGGGAATGGAGGACATACTGGGAAAGGCGGACGTGTGCCTGGAGACCCTTGACGAGATGGTGGCCTGTGCAGAGCTGTGATTTGCTGCTGGGACCTTTGGTTGCTGCCATGAAGGGTTGCCTTGGTGTTGGGAGGAGGTGCCCCTGTGCTGGGTGCTGTGTGGTCTGACGTGCGTGCAGAAGCTGCGGTGGCCTGTCAGCAGCCCTTGGTGGGTGCAGGGCAAGGGTGTTCCCAGGAGGCAGCTCGGCCTGCAGCAGTACCAGGAGGAGGCTGGCTGAGGTGGGCTGTCTCTAAGGGTGGCAGCGAGAGCAGCAGCAGCAGCAGCTCCAGTACCAGCAGCAAAACCAGCACCAGCACCAGTAGCTTCAGGTGGTCTGGATGCCCGAGCCGTCTAAGGTGCTGCATTCAGGTTGCAGTCTCCCTGGGAGACGTGGGTTCGAGTCCCACTCCTGACAGGCTCCTCTCTCTTGCATGCCTTCCCTTTCCCTGAGGGCTGGCTCTTGCTGCTCAGCTCTCCAGCCTGTTCATTAGCTCTTGCTGCGTGTCCCAGTGTGTTGTGACTGAGGGAGATGATGAGGGAGCTGGGTGTGCTCAGCTGGGAGTATACCAGGTGAGGGGTTTCCACTGTGTCAAGGCGGCTCCTTGGCTGGCTGAGGCCTGCCCTCAGCCAGAAAGAGCTTGGGAGTGCAGGAGCCAGGAGTGGCCTGGCCTCCTGTGTGAGCCAGCCTGGCCTGGACTGCAGCTCCCAGGGGCTGGGGAGCTCCGGGCTACAGCTCTGAAGCCTGTAAAGGAGGCACAGAGTGTCATCTCTGCAGTGCCCCACAGGGAGGACCAGCATCGGAGGCTACAGGGGAAGGAACATTTGCCATGGCCTTGGGGAAGCAAACAGGATGGGGATCACAGCAGCCCCAGCAGGCAATGCTTCCAGGTAGAAAACCAAGGACAAAAAGCCCTGAGCAAGGAACCTGCCTGCACTGGCCCACACAACCCGCTGGCCCAGAACCCTTTCTCCTCCAGTGCTGGCTGAGACTCGCAGAGCCCCAGGAACACCCTCCATTGCCTGGAGAAATGCTGTCTCAGCCCCAGAAACATAGAATCACAGAGTGACAGAATCACTATGGTTGGAAAAGGCATTTAAGATGAACATGTCTAGTAATGGTGACTCCACCACGTCACTCAGCAGCCTTTTCCAGCGTTTGACCACTCTCTCAGTAAAGACATTTTTCCTGATATCGAGTCTACAGCTCCCCTGGTGCATCTTGAGGCCGTTTCCTCTCGTCCTATCGCTCGTTACCTGGGAGGAGAGACCAACACTCACCTCACCACAACCTCCTTTCAGGTAGTTGTAGACAACAATAAAGCCTCCCCTCAGCCTCCCTCACAGAAGCTGTGCTCTAGACCCTTCACCAGCTTTGTTGCTCTTCTCTGGACGTGCTACAGCACCTCAGTTTCTTTCTTGTAGCAAGGGGCCCAAAACTGAACACAGGATTCGAGATGTGGCCTCACTGGTGCCGAGTACAGGGCCACAATCACTTCCCTTCTCCTGCTGGCCAC
This sequence comes from Phaethon aethereus, assembly GCF_964289735.1. Classification (NCBI taxonomy): domain Eukaryota; kingdom Metazoa; phylum Chordata; class Aves; order Phaethontiformes; family Phaethontidae; genus Phaethon; species Phaethon aethereus. Next base: position 24,006,982 of record NC_138588.1, on the reverse strand, counting down.
ACTATTTCTGATACAGGCCAGGATGTTGCTGGCCTTCTTGACCACCTGAGCACACTGCTGGCTCATGTTCAGCCAGCTGTCAACCAGCACCCCCAGGTCCTTTTCTGCCAGGCAGCTTTCCAGCCACTCTTCCGCAAGCCTGTAGCGTTGCATGGGGTTGCTGTGACCCGAGTGCCGGACCTGGCATTTGGCCTTATCAAGCCTCATAAAATTGACCATCGATCCAGCCTGTCCAGATCACTCTGCAAAGCCTTCCTGCCCTCAAACTGATCAACATTCCTGCCCAACTTGGTGTCATCTGCAAACTTACTGTGGGACCACTCGATCCCCTCATCCATAACAGCGATACAGATATTAAATAAGACCAGCCCCAAAACTGAGACCTGGGGAATGCCGCTTTTGACCAGCCGCCAACTGGACTTAGCTCCATTGAAGACAACTGTCTGGGCTTGTCCGTCCAGCCAGTTTTTTACCCAGGAAAGAGTACACCCGTCTAAGCCACGAGCCACCAGTTTCTCCAGGAGAATGCTGTGGGAGATGGTGTCAAGGCCTTTCCTAAAGTCCAGGTAGACAACATCCACTTGGCGTGTCACCTGGTCATAGAAGGAGATCAGGTTGGTCAAGCACGACCTGCCTTTCTTGATCCTGTGCTGGCTGGACCTGATCCATCGGTTATCCTCCATATGCCCTGTGAGCACCCTCAAGATGAACCTCTCCATAATCTTTGCTGGTACCGAGGTCAGGCTGACAGGCCTGTAGTTCCCAGGATCCTCCTTGTGGTGTTGTCTGGGACCACCCCTGTTTGCCAGGACCGCTGATAAATGGTGGAGAGTGCCTTGGCAAGATCCTCCACCAGCTCCCTCAGGCGATCCAGTGCGTCCTCAGGAAGTTTGCAGACATCACCAAGTTGGGCAGGAGTGTTGATCTGCTTGAGAGCAGGAAGGCTCTACAGAGGGATCTGGACAGGCTGGGCTGATGGGCCAAGGACACCTGTATGAGGTTCAACAAGACGAAATGCCGGGTCCTGCACTGGTCCGCCATGCGTGCCGTTGGAGCACTGCTATGTGCACAGCTAAAATAGAATTATTTCCCTTGATAATTCTATGCTAAGTGTCCCTGTCTCCCCCCACAGCAGGCATAGAAGTGATTTTTACGCCGAGCACAGTTCCTCAGCCCCCTGGGAGCTGTATTTCTGAGCAGCTCCTCTGCGCCCTGCAAAGCAACAAGGTGCCCGCTCGCTCCGGGGTTTCCTTCAGCGCCTGCAGAGCCAGCTCAAGTGGTCAAAGAGAAAGTCCCCACCCCGGGTTACGGGCAGGAGATATGGGGAGAAGGGCAAAGCGAGGCCCTTGCGCTACCCACCGCAGGCGCAAAGCAGGTGAACTTTCCAGGGAGAGATTTTTCGTGGCTGGTCATGGGCACCCAGGTAATAGGAAGGGAGGGGAATGGGAGCACAACCGCTGGTGCTGGCAGTGCCAGGGAGCCTGAGGCCGGGCTCTGGGAGCTGCCAGCTGAGGCGCTGGGGGAGCAGAGTGGCGCAGCGGAAGCGTGCTGGGCCCATAACCCAGAGGTCGATGGATCGAAACCATCCTCTGCTATTTGCTTTTTCTGTACCCTCCTCCTGACAGCCACTGCCTCTCCCTTGCTTCCTGCAGCAAGTTTCAGCCTGCACTGTTGCACTGCGGCTCTCTCGGCACCCGTGGCCACAGGCCTTCCACTCCCTCAGCCCCTTCTCTCTCCTTTGCCGCCTTAGGAGGCAGCACTCCCAAAGCGACCCTCAGCAAGGCATAGCCGTGGCTCTGGAGCAGCAGGCAGCGCTCCCCTCAAAAGGCAGTGGGTGTCCTGGGGACACAGATGTTCCTCTCTACCCATCAGGCAGTTTCAGGATGAGGTGCTCCCTCCCTGTTGGGGCAGTATCTTTAACTCGAGAGTGGCCTCTTCCAGAACTCTTCCTAGTCTGAGCGCTTCATGAGCTGTCAGCAGGATAACAGCACGGGTATCTGCAGGTGAGCTCCCTTCTGCCTGAGTACCTGATGGGCCAGAAGGCAGAAGATTGCTTGGATGTTGGCTGTGAGGTCACCTCTGGCTCTGCAGGTGATGGGCCATCCACAGGGATAGCTCTTGCACTAGCTGCTTGTGCTCATGCCATAGTGGATACCACTGCCCGTTACATCGGTTTATAGCCCAACACTTCTTGGTCCAAAGGAAGTGGGCAGCCCATCAGAGGGGGATCTGAGAACCTGCGGGCATGACAGTGTCAAAAATGGCCGTCAGGCAATGACAAAGCCACAGGACAACCCGTGGGGAATGGCACAGACAAAAGTTGCCTCTTCCCTGGACTTGGTGAGTGGGGGCTTCCTTGCCTGACGTGCTTCTGGTACACGAGTCGGGTCGTCTGGTCCTGACAGCCAACCACAGGTCTGCGTATGGGTATGAAGTCTAGTATGGGTCAAGAAATGGCTGTCAGCCAATCACAGAGCAGCATGAAAGCATGTTGGTCATTGTATTAAATGCCAGCTCCCCGACATGAAATGGCAGCGGAAAGGAAATGGTGCCCTCGTGTATGTGGGGAAAGGCACGTCCTGGTCAGATGTACTCGCAGGGAAGGGGCGGCTGGTACTGCCAGGCATTCCCAATGGACCGTATGGCAGGGACGGGAAATGGGGCAGCTGGCTGCCTGCCTGGGGGGTGAGGCCGAGGGACCTGTTTTGCCAGAACTGGAGGGCCGGGCACCAGCCACTTCTTATCCGGGGTGACAGTTCCCCCTCTACGACTGACTGCAGTTGCCCCAAGTGGTCAGTGATCTGGAGGTGACAGATCGCTGCTGAGGGATTTGCCATGGGGAACAGGGATGGGACCCGCGCTGGGCCAGCTGGCATGGGGATCCACCAAAGCAATCATCCTCCACCAAAACCAGGAGCTGCACAAGGCAGATTTTAGCCAAGGAACAGGTAAGGAGTAGGGTCCTGTGCCACGAATATTCACAGCTAGCCCACGCTGAGCATGGAGGGAGGCTAGGATGCAATGTATAGACTTACGAGAGTGAATACGTATGCGTGTGCATGAGGTGTCCCGGCCACCTTAGGGCATTTTGAAGGGAGTTTTACACGAGGTTTGTACACCCTTCAAAAGTTCAGGTACAACACGACTTGACTAACCACTACGACCTACAGTACTCACAAGTTACCACAAGGCTAATGCCAGCTTGTCTTTTCGGGAAAAAATGTGAGGAGGGGTGCAGTGCGGTCCTGGAAGAGCTGCCCAGGAGGCAGCGACTTCTCTGACAGTGACAGTATTCAGAAGCCGATGCAAAAAAGCCCAGAGCTTTTTGAGGTAACTGGGAAGTTGGGTCAGCTTGGAGCAGGACGTCGGTCCATAGGACTTCCAAAGGTCCCTTCTAACCCTCATTGTTCTGGGGTGCGCTGAGCCTCATGGGACCTTGAGAAGCCACGAAAAGTCCAACGCTGTGGCAGGCAGCAGCAGCATGGCATTGCATCGAAGCACAATTTCATTCAGAAGTGGTGTATAATCTGTAGAAGCGTCCTGGAGAAAAGCAAATTTCAGAGGAATGGGCATGTTTGACCACCATCACAGGGTTACTGTGTGTGGCATTACATGTATTTCCAGCCCTGTCCATTGCTGCTTGCCCTCTCCATGTCTCTGTGGCTCTTGGTCTTTCTCTTGCCTGCATGCTTATTTTCGGTGCTCTACAATTAAGACAAAGGAGCTCCACTCAGAACTGGCAGTGCCCCGTGCTTGGGGTTATATTTGCTGCCATGGGAGAGGACGGATTCTCCCTCTTCCCTGCAGAGCGGGTGGCTAACTGAAGGAGGAGGAGAACAAACGGCCACGAGTCTCCAGCTGTGCTGCACAAAGCCTTTAATGAGAAGGAGCAAATGCAGGAGCACAGAACAGAGACCAGGAAACATGTCTGCAGGGTTCAGGGAGGCACAGAGAAGGGCCCATTTCCCAAGGACAAGCCCCACACAAAGCGCTTGCCTGTTCTCTTTCTGCTCTACCTGGTGGCAAGCCCAGCCCCCCAAGAGCAGTCCCTAAGCCCGGCACCCTCCCCCCATCAGCAGGAGGTTCAGCACAGCAGAAGAGAAGGAGCCCTTTCCCGAGGAGCCCAGAGGCAGAGGAGGCATGGCAAGGCCTGCCATGCAGCGAGGAGCAGCGGGCACAGGTCCCTCCTGCCAGGTGGGACGAGGACACCCAGCCCGTCTGCAAGCCGTGGCCACGCTCCTGCTGCAGAGTGCCCGCCTGCCTTCCTGCACCTGAGGGGACGATCCATCGTCTTCAGCAGTTCAGACGGCAGCGGGGTGGAGGCAGACACAGGCCCGAGCCCCCCAGACCAAGGGAGCCCCCAGAAGAGATGGGAACCCCCCCGGCGCTGAGGGAGCTCCCAACAGCAGCAGACAGAGAGGATCCCACGGCTGTGCTCTGGGGGAAAGAGGTGAGGATGGGGCCCGGCAGGGTCACCACCACCGGCGAGGGCTGGATGGCCACCGTCGAGTCGGCGCAGCGGGCCACACAGGGCTCACTGCAGCTGCTTGCAAGTGGGGTGGGGCCACAGGTGCCGCAGGGTGTTGGGGGACAGGATCTGAAGCAAGACATCTCTCGGTGTGGGAGGCAAAGCTGAAACACAGAGCAGGAAGGAAACACAGACCACCACGTAAGTCTCTCTATCATTGCCTCAGCTCTCTCTGCGGATACACTTTCCTGCCCTCCAGCTCTATTTCTGGCTCCATGTCCAGAAAGGGCCTACACCTGATCTTGCTAACACGCACAACAGATGACATGACATGAGAGCTTAAGGCTGGATTTGCAGGGCTGGGAGCAAAGATGTGACTAACTGGCTGCTGATTCCACCAGGATCCCCTCCTGCATTTCCTAATGCAATAGCACTGATGAAGATTGGTGCCAACAGCAGAAATGGGCTGAATTGAAGAGTTGTCTCAGAAATCACCTCTTAAAAACACACACTGTGCCTACAGCTCCCATAGCCCTCATCATGCCCTCCGAGATGCACAGCACAGGAAGGCTGACCCATTTTTGCGATAGGATCCAGCACAGTGTGTTTAACTGATCGTACCCCATCTCCACAGCAAACATTGCTGCGTTGAAGAAGGCACTGGATGTACTTGGCCATTTGCTCAGAGACCATCTGCGAAAGGCCAGAAATGTTATTGTCAGTCCTCCCTGCAGCTGAGCCCCAATGACCCCCTTCTGCTAGAAAGAAGCCCGCTCTTCCCCAGACAGCCCCATCAAAAGGGAAAGAGGCCACAGCCCTTAAACACTTCTATTGCAGGGCCACGCTGAGGCACCCCAAAGATCAACCTGCGTAGCCAACCGTGACAGCAGAGTTGCAGTGGACTCAGGCTTACCTCGTTCCTCGAGGAAAGGGAGGCAAGAGAGGAGGATGCAGGGCCTGGAGCAGCTCAGGCTTTTATGCTGTGTCCCTGTGCCCCACGGGGCCTCAAGCATTCCTTGTACATGAAGCATCTAAACACCTAGTAGCTGCAGCTTGCCGAGGCCTCGCAGGTGATTAAGACCTTGCCTCTTTCATCCAAAACCTCTTGCTACCTCTTCATACCGCCAAACATCAAAACATTTAATCTGTGTCCCAGCTTCAGAAGTCCAGTTGACTCTGAGGTCTCAGGCTAGCTGTGCAGAGATTTTAAGTGTGTTGGCATGATGGACATTGCTTTTGTCTCTTCGCCCTCTTCCTGACAAGCTTGTTCAGAGATCATGGAGAAATTAGACCATGAATGGCACCTCAAGTCAGGTCTCAAGTGCTTTCAGAGCAGGCACTCAAGCTAACAGTGAGACCCATTTCCCGCCGCAGGTCATAATAGACACACAGAAGACTGTGGGTATGTTCAGGCAGAAGGTGCAGACTGCACAGTCCCATGTGGGAGAAGAGATGCACCTCTCCAGGGTTGTGGCAAAGCTCAACGGCAAGGGAAGACCATGATGTGCTGGAGGGAAGCCCCTTGTGGGCAGGAGTGACAGACACGAGGACTTTGCTTACGCTCATCAGGCCCTACCACAATCGGGTTTTGAGATGAAAGAGATGCCTGTGTTCATCCCTGAAAGAGACCCAGGCCCAAATTGACCTGTTTTGCTCACCAAGGGCATCCCAGAGCCCAGAGGCCTGGTTGGCCTGCTTTTGAGGAGGTGCGCAAGACCAAAGGCTCATGGCCCTTTTTTCTGCGTCAGGGAAGAGGTGGCCTGTTCCACCCATTTAAATCTACAAAGAGGTGTTGGTCTCCCAGAGCACCTGGGAGTCATCCTGATGTGGAAGACATTGGAAAAACCTTGAACTCCAAGGAATCGTGAGTCACCCTGCTGTGGAATTCAGTGGACATGGTACCCTGGTCTCAGGCGTGCCAGGGATACCAGAGCTCTTAGCCCCAGTGTGCTGCCACCTTCAACGTCATTTCCTCAGGTTTTACAACTGTTCTTGAAACAGCTGGTGCTTCTATGTCACTTTTGTGCTGCTGCTGCTCTCCAAGGCATTGCCCTTCAGTGGCTGCTCAGGGGCCCATGAGACCCCAGAATAACTAGGACGGATGGTACTTCCGGAGGTTCTCTGGGCCAACCTCCTGCTCCGAGCAAACCAAACTTCCCAGGTGCCTCAGAAGGCTCCCATTGACTTCAGAACACTTCCCCTATCGGAGAGGTCACTGTCACTTGGGCAGCTCGTCCAGGACTACATTGTGCCCCGTTGTCACTTCCCTCCCCACAAAGACAGCTGGTATTTCCCTTGTTGCAACTTGTGATGTTGCAACATCACACACAGGACTTGCCTCCACGTCCACCTCCAGACCTTACCCTACCTCATAAACCCAGAATCTTCTCACCTTCACTTGTGATCTCCTGGTGGCCCACTTGAGGGCCTGTGAGGCTCAGCTGGGACAGGCCCTGCCTGGTGATTTGGGAAACAGGCCTCAAGCCCCTGCTCAGGTGAATGTGCACCTCTTTGGTGGATACATGGTTGGAGTGGCTCATCTCAAAACCTCCTTTCCAACACAAGCTCATTGCCGAAAGCTGAGGGCAGGGATCGTTGCCCTTCCCTTGGCACTGCAGAGGCCACTGCTGGATTGGTGTGCCCATTTTGGTTTGATGCAAGCTGAAGTTTCCTGGACAACACCTCACACACATACACACGCACGCCCAAAAAAAGAGAAGAGCACAGGCACACGGAAAAGGGCTAGGTTCTTCATTTGTCTGGAGAGGGTTTTCAGGATGAGTTGCTCCTTCCCCTGTCCAGGGATTGAGGTGAGGCTGGCCAGCCTGCAATTGCCCAGGTCCTCCCTTGTGCCCTTCTGGGAGATAGGAATGACACAGAGTACTTCTAGGCCTCAGGAACCTCTCCCAATTGCCGTCACTTTTCAAAGACAATCCAGAGTTTCCTCTTGCAGAAGGCCTCCTTGTCCGAGTGCTTCACGAGCTGTCAGCAGGAAGGTGGCATGGGTACCTGCAGGTGAGCTCCGTGCTACCTGAGCACCTGACGGGACAGAGCCCAGAACATGGCTTGGGTATTGACTGTGAGGTCGCGTCTGGCTCTGCAGGCCATGGGCAGGACCATGACTTGTGCTCCGGGCTTGGAACATTTTGGGCTGTGTGCTTGTGAGTTCCCTCCTACCCCATTGCCTGCTAGGCCAGCAGCAGGCGCGTGGTTTGCATTTTGATTGTAAGGTCACTTTGGTCTCGGCAGATGATGGGCCAGAGTGGGCTCATGGCAGCGCTAGGTCCTTGTGACGTCACTTGCGCCTGAATACCTGGTAGGAAAGAAGGAGGCACATGGCTTGGATGCTGATTGCAAGGTCACCTATACCTGAGTAGCAGATGGGCCACTGAGAGGAAAACTCCAGGCAAGTGAAGACCTGCAGTCTCCCAACAGCTACAGGAGGTTATGGGAAGGACGGAGCCAGACCCTGCAGAGAGGTGCCCTGCGAAAGGGCAAGATCAACACTAAGAAGCTGCAACAAGGGAAACGGCCGCTGTCTTTGCAGGAAAAGAAGGGACAGGGGCACAGTGCAGCCCTGGAAGAGCTGCCCAAGAGACAGTGACCTCTGTGACAGTGGAAGTGTTCGTAACTTGATGGGGCAAGGCCCAGAGCTTCCTGAGGTACCTTGGAAGTTTGGTTTTCTTGGAGCAGGATGTCAGCCCATAGGACCTCCAGAGGTCCCTTCTAAACTTCATTATTCTGTGGTGCACGGAGCCTCACGGGCCCTTGACCAGCCACAGAAAAGCACGGCCTTGGAAGGCAGCTGCAGAATGAGACTCCATAGAATCACCACTCGTTACATTTATGGTGCTACAACATGTGGAAATGCCCCTGAAGAAAACAGCATGTTGGTAGGAATGAGGCCATGAGCTCTGGTATCCCTGGCATGCCTGAGGCTGGGGGACCATGTCCACTGAATTCCACAGCACGATGACTCATGTTTGCCTGGAGCTCTGGGTTTTTCCCAACTCTTCCACATCACGATGACTCCCAGGTGCTCTGGGAGACTGATCCGATGTCCCTTTGAAATGCTAAACACATGGAATGGGCCACCCCATCTCTGACCCAGGAAAAAGAGCCCGTGAGCTTTTGGCTCCCTGCCCTGAGCCTCTCCTCAAAAGCAGGCCATCCAGGCCTCTGGCCTCTGGGATGCCCTTGCTGAGCAAAACAAGTCAATTTGGGTGTGAGTCTCTTTCAGGGAAGGATGCGAGCATCACTTTGATCACTCTCGTGCATGTTGATTTCCTTGTTTCCAACAAGTTCTCCACTTCCTAAGCTGAGCCCAAACCCCTGCTTGGAAGAAGCCCGGTCAAGTCATCAAGGGACATGGCAATGGAGATCGCATGCAGAAGTCTCTTGAAAGAGACCCGCATGACCCTCAGATCTGCTCTTGATCGTTATTCCTTGCACTTGTGGGCAGAAAAAAACAGGCTGTGGTAGAGCCTGATAGGCAGAAGCAAGGTCATCCTGGCCCTCAGTCCTGCCCGCAAGGGGCTCCCTTCCAGCCCACAGTGGCCCTTAGTTGCCATTGAGCTTTGCCACTGAGCTTTGCCATATCCCTGGAGAGGTGTGTCTCTTCTCCTGTATGGGACTGTGCAGTCTTGACCTTCTGCCTGCACTTACTCACTGTGTCCTGTGTGTCTGTGGTGACCTATCGGAGAAATGGCTCCCAGGGTTAGCCTGAGTGCCTGCACTGAAAGCACTTGAGAGCTAACTCGTGTGTCCCTCATAGCTGAATTTCACCGTGACTGGTGGCCACACTAACCATGAAGAGGGTAATATGGCAAACGCAATCCATGAGACACAGAACCACCCAATATGATCCTCCACACTAGCCTGAGACCTCCGAGTTAATTGGCGCTATGAAGCTGGGACACAGATGAGTGGTTTTGATGTTAGGAAGCATCACTCTCGCCAGGCCCTGATCCTGATAGGGGACTTCAACCACCCAAACATCTGCTGGCAACATGGTACAGCGCACTGCAAGCAGTCCAGGAAAGTACTGGAGTGTGTTGAGGACAACTTCCTAGGACAGGTGATGGAGAGCCTGACCAGAGGAGAGGCACTACTGGACCTGTTGTTTCCCAGTGACCAATAACTTATCAGAGAGGTGATGACTGGAGGTAGCCTGGGCTGCAGCAATCATGCACTGGTGGATTTCTCTATCCTGAAGGGTGCAGGATGCGTAAAATCAGAATCTGGACCCTGAACCTCCAAAAGGCAAACTCGTGGATGTTTAGGGTGCTAGTGCGTGGGATCCTTTGGGAAACTGCCCTCAGAGATAAAGGAGCAAATGGGATTTGGGAGATTCTGAAAGACATTTTTCTTGGGGCACTACAGCTCTCAATCCCAACGCGCAAGGAGTCGGGCAGGGGAGGCACGAGTCCAGCTCGGCCAAGTGAAGACCTCTTAGCCAAATCAATTGACAAAAGCAAAACGCATAGGCAGTGGAGGCAGGGATACACATCCTGGGGAGATTATAGGGATATGGCTTGCAAGGGGAAGCAGGGCATCAGGAAAGCCAAGGCACAGCTGGAGCTGAACTTGTTTAGGGACGTGAAACATAACAAGAAGGGTTTCCTCTGGTACACAGGACAACAATGGAAGATGAAAGAATGTTTACCCGCACGATGAACAAAACGACAGACCGCACTACAAACTACCTGGAGAAGGCGGAGGTACTCAACAAATTTTTTGCCTCAGCAAAAAACACTGGCAAGTGGTCTAGCCACGCCAGCAGATTCACAGAATCTAAATGATTCTGTGATTGGGAGAAGGGGAGAACTGGGTGAATGAAGTACCACCCAGCGCACATGAAGATCCTGTTCGAGACCATCTAAGGAACCAAAACACGTACAAATCCATGGGACCTGATGAGAGGCATCTGAGGGTCCTGTCAGAAGCGGCAGAAGGGCTGCTAAGCCACTATCCATCAAATTTGAAAAGTCGTGGCGGACTGGTGAAGTTCCTGGTGACTGGGAAAGGTGAAACTTAATCCCCATTTTTGGAAAGGGAAAAAAGGAAGACCTGGGGAAGTGTAGGCCGGTCAGTCTCACCTCTGTGCCCAGCAAGGTCATGGAGCAGATCCTCCTGGAAACATTGCTAGGGAACATGGAAAACAGAGAGGTGATTGGTAGACAGCCCACATAGCTTTAGTAAGGGCAAATCGTGCCTGACAAAAGCAGTGGCCTTTACAACAGGGCTATAATATTGGTGGATAGAGGAAGAGCAAGTGATGTCATCTACTTGTGCAAAGCATGTGATGCTGTCCCACACAGCATCCTTCCCTCTAAAATGGAGAGACATGGATTTGATGGGTGGAGCACTTGCTGGATAAGGAATTGCCTGGCTTGTCGCACTCAAAGAGCTATAGTCAATGGCTTGATATCCGAGTGGAGACCAGTGACGAGTGATGTCCCTCAGGGGTCCACACTGGGACCAGTCGTATTTAACACCTTTGTCAGGCACATGGACTTTGGGATTGAGTGCATGCTCAACAGTTTTGTGGATGACACCAAGGTGAGTGATGTGGCTGGTACTCTAGAGGGAAGGGATGCCATTCAGAGGGACTTTGACAGGCTACAGAGATGGGCCCATGTGAACTTCATGAAGTTCAACCAGGCCAAGAGGAAGGTCATACAGCTGGGTCAGGGCAGTCCCAAACATACCTAACAGGCTGGACGGAGAATGGATTGAGAGCACCCTGCGGAGATGGACTTGGGTGTATTGGTGAAACAAAAACTGAACATGAGCCATCAGTGTACGCCCATAGGCCAGAAAGCCAGTCGTATCCTGGGCTGCAGCTAAAGCAGTGTGGCCAACAGGTTGAGGGAGGTGATTCTCCCCCTCAACTCAGCTTTCTGGAGACCCTACCTGGAGTAATGTGTTTGTCTCTAGGGCCCCCAGAACAAGAAAGACATGGAGGTACTTGAGCAGGTCCAGAGTGGGGCCAGGAAGACGACCAGGGGTCTGGAGACCCTCCCCTGTAAGGGCAGGCTGAGAGAGTTGGCGATGTTTCTCCTAGAAAAGGGAAGGCTCCCGAGACACCTTCTGGAAAACTGGGGAGGTACTCTACCAAGGAGTGTAGAGATGGATGCGGAGTAATGGTTTGAACTCGAATCAGGGGAGATTGAGATTAGGTATTAGGAAGAAACTCTTGCCTATGAGAGAGGTGACACACCAGAACAGGTCGTCCAGAGAAGATCTAGATGACCCCTCCCTGGAAATGTTCAAGGCCACTTCGGTGGGGCTTTGAGCAACCTGATCTAGTTGGAAGGGATCTAAAAGATCATGGAGGACCAATCCATTCCCCCACTGTATGAGAACTGGAACCGGATGATCTTTAAGGCCCCTTCCAACCCAAAACCATTCTGGGATTCATTCTATGATTCTTGGTGGAATCAAGCGGGAGCAATACATTTTGGATGAAAGAGGCAAGAGCTTAATCACCTGTGAGGCCTCGTCAACCTGCAGCTACTAGGTGTTTAGATGCTTCATGACCATGGAATGTTTGTGGCCATGTGGGGCTCTGGGACACAGCATAAAAGCCTGAGCTGCTGCAGGCCCTGCATCCTCCTCTCTTGCCTCCCTTTCCTCGAGGAACGAGGTAAGCCTGAGTCCACTCCAACTCTCCCTGTGGGCTGAACTGCTGTCACGGTGGCTACTCAGTTTGATGCTTGGGCTGCCTCAGCTTGGCCTTGCAACAGAAGTGTTTAAGGGCTGTTCCCTCTTTCGCTTTTGATGGGGCTGTCTGGGGAAGAGGGGGGTTCTTTCTAGCAGAAGGGGATTAACTGGGCTCAGCTGCAGGGAGGTCTGCCCACAAGAATTTTGGCCTTTCGCAGATGGTCTCTGAGCAAATGGCCAAGTACGTCCAGTGCCTCCTTCAATGCAGCAATGTTTGATCTGGAGATGGGGTACGATCTGTCTTTCCACAGGGGCTTTCAACCTTCTCTGCTGGGTCCTTTCCAAAAGCAGGATCAGCCTTCCTGTGCTGTGCCTCTTGCAGGGCATGATGAGGGCCGTGGGGGCTGGAGGGCAGGAAAGTGTATCCAGAGAGAGAGCTGAGGCAATAATAGACAGACGTACAGGGTGGTCTGTGTTTCCTTCCTGCTCTGTGTTTCAGCTTTGCCTCCCGCACCGAGAGATGTCTTGCTTCAGACCCTGTCCCCCAACACCCTGCGGCACCTGTGGTCCTACCCCACTTGCAAGCAGCTGCAGTGAGCCCTGTGTGGCCCGCTGCGCCGACTCGACGGTGGCCATCGAGGCCTCGCCGGTGGTGGTGACCCTGCCGGGCCCCATCCTCACCTCTTTCCCCCAGAGCACAGCCGTGGGATCCTCTCTGTCAGCTGCTGTTGGGAGCTCCCTCAGCGCCGGGGGGGTTCCCATCTCTTCTGGGGGCTCCCTTGGTCTGGGGGGCTCAGGGCTGTGTCTGCCTCCGCCCCACTGCCGTCTGAACTGCTGAAGACGATGGATCGTCCCCTCAGGCGCAGGAAGGCAGACGGGCACTCTGCAGCAGGAGCGTGGCCACGGCTTGCAGACGGGCTGGGTGTCCTCGTCCCACCTGGCAGGAGGGACCTGTGCCCGCTGCTCCTCGCTGCATGGCAGGCCTTGCCATGTCTCCTCTGCCTCTGGGCTGCTCGGGAAAGGGCTCCTTCTCTTCTGCTGTGCTGAACCTCCTGCTGATGGGGGGAGGGTGCCGGGCTTAGGGACTGCTCTTGGGGGGCTGGGCTTGCCACCAGGTAGAGCAGAATGGGAACAGGCAAGCGCTTTGTGTGGGGCTTGTCCTTGGGAAATGGGCCCTTCTCTGTGCCTCCCTGAACCCTGCAGACATGTTTCCTGGTCTCTGTTCTGTGCTCCTGCATTTGCTCCTTCTCATTAAAGGCTTTGTGCAGCACAGCTGGAGACTCGTGGCCGTTTGATCTCCTCCTCCCTCAATTAGCCACCCGCTCTGCAGGGAAGAGCACTGGCTTCTGTCCTGATCCACCAGTTGTGGATAGAGCTCCCTGAAATGATAGCGGAGCAGAAAAAAAAAAACAGGCAGGTGAGAGAATGACTGAAAAGCCTCAGGGACATGGAGTGTGAGTCTGCAACCTGGTGGTCACGGTCCTGTGGTAGCTCTCAAGGCCAGCCTGAGTCTCGCCACTCAAAGTGTTCACGAGCTGTTCTCATTTCTTCTGCCAGTGTACCAAGTGCGTCTTGCACGTATGCTCAGCAAGCTGGGACCTTTCCCTGTCTTCCCTTAGTACTCCTGGCAGAAGACAGGCGCAGACTTGTGAACTGGGCTGAGATGACACCACCTCCTGTGGTGGCCACACATAATGGACACGTGTGATCAGCAGAGCTGTGGAGGATTCCTTCAGAAACATGTAGAGACAAGTTGTCTTTCCGAGCCTGAAAGACCTGAAAATCTCTCTCAGCCAGAGTCCTGGCATTTGGAGGTCAGGTTTGTGCCTCCTTTGCTTTTGTGACGCACCTTGCTACTCACTGTTCTTTTGGAGGAAAAAGAGCACCCAAGCTGCTCAACAGTACACCAAGGCTGTTGCATGCAAGCATGCAGGCAAGGACAAAGGAAAATCCCTTGTCGCTGTTTAGTCTTGCAGATGATGCATTACTCTCCACAGTGACACGCCACCAAATCCTCTCAGCAGTCATTGCCGCACCAGGTGCATGAGTTTTGGGGCAGGTGCTTTCTCTCTTGGTCCAATGTGTTCCCATCAGGTACAGGTAGTTGTGGCCGAGTAGTGAAGGTCATGGACTAGAAATTCATTGCGGTTTCCCCGTTGTTGTAGTTTAGCCCCAGCCGGCAACTAAGCACCACGCAGTCGCTCGCTCACTCCCCCTCCCACAGTGAGATGGGGGAGAGAATTAGAAAAAATCTCACGGGTTGAGATAAACACAGTTTAATAGGACAGCAAGAGAGAAAGAAACAACAATGACAACAACAATAATAATACCGACAAAGGAATGTACAAGAACAAGTGACGCCCAATACAGCAATTGCTCACCCCCCGGCGATCGACAGCCCGTCCCCGAGCAGTGATTTCCGCCCCCCGGCCAACTCCAGTTTATGTACTGGGCATGACGTCATATGGTAGGGAATATCTCTTTGGCTAGCCTGGGTCAGCTCTCCTGGCCGTGTCTCCTCCCAGCTTCCCGTGCACCCCCAGCCTTCTTGCTAGCAGGCCAGCATGAGAAGCTGGACTGTCCTTGACTACTTAGCGACAACCCAAAACATCAGCACATTATCAACAGTTTCTCACCCCAAATCCAAAACATAGTCTCACACTAGTTTCTGTGAAGAAAACCAGCTCTATCCTGGCTGAAACCGGGACAGTATCCACTCCTTATTCCATACCATTTACGTCATGCCCGGGTCCTACACTTTTCAATACATTCCAATTATTCATTATTACTTTTCCTGTCTTTTAATATATACAAACAGATATCACCTTCTTAGTCCATGGGCCATCACTTTAAAATGTCTGTGGAGTTCATTCAGTCCAGGACTCTGGGCTTCATCCATCATAGCAGTCTCTCAGGGCAGGGGAGATGGTATGTGGTGTTGGATTGTTATCTGGCACGGTCCATGTCCATGATCTGCAGGTCGAAGATGTCGGTCTTGAGGGAATTGTTGGGCGCAAGCTGCTGAAGCCAGTTCTGGTTCCATCACTGCTGCACGTTGCTTAGTTTCAGTGAAGCTCATTCTTCATCAGTCTGGGTGATTCTTACTGTAATACCATTGATATGGTAGATAGCAACCATAGTAGTAATGTCATACTGTATTGTGTAACAATTAACATAATTCAATTCAAATCATTGACCATTTTCACCCAAAATCAAGTCTCCTTGAGGTACACATTGCACTTCCCCATCCTTCCGCATTACCCACCAAGTGCACCCAGGTCCCTGGGCAAAGGCAATCCCACGAATGGGTTTGCCTTTGCCTGAGGCAGGAGTAACCCAGACTGTCTTCCCCAGCATATTTCTCACATGCACCACAGGGACTTTATCCCCTTCTACAGTACATAAAAGTTTTGATTGGGCAGGCCCGATTCTATTAGTAGATCCCCTAGTGTTGACTAACCAGGTGGCTTTGGCTAAATGTTTATCCCAATGTTTGAATGTCCCATCACCCATTGCTCTCAGTGTAGTCTTCAACAGCCCGTTGTATCGTTCAATTTTTCCAGAAGCTGGTGCATGATAGGGGATGTGATACACCCACTCAATGCCGTGCTCTTTGGCCCAGGTGTCTATGAGGTTGTTTCGGAAATGAGTCCCATTGTCTGACTCAATTCTTTCGGGGGTGCCATGTCGCCATAAGACTTGCTTTTCAAGGCCCAGGATAGTGTCCCGGGCGGTGGCATGGGGCACAGGGTATGTTTCCAGCCACCCAGTGGTTGCTTCCACCATGGTAAGCACATAGCACTTGCCTTGGCGAGTTTGTGGAAGTGCGATGTAGTCAATCTGCCAGGCCTCCCCATATTTATATTTCAATCATCGTCCTTCATACCAGAGGGGCTTTAACCGCTTCACTTGTTTGATCACAGCACACATTTCACATTCATGGATAACCTGTGCAATAGCGTCCATGGTCAGGTCCACCCCTCGATCCCGAGACCATCTATATGTTGCATCTCTTCCCTGATGGCCTGAGGTGTCATGGGCCCACCGAGCTACAAATAATTCACCCTTATGTTGCCAGTCCAGATCCACCTGAGCCACTTCAATCTTAGCAGCCTGATCCAACTGATGGTTGTTTTGATGTTCTTCGGTGGCCCGACTGTTGGGTACGTGAGCATCTACATGGAGTACTTTTATGACTAGATTCTCTAGTCGGGCAGCAATATCTTGCCACAGTTCAGCAGCCCAGATGGGCTTGCCTCTGCATTGCCAGTTGCTCTGCTTCCATTGCTGTAGCCACCCCCATAGAGCATTTGCCACCATCCATGAGTCAGTATAAAGATAGAGTATTGGCCATTTTTCTCGTTCAGCAATATCTAAAGACAGCTGGATTGCTTTCACCTCTGCAAACTGACTTGATTCGCCTTGTCCTTCAGCAGCTTCTGCGACTCGTCATATAGGGCGCCATACAGCAGCTTTCCACCTTTGATGTTTGCCTACAATACGACAGGACCCATCAGTAAACAGGGCATATTGCCTTTCGTTCTCTGGCAGTTCATTATATGGTGGAGCCTCTTCAGCACGCGCCACCTCCTCTTCTGGTGATATGCCAAAATCTTTGCCTTCTGGCCAGTCCATGATCACTTCCAAGATTCCTGGGCGATTAAGGTTTCCTATTCGAGCCCGCTGTGTGATAAGCGTGACCCACTTACTCCACGTAGCATCAGTCGCATGATGTGTAGAGGAGACCCTCCCTTTGAACATCCAGCTCAGCACCGGCAGTCGGGGTGCCAGGAGGAGCTGTGCTTCAGTACCAACCACTTCTGAGGGAGCTCAAACTCCTTCATATGCTGCCAATATCTCCTTTTCAGTTGGAGTATAGCAGGACTCAGATCGCCTATATCCTCGACTCCAAAACCCTAGAGGTCGACCTCGGGTCTCTCCTGGTGCCTTCTGCCAGAGACGCCAGGTAGGGCTGTTCTCCCTGGCTGCCGTGTAGAGCACATTTTTAACATCTTGTCCTGCACGGACTGGCCCAAGGGCTACGGCATGAACTATCTCCTGTTTAATTTGTTCAAAGGTTTGTCATTGCTCAGGGCCCCATTTAAAATCGTTCTTCTTCCGGGTCACTTGATAAAGAGGGCTTACAATCAGACTGTAATTTGGAATATGCATTCTCCAGAAACCCACAACGTCCAAAAATGCTTGTGTTTCTTTTTTGCTAGTTGGTGGAGACATAGCTGTTATTTTGTTGATCACATCCGTTGGGATCTGACGACGTCCATCTTGCCATTTTATTCCCAAAAACTGGATCTCTTGTGCAGGTCCTTTGACCATACTTTGTTTTATAGCAAAACCAGCTTTCAGAAGGATTTGAATTATTTTCTTCCCTTTCTTGAAAACTTCTTCTGCTGTGTTGCCCCATACGATGATGTCATCAATGTATTGTAGATGCTCTGGAGCTTCACCCTGTTCCAGTGCAGCCTGTATCAGCCCATGGCAAATGGTAGGGCTGTGTTTCCACCCCTGGGGAAGTCGATTCCAGGTGTATTGGACACCCCTCCAAGTGAAAGCAAACTGTGGCCTGCACTCTGCCGCCAAAGGGATTGAGAAAAACGCGTTAGCAATATCAATGGTGGCGTACCTCTTGGCTGCCTTTGACTCCAGTTCATATTGAAGTTCCAGCATGTCCGGCACGGCAATGCTCAGTGGCGGCGTGACTTCATTCAGGCCACGATAGTCTACTGTCAGTCTCCACTCTCCATTAGACTTTTGCACTGGCCATATGGGGCTGTTAAAGGGTGAGCAAGTTTGCTGATCACTCCTTGGGTCTCCAGCTGACGAATTATGGATGGGGATCAGGGAGTCTCTGTTGGTGCAATATTGCCGCCGGTGCACTGTTGTGGTAGCGATCGGCACCTGTTGTTCTTCGACTCTGAGCAACTCCATAACAGAAGGGTCCTCTGAGAGACCAGGCAAGGTGGACAGTTGTTTAATTTCTTCTGTCTCCAAGGCAGTTATACCAAAAGCCCATCGGTACCCTTTTGGGTCTTTGAAATACCCTCTCCTGAGGTAGTCTGTGCCCAGGTTGCACAGAGCCTCTGGGCCAGTCA
The DNA here is from genome assembly GCF_964289735.1 of Phaethon aethereus. Lineage (NCBI taxonomy): Eukaryota > Metazoa > Chordata > Aves > Phaethontiformes > Phaethontidae > Phaethon > Phaethon aethereus. Next base: position 23,988,739 of record NC_138588.1, on the reverse strand, counting down.
CAGTGGGGTGTTTCTGCCACTCATTCCCAGTTAGGCTCACTTTGGCCTCCAGTACAGTCAGCTGTTGGGATCCCCCTGTCACTCCGGAAATACAGATGGGTTCTGCCCCTGTATGGCTTGATGGCATTAGTGCACCAGTGTCCACTAAAGCCTTATATTCCTGTGGGTCTGATGTGCCAGGCCATCTAATCCACACAGTCCAATAAACTCGGTTGTCCCTCTCCTCCGCCTGGCTGGAGGCAGGGCCCCTCTAGCCCTGCTCATAGTACTCGTTACCCACTTCTTGTAAATAGGAATCAGAAGTCTCTTCAAGAGGATCAGAGGTGAGATCAGCCCTTCTATTCTTTCTGGGGAACTGCCCACTGGAAAGTGGAGCAACGATTTTTCCGGAGGAACCTGAACTCCCCTTTGTAATTGTTTTTCCTTGCAGCTCGCGTACTCGTGCCTCTAGGGTCGAGGTAGGTTTTCCATCCCACCTCCTCATGTCCTCTCCATAGTCAGGCAATTGAAACCACAGGGTGGCTCGCGGTGTCTATCCTCTATATCCTCTCTCTTGAGCAGAAGAGCGCTTACTCCTAATGGCTGAGACACTGGTCCGTACGGGTGGAGGGTAGGGCATATCCTCTTTGAATTGCCGGAACTCCCGGGACACTTTCTCTACAGCAGACACGCAGGCCCATAGGGAGGAAGAGAGACTTTCTTCATATTGCCGAAGTTGGCCAGCCAATTCATCCACCGTTGGTCTCTCTCCGTCTTTCCAGGCCATTACTGCTAATGAGTTGGCAGATGATGATGGTGCACTCCGTACAAACTTCTGCCACATAGGTCACGTGCAATTGACTTCATCTGGATCTTTGGATGATTGTCCATTGTCCAAGTCACCATAAATCACCTCCAGCACAGCTAGCTCGGATACCTTTCTCCATGGCGGTCCACTTGCCTGGGTGACATAGAACATCTTCCTTGAAGGGGTACCTTTCCTTCACACCCGACAGGAGTCGTCTCCAGAGGCTGAGGACTCGTGCACCTTTTCCAATTGCTTTGTCAATGCCCCCTTCCCTAGAAAGGGATCCCAGCTGCTTGGCTTCCCTACCCTCTAATTCCAGGCTACTGGCCCCGTTATCCCAGCATCGGAGCAGCCAGGAGACAATGTGCTCACCTGGACGATGGCTGAAATCCTTTCACATATCTCGCAATTCACTCAGGGATAGAGATCAGGTAGTTACCGTCTCTTTTATGAATTCTTCCTCTTCCTCCTCTTCAAGCGATGACTCGCTCTCTTCCCTCTTCAGTCCTTGTGATGGCCCTGCTTCAGAGCACTCTGCCTCCTCACTCTCTTCCTCTGGCTCCTTCTTAGAAGAATCTTCCTCGTCCCTTACTAAGCGAGCTGATTTCCGCTTCCAAGATTTCTTCTTTTGTACAGGGGCAACTGATACCGGGATGGGCTTGTTCTCCGGTTCAGCTGCAACAGTCTGAGTAGCTACAGTGCGTGTTGCAGGGATTTGAGTAGTCACAGTGCCTGTTGCAGGGGTTGGAGTAGTGGCAGTGCCCGCTGCCGGGGTTGGAGTAGTCACAGTGCCTGTCACAGGGGTTGGAGTAGTCACAGTGCCTGCCACATTGCCATCAGATCCAGAGAGCCTCTCTCCCCTTTGCGTAGTGTTAAATAGAGCTGGTAGGCATGGGCCAGGCCCCAGCACATTGCAATGATTTGTGTCTCCTGGGAACTGCCAGGCCAACAACATACTTCTTCCAAATATTCCGCTAGTTTATCAGGATTCTGCACTTGTTCGGGAGTGAAGTTCCAAAACACCGGAGGTGCCCACCGCCCCAGGCATTTGCCCATACTGCTCCACACACCCTGCCATTCATAACTATCCAGCCTTGGGGTAGATCTCTGGGTGATATTCTTAAATTGCTTGCTGACTCTAGACAAAACCGAAACAGTGTTCCCCAGAAGCAGCAATAGAGGTATTTTAACTACCCAAGGGTGTTCAAAACACGGAAAAATTATTGTGATGAAGGAGGAAACATTATGATAGAGGGTAGCAAAGGTACCATTCTGCATTTCCTCCATAAAAAGCCTTCCGGAGGCAGAAGTGTAATTGCTAATTGTCTCCACAAGATAGTAGCCAAACTAAAGTAACGGCTTTAGTACAGAGCTCAGATGATACCACATTAAGCTCAAGGTCAGTGTTCTAAAAACAAATCCCGCAGATGAGACATTACTATTCATCGCAGAGTACAGCAGCCTGCAGAAACCAACACCGATCCTTAACATGTACGGCAAAGACGAGAGCATGATGCAAATCAAATAAACTGATATTGTGACCTGCAACCGTTATTATCACAAGCCTCGTGCCCCACGTTGGGCGCCAAAAAGAACTGTCATGGTTTAGTCCCAGCCAGCAACTAAGCACCACGCAGCCGCTCGCTCACTCCCCCTCCCACAGTGGGATGGGGGAGAGAATTAGAAAAAAAACTCGTGGGCTGAGATAAACACAGTTTAATAGGACAACAAGAGAGAAAGAAACAACGATAACAACAATAATAATACCGACAAAGGAATGTACAAGTGATGCCCAATACAGCAATTGCTCACCCCCCGGCAACCGAAAGCCTGTCCCTGAGCAGCGATTTCCGCCTCCCCGTCTAAGTCCAGTTTATGTACTGGGCATAATGTCGTATGGTAGGGAATATCTCTTTGGCTAGCCTGGGTCAGCTCTCCTGGCCGTGTCTCCTCCCAGCGTCCCGTGCACCCCCAGCCTTCTTGCTAGCAGGTCAGCATGAGAAGCTGGACTGTCCTTGACTTCTTAGCAACAACCCAAAACATCAGCACATTATCAACAATTTCCCATCCCAAATCCAAAACATAGTCTCACATTAGCTTCTGTGAAGAAAACCAGCTCTTTCCTGGCTGAAACCAGGACACCCGCGCAGGTTCAAATCCTGCCAACTACGGGGCACAGTCTCCTTTTGGGATGCCTGCAAGTGACCACGTTGCATCCAGGGACTCGGCTCCATACTGTACCTGGCACCCAGGGAGGCAGTAAAACCCCCTTGCCTACAGCACTTGTCCTCTCCCACCCCCCAGCAATTCTGCCATGGAGGGGAAATCCTGCTGCCATTGACCAGGTAGGCAAGTTGGGGAAGAGAATGGACCAGCACTGAGTATGAGCCATGGAAAGAGGTCCACTGTTGTTGGTTCTTGAGCAGAGCTCAAGAGCCTGATCTCACCTGACATCCCAAGCAGAACAGCTCCACCAGCTGTTTTCCCTACACCTGAAACTACAGCAGCCCACCTCCAAAGAAAAGCCTGCACAACATGGCCCTCATTGCTCACAAAGGAGGGAAGAGACCTCATGGACCTCAGATCCTGCCACACTCACGCTCCCTCGCCCTCACCAAGAGGCTCTACCAGCTCCGGCTGCCCAGAGCCCTCCTGGCATTTAAGACAGGGCACCACCCAGTCCAGCTGGTCTGGCCTTGCCCGGGGGTGACTAGGAGCCACCCCCACCCCCTGCAGGGTTGGCCGGACAGGCACCGCTCCAGGCGCAGAGCGGAGAGGGTTCCTCTGACTCCCTGGCAGCCTGCATGGTGGCCGGGGCAGCCCTCGGCTCTCAGGGAGCTGCAAGGGCAGGGCTGTGCCAGGAGGGAGGACAAGCCGGGAGCTGTGGGGAGTGCAGCACAGCGTGGGCAGGGCAAGGCCCTCCCAGCCACTGTGAAAGGCAAGGCGCTCACTGCTGTGCAACTTGCTGACAGGAACAGACACTGCCCAGGACTAAGAGTTTTTACCTCAGGGTCAGCATGACCTGAAGACCTGACCAAAACTGGCTCTCGCTGGCTGAGAACAACCCCCACGCCCCAACCCACGAGTTTTCTCACTTTTCCTCTTCCGATTCCCTCCCCCATCCCACCAGGATGCTCATTTCTGACCACGCTATGGAGTCCAAGAAACCTGCGCCCATGTACCCACCAGGTCTACTCGCACATGATAATGAGATATAATCATTACCCTGGCATTGCCTGCTTTTCACTCACTGATTGCTGAGCTAGGACCAGCCAAGTGTTCAAGATACGGACATATCCAGTGACGAAGAAGAAGAAACCCAGGCTGGTTGCTGTGCCATTGTAATTCAACCAAAGGGCACCCCATGCAACCGTATGTTAGCCCAGGACAGAGGGAATGTGCCTCCGCCTGGGGCACGTGGAGACCTGTGTTGCGCGGTGTTATGCCCGATGGGGTGCTGCCTTGGCTGCATATGGCAAGGTGTTGGTAGGGGAGAGGTTAGGGGTTGCTGCAGGGCAGCCGGTGTGAGAAGAGGTAAGGGGCTGCCCTGTGTGGGACACAGGCAGTTCCAGCTCCACAGTGGACCCACTGCAGGACACAGCTGAGCCATCATCAAAGTACATGGGCCCTCAGTGAAAACATGTTCCAGAAAGGGCAGAAGATGCCGGGCAGTGAGAGGTGGAAGGAACCAAGAGAGTGGGAGAGAGGAGCAGGAAGATGCATCGCAACTGGGCAGGTGAAGGAGCCTGTTGTGAAGGAGTGAAGTTGAGCCTGGGGCAGGGGAGAGGAAAGGCGGTGCTTTCTGTTTGTCTTTTTGTTTCTCACTACGTGGGTCTGGTTTAGCTGGCAAAAAATTAGTTTTTCCCAAGTCAAGTCTGGTTTGCCCACCACCATTTTTGCTAAGCCATGTTCTTGGGTTTATCTTGCCCCATGAGATTTCTTGTGGTCTTCTCAGTGCCCTGCAGCCCTGTGAAGGTGGGGAAAGGAGCGAGCAGCTGGGTGGGTGTTTGTCTGTGCTCACAGCATCCGGGGTACCTCGAGAGAAACGCACATCCAGTTGCTGCGCACGTGCAGAGCTGTCCCGTGCGTGGACGCAGGTGGGGAGCGTCGTCATTCGCAGCGCCCAGCACCTTGAGTTTCTGTCGGCAGCAGAGCAGCAGAGAGACGTGGCAGCAGGTTGAGGGCGTGCATGTGTGCGCAGGGGGCTGTGAGGAGGAGGCCGTGCAGCCTGTGAGGCGGAGGAGCAAGAGCAAGCGTGGGAGGCAGGTGAGGTTGGGGAGGGGAGGAGCAGGAGGGAGGCCAGGCTCCGGGCTGGAGGAGCAGGAGGCGGGCGTGCAGCGTGCGGCGTTGGTGGTATAGTGGTGAGCATAGCTGCCTTCCAAGCAGTTGACCCGGGTTCGATTCCTGGCCAACGCAGACGAGCTTTTCTTCAGCCGGGCTCCACCAATGCCTTTGCCCACTTGGCAGCAGCAGGCTGCAGGGCCTGCTTGGGACCACGCAGAGATTCTGCAGCACTGCAGCACATGCCCAGACACCTTTGGCCGTCTCCACGCTCATGGAGCAGCCTGCTCTGGCTTTGGGGGTGGCCCTGCTCTGAGCAGGCACTGGGACTAGGGGCCTCCTGCGATGCCTTGCAGTCCAGCTCCTTCCATGAAGCAATGGGTCCCAGTGAGAGCTGTGCCCTGCTTCCTCTGCACCATGGGCAGGGAGCGAGCCTCTTCCCCACAGGCACTGGAGCGCTGTCGTTGCTCAGCACTTGGCAAAATCTCCTGTCCTTTTGCCTCGACTCTCCAGCCCCTTTGGCACACACTGGCTCCTTGAGACCGGCACAGCATTCCCCAGGGGAAGGTGCGGCAGAGCCCTCCTTGCCCAGCCTTCCGGGCCGTGAGCGGGGAAGAAGGAAGCAGTCTTGTTGCCCCAGGAAGCAGGCGTGAGGCAGCATTGCAGGCCAAGTGCTCGGCTTGCCACACGCTGCGTCTCTGGAGGGAATGGAGGACGTGCTGGGAAAGGCGGACGTGTGCCTGGAGACCCTTGACGAGATGGTGGCCTTTGCACAGCCATGATTTGCTGACGGGTCCTTTGGTTGCTGCCGTGAAGGGTTGCCTTGGTGTTGGGAGGAGGTGCCCCTGTGCTGGGTGCTGTGTGGTCTGACGTGCGCGCAGGAGCTGCGGTGGCCTGTCAGCAGCCCTTGGTGGGTGCAGGGCAAGGGTGTTCCCAGGAGACAGCTTGGCCTGCAGCAGTGCCAGGAGGAGGCTGGCTGAGGTGGGCTGTCTCTGGGGGTGGCAGCGAGAGCAGCAGCAGCAGCAGCAGCAGCAGAAGCAGCACCAGCACCAGCAGCACCAGGACCAGCAGCCTTAGGTGGTCAGGATGGCCGAGCGGTCTAAGGCGCTGCATTCAGGTTGCAGTCTCCCTGGGAGGCGTGGGTTCGAGTCCCACTCCTGACAGGCTCCTCTCTCTTCCTTGCCTTCCCTTTCCCTGAGGGCTGGTTCTTGCTGCACTCAGCTCTCCAGCCTGTGGATTACCTCTTGTTGCGTGTCCCAGTCAGCACTCACAGGGGGTGGGGAGCTCCGAGGCAATTCCACTTTTCCACTCTACAAAACTCACAGTCTGCATGCCTCCCACCTCAAACACCAATCTTTGGACACGCTCAAACGTTCCCCCACAACATCCTCTCTCCCTTCTTACACTTTACCCTCCAACAACCCTTCTGGCTGGAAGGCGTTTCAGGGAGTCAGAGAGTGCATCCTCCTGCTTCAAGCTGGATCAGTACTTTGCCCTCTTGGGACATAAAATACCTCAGGAACAGACATTTCACAGCCTCTCTGGACCCCTGTTCCCATCAGGAGATCGTTATAGTTCCTGTCACAGTCACAAACTGCCTATTCAATCTCTGACCACTGGCTCTCACCTTCCAGCCATGGCAGTAGCCTCCTTGTAGGCACTGGAAGGACCGCCGTCAGGAAGTACGAGCCACAGGAAGAGGGGATAGGCAGAAGGTGGTATCGAGGCATGCTGGAGTGTGTTGTGACTGAGGGAGATGATGAGGGAGCTGGGTGTGCTCAGCCAGGAGTATACCAGGTGAGGGGGCTTCCGCTGTGTCAAGGCGGCTCCTTGGCTGGCTGAGGCCTGCCCTCAGCCAGAAAGAGCTTGGGAATGCAGGAGCCAGGAGTGGCCTGGCCTCCTGTGTGAGCCAGCCTGGCCTGGACTGCAGCTCCCAGGGGCTGGGGAGCTCCGGGCTACAGCTCTGAAGACTGTAAAGGGGGCACAACGTGTCGTCTCTGCAGTGCCCCACAGGGCGGAGCACCATCGGAGGCCTTGGGGAAGCAAACAGGATGGGGACCACAGCAGCCCCAGCAGGCAGTGCTTCCGGGTAGAAAACCAAGGACAAAATGCCCTGAGTAAGGAACCTGCCTGCACCGGCCCATACAACCCACTGGCCCAGAATCCTTTCTCCCCAAGTGCTGGGTGAGACTCGCAGAGCCCCAGGAACACCCTCCATTGCTTGGAGAAATGCTGTCTCAGCCCCAGAAACATAGAATCACAGAGTGACAGAATCACTAAGGTTGGAAAAGGCATTTAAGATCAACTAGTTCAACTATTAACCCAACACCACTATGCCCACTAAACCATGTCCCAAACTGCCACGCCCACACATTTTTTGAACACGTCCAGTGATTGTCCAGTGATGGTAACGTCACCACCTCCCTCGGCAGCGTGTTCCAGCGTTTGACCACTCTCTCAGTAAACAAATTTTTCCTGATATGTAGCCTAAAGCTCCCCTGGTGCAACTTGAGGACGTTTCCTCTTGTCCTATCGCTCGTTACTTGGGAGAAGAGACCAACACTCACCTCACCACAACCTCCTTTCAGGTAGTTGTAGAAAGCGATAAGGTCTCCCCTCAACCTCTTCTTCTGCAGGCTAAACAACCCCAATCCCTCACAGGACTTGTGCTCTAGACCCTTCACCGACTTTTTTGCTCTTCTCTGGACACTCTCCAGCACCTCAATTTCTTTCTTGTAGCAAGGGGCCCAAACCTGAACACATTATTCAAGGAGTGGCCTCACTGGTGCCGAGTACAGGGCCACAATCACTTCCTTACTCCTGCTGTCCACACTATTGCTGATACAGGCCAGGATGCTACTGGCCTTCTTGGCCACCCGGGCACACTGCTGGCTCATGTTCAGCCGGCTGTCAACCAGCACCCCCAGGTCCTTTTCTGCCAGGCAGCTTTCCAGCCTCCAGCCGCTCTTCCGCAAGCCTGTAGCGTTGCATGGGGTTGTGCTGAGCCAAATGCCGGACCCGGCACTTGGCCTTATTAAGCCTCATAAAATTGACCATCGATCCAGCCTGTCCAGATCACTCTGCAGAGCCTTCCTGCCCTCGAGCAGATCCACATTCTTGCCCAACTAGGTATCGTCTGCAAACTTACTGAGGGAGCACTCGATCCCCAAATGCAGATCATCAATAAAGATATTAAATAAGACTGGTCCCAAAACTGAGCCCTGGGGAGTGCCACTTGTGACTGTCCACCAACTGGATTTAGTTCTGTTTATGACAACTGTCTGGGCTTGGCCGTCCAGCCAGTTTTTTACCCAGCGAAGAGTACACCTGTCTAAGCCACGAGCCATCAGTTTCTCCAGGAGAATGCTGTGGGAGATGGTGTCAAGGGCTTTCCTAAAGTCCAGGTAGACAACATCCACTAGGCAGGTCACCTGGTCATGGAAGGATATCAGGTTGGTCAAGCACAACCAGCCTTTCATGAAACCGTGCTGGCTGGACTTGATGCCTCCGTTGTCCTGCATAAGCCCTGCGAGTGCCCTCAAGATGAAACTCTCCATCATCTTTGCCGGTACCGAAGTCAGGCTGACAGGCCTGTAGTTCCCCGGATCATCCTCTGGCCCTTCTTGTAGATGGGCGTCACATTGGCAAGCCTCCAGTCGTCTGCGACCTCCCCTGTTTGCCAGGACTGCTGATAAATGGTGGAGAGTGCCTTGGCAAGATCCTCCACCAGCTCCCTCAGGCGATCCAGTGCGTCCTCAGGAAGTTTGCAGACACCACCAAGTTGGGCGGGAGTGTTGATCTGCTTGAGAGCAGGAAGGCTCTACAGAGGGATCTGGACAGGCTGGGCTGATGGGCCAAGGACACCTGTATGAGGGTCAACAAGACGAAATGCCGTGTCCTGCATTGGTCTGCCATACGTGCCGTTGGAGCACCACTATGTGCACAGCTAAAATAGGAAAATTATTTCCCATGATAATTCTATGCTAAGTGTCCCTGTCTCCCTCCAGAGCAGGCAAAGAACCGACTTTTACGCCGAGCACAGTTCCTCAGCCCCCTGGGAGCTGTATTTCTGAGCAGCTCCTCTGCGCCCTGCAAAGCTCGCTCCGGGGTTTCCTTCAGCGCCTGCAGAGCCAGCTCAAGTGGTCAAAGAGAAAGTCCCCACCCCGGGTTACGGGCAGGAGATGTGGGGAGAAGGGCAAAGCGAGGCCCTTGCGCTACCCACCGCAGGCGCGAAGCAGGTGAACTTTCCAGGGAGAGATTTTTCGTGGCTGGTCATGGGCACCCAGGTAAGAGGAAGGGAAGGGGATGGGAGCACAAACACTGGTGCTGGCAGTGTCGGGGAGCCTGAGGCCGGGCTCTGGGAGGTGCCAGCTGAGGCACTGCTGGGAGCAGAGTGGCGCAGCGGAAGCGTGCTGCGCCCATAACCCAGAGGTCGATGGATCGAAACCATCCTCTGCTATTTGCTTTTTCTGTGCCCCCCTCCTGACAGCCGCTGCCTCTCCCTTGCTTCCTGCAGCAAGTTTTAGCCTGCACTGCTGCACTGCGGCTCTCTCGGCACCCGTGGCCACAGGCCTTCCACTCCCTCAGCCCCTTCTCTCTCCTTTGCCGCCTTAGAAGGCAGCACTCCAAAAGCGACCCTCAGCAAGGCATAGCCGTGGCTCTGGAGCAGCAGGCAGTGCTCCCCTCAAAAGGCAGTGGGTGCCCTGGGGACACAGATGTTCCTCTCTTCCCATCAGGCAGCTTTAGGATGAGGTGCTCCCTCCCTGTCGGGGCTGTATCTTTAAATTGAGAGTGGCCTCTTCCAGAACTCTTTCTAGTCTGAGCGCTTCATGAGCTGTCAGCAGGATAACAGCATGGGTATCTGCAGGTGAGCTCCCTTCTGCCTGAGTACCTGATGGGCCAGAAGGCAGAAGATTGCTTGGATGTTGGCTGTGAGGTCACCTCTGGCTCTGCAGGTGATGGGCCATCCACAGGGATAGCTCTTGCACTAGCTGCTTGTGCTCATGCCATAGTGGATACCACTGCCCGTTACATCGGTTTATAGCCCAACACTTCTTGGTCCAAAGGCAGTGGGCAGCCCATCAGAGGGGGATCTGAGAACCTGCGGGCATGACAATGTCAAAAAAGGCCGTCAGGCAATGACAAAGCCACAGGACAACCCGTGGGGAATGGCGCTGACAAAAGTTGCCTCTTCCCTGGATTTGGTAAGTGGGGGCTTCCTTGCCTGACGTGCTTCTGGTACACGGGTCAGGTCGTCTGGTCCTGAGAGCCAACCACGGGTCTGCGTGAGGGCAGGTGGGCATGAAGTCTAGTATGGGTCAAGAAATGGCTGTCAGCCAATCACAGAGCAGCATGAAAGCATGTTGGTCATTGTATTAAATGCCAGCTCCCCAACATGAAATGGCAGCGGAAAGGAAATGGTGCCCTCGTGTATGTGGGGAAAGGCACGTCCTGGTCAGATGTACTCGCAGGGAAACGGGAAGGGGCAGTCGGTCCTGCCAGGCATTCCCAACGGACCATGTGGCAGGGACGGGAAATGAGGCAGCTGGCTGCATGCCTGGGGGGTGAGGCCGAGGGGCCTGTTTTGCCAGAAGTGGAGGGCCGGGCACCAGCCACTTCTTATCTGGGGTGACAGGTCCCCCTCTACGACTGACTGCAGTTGCCCCAAGTGGTCAGTGATCTGGAGGTGACAGATCGCTGCTGAGGGATTTGCCGTGGGGAACACGGATAGGACCCGCGCTGGGCCAGCTGGCATGGGGATCCATCAAAGCAGTCATCCTCCACCAAAACCAGGAGCTGCACAAGGCACATTTTAGCCAAGGAACAGGTAAGGAGTAGAGTCCTCTGCAACGAAAATTCACAGCGAGCCCATGCTGAGCGCGGAGGGAGGCTAGGATGCAAGGGGCATTCTGAAGGCAGTTTTACACAAGGTTCTTATACCCTTCAAAAGATCAGGTACAACACGACTTGACTAACCACTACGACCCACAGTACTCACAAGTTGCCACAAGGCTAATGCCAGCTTGTCTTTTTGGGAAAATATGTGAGGGAGGGTGCAGTGCAGTCCTGGAAGAGCTGCCCAAGAGGCAGCGACTTCTCTGACCATGACAGTATTCAGAAGTCCATGGAACAAGGCCCAGAGCTTCCTGAGCTAATTGGGAAGTTGGTTCATCTTGGAGCACGACGTCGCTCCAGAGGACTTCCAAAGGACCCTTCTAACCCTCATTGTTCTGGGGTGCGCTGAGCCTCATGGGCCCTTGAGAAGCCACCAAAAGGCAAATGCTGAGGCAAGCAGCAGCACCATGGCATTGCACAGAAACTCAAGTCGATTCAGAAGTGGTGTAATATGTGTAGAAGCATCCTGGAGAAAAGCAAATTTCATAGGAATGAGGCCATGAGCTCTGGTATCCCTGGCATGCCTGAGGCCGGGGTGCAGTGTCCACTGAAGTTCACAGCAGGTTGACTAATATGGGCCGGGAGTTCAGGGTTTTTCCCAACTCTTCCACATCATGATGACTCCCAGGTGCTCTGGGAGTCTGATCCGCTGTCTCTTTGTGGATTGAAATGCATGGAATGGGCCACCCCATCCGTGACACTGGAAAAAGAGCCGTGAGCTTTTGGCTCCCTGCCCTGAGCCTCTCCTCAAAAGCAGACCATCCAGGACTTTGGCCTCTGGCCTCTGGGATGCCCTTGCTGAGCCAAACAGGTCAATTTGGGTGTGGGTCTCTTTCAGGGAAGGACATGGGCATCTCTTTGATCACCCTCCTACGCCTTGTTTAGCTCTTTTCCAACAGGTGCTCCACTTCCCAAGCAGAGCCCAGATCCCTGCTTGGAAGAAGCGTGAGGGCCTGGTCAAGTGGTCGAGCCACATGCTAATGTAGAACCCCTTATCCATGCAGAAGTCACTTGAAAGAGACCTGCCTGACCCTCTGGTCTACTCTTTGTCGTTTTCAATTTGCCTTCGCTCCCCAGGCTTGAGGCAAGAAAAAACAGGCTGTGTCAGAGCCTGATGAGCATAAGCAAGATCCTCATGACTGTCTCTCCTGCCCACAAGGGGCTTTCCTCCAGCCCACAATGGACCTTCCTTGCCGTTGAGCATTGGCATGTCTCTGGAGTCATGAGTCTCGTATCTCACCGTCTGCTGTGTGCCTACAGGGAGAGATGTCTGTCAGCATGAGCCTGAGTGAGGACTGTAGGCACTTGAGAGCTGGCTTGAGCTGTCCTTCATGACACCTAGAACTAGGTGGGTTTTAAAAGTGGGACAAAACAACCAAGCTCAGAATGGGAGAGAAGAGTGGCAGTTCTTGATGTGTCATTATACGGACCCCACGAAACCTTTCATTCAATGCAATTAGCAAGCAAGCCAAGAATACAGGCATTTCTGGAAACCCCTGTACTGTAAATTACTGGGATTACTGGAAATCCCAGGACAGTCCTAGAAAACATAGTTGGAAGTCAGCTTGCACATGTAGTCCAACATCCCCTTTTAAAACGCACCTCGTTCTAAGTTGGTTCTGAATGAGCCAGGAGTTCTTAGTGTGCTTGATGCCTCCATGGAGAGCACAAGGGCTGGGCATGTGCAAGGAATGCCACCTCCTCTGCGATTCACTTTCATGCCACTGACCAGAAGTCCCTTCTGGGCAGTGAGGCTGGGACAAGGAGGGAAAGTCTGTCCCAGCACAGCTTTCACTGCAAAACCTAGAGAGAGCCTTCACACCTAATCCTGGTAGTTACTTCCCGTCCACCTCCAGACCTTACCCCATAACCCTGGGATCTTCTCACCAGTGCTGGCACCCTCACTACCATCTCCTTGTGGGCCTGGGAGGCTCAGCTGTGCGAGCCCGTGGCTGGTGGAGTGGGGACTGGGCCTCAAGCCCCTGCTCAGATGAAAGCGTACCTGTTTGGTGCATACATGGTGGGAGTGGGTCATCTCAAAAGCTCCTTTCTGACTCCAACTGTTTGATGAAAGCTGAGGGGAGGGATCGTTGCCCTTCCCTTGGCATGGTAGAGGCCACAGCTGGACTGGTGTGCCCCATTTTGGGTCCCCAGGGGCAAGAGAGGTGGTGATGATCTCTCATGGGGAGAGGTACTGGCAGAGGACCAGGCGGAACGTAAGGGCTGGAGCACATGCTGTATGGGGTGAAGCCGAGGGCACTAGGTTTGTGGAGCCTGGTGGGGAGGAGGCAAGGTGGGGAGGAGGGGGTGGAACTGCAGTGTGCCACCAGCTACAGGAGGTTATGCAAAGGATGGAGCGAGTCCTCTGGGTGGACCCTTCTTGGGCAGGAAGTATGGTGGTCCCAGGGCACGAGGCAATGTTCCACCAGGCTCACAGTAAAATGTCCCTGAGTTTGGAGCAGCCTCGGGAGAGAAAACCTTCTTCTCACTGAGGGAGAGGCCACTTTGGAGCAGAAGGGGACAGTGTGGCTTGGAAGAAAGGACCAGGCTTTGAAGTCACCCAGGACTGTCCCAGCAGAGCAAGGCAGTCCAGCTTATGCAACCCATAACAAGCTGCTTTGGGACCTGCTGCCCGCTCTTGCCTCTGTTGAACCTCATCCCCTGTCCTGTCTCGGTGCCCTCGTTCAGCAAGGTTAGTTGCTCAGCTAGGACTGCAACCAAGAGTAAGGACATCTGGTGAACGGCTCCTTAATATGAGCTACGAGGTGAGAAAGAGGAGAGGCAATAACTTACCAGAGACTGACTGACAAGCTATCCAAGACAAGGGTGAAGGGAGGCAGCGGCAGAGACCACAACTGCAAGCATCAAGCCACGAATGTACTCTGTGAGGTGCAAGAGGTTAAGCTGGCAACTTCATAACGAGGTCTAATTAGGGAAAAGCAAGGTTCTCACCACATGGGTCTTGTAAGAGAGGGCGTGCCGGGCTTGCGCAAAGAGCTCTGTCACTCCCTTGAAAGGCCCTGTGAGTTGAGAGTGCCCAGCGGCCCAGGGGGAAGGCTGCACTTGGTGATGGCCGGGGAGATGGAGAGATTGCTGGGCTCAGCCAGGAGCGTATGGCTCGGCGAGCATGGCCAGAGGGGAAAGACAACACTCATCCAGGAGGTCCCATGGTGTAAAGGTGAGCACTCTGGGCTCTGAATCCAGCGATCTGAGTTCAAATCTCAGTGGGACCTCAGCCTTTTGGCTCCCTCAAATCTTTCCTCTGCATGACGACACCTTTAACAGCCTTGCTCTTGGGTCAATCGTTTAATGCACTCTCAGCCCTCTTCCTTTCTTGTGCTCCCAGCCCTGGGATTGACATCAGTGCCCCTTCTCCTGCCCTGTGCCCACAAAACCTCTGCAGCCTTCCTGAGCATTGGCCCCTGCCTCCGCTCTGCTCCGTTGTGCTTGATGGCTACTGCTGGCTGAGGGGATCCAGCAGTGGCTCACCAGATCACACAACAGCCGAGGTGGAGATCATGCAGTCCAGGCCTGCCTCAAAGCAGGGTGAGGTGGAGGAGGCTGTTCACGGCCTTGTCTCGTTGGGTGTTGGACATCTCCAAAGATGGACACTCTGCAAAACTGCCTAGGCAACTGTTGCACATGGTTAACCACCGTCACACGGTTACTGTGTACGGCATTACTTGTATTTCCAGCCGTGTCCATTGCTGCTTGCCCTCTCCAAGTCTCTGAGGCTTTTTTGTCTTCCTCTTGCCCGCATGTTTATTTTTGGTGCTCTACAATTAAGTCAAAGGAGCTCCACTCAGAACTGGCCCCGTGCTTGGGGTTATATTTGCTGCCATGGGAGAGGATGGGTTCTCCCTCTTCACAGAATCACAGAATCACTAAGGTTGGAAAGGACCTTCAAGATCATCAAGTCCAAGCATTAACCCAGTGCCACCATGATCCCTAAACCATGTCCTGAAGCACCACATCCACACGTTTTTTGAACACTTGCAGAGACGGCGACTCCACCACCTCCCTGGGCAGCCTGTTCCAATGCTTGACCACCCTCTCGGTGAAGACATTTTTCCTAATATCCAATCTAAACCTCCCCTGGCGTAACTTGAGTCCATTTCCTCTCGTCCTATCACTGGTTACTTGGGAGAAGAGACCAACGCCCTCGTTCCCACAACCCCCTTTCAGGAAGTTCTAGAGAGTGATAAGGTCTCCCCTCAGCCTCCTCTTCTGCAGGCTAAACAACCCCAGTTCCCTCAGCCGCTCCTCATAAGACTTGTGCTCCAGACCCCTCACCAGCTTTGTTGCCCTTCTTTGGACATGCTCCAGCACCTCAACGTCCTTCATGTACTGACAGGCCCAACACTGAACACAGTATTCAAGCTGCGGCCTCACCAGTGCCGAGTAGAGGGGCACAATCACTTCCCTACTCCTGCTGGTCACACTATTTCTGATACAGGCCTGGACGCTGTTGGCCTTCTTGGCCACCTGGGCACACTGCTGGCTCATACTCAGCCGCCTGTCAACCAGCACCCCCAGGTTAGTTTCTGCCGGGCAGCTCTCCAACCACTCCTCCCCAAGCCTGTAGCGTTGCATGGGGTTGCTGTGGCTGAACTGCAGGACCCATCACTTGGCCTTATGAAACCTCATACAGTTGACCTCTGCCCATTGATCCAGCCTGTCCAGATCCGTCTGCAGAGCCCTCCTACCCTCCAGCAGATCAACACTCCCACCCAACTTGGTGCCATCTGCAAACCTACTGAGGGTGCACTCGATCCCCTCATCCAGATCATCGATAAAGATATTGAATAAGACCAGCCCCAGAACCGAGCCCTGGGGAACACCGCTTGTGACCGGCCGCCAGCCGGTGGCTAACTGAGGGAGGAGCAGAACAAACAGCCATGAGTCTCCAGCTGTGCTGCACAAAGCCTTTAATGAGAAGGAGCAAATGCAGGAGCACAGAACAGAGACCAGGAAACATGTCTGCAGGGTTCAGGGAGGCACAGAGAAGGGCCCGTTTCCCAAGGACAAGCCCCACACAAAGCGCTTGCCTGTTCCCATTCTGCTCTACCTGGTGGCAAGCCCAGCCCCCCAAGAGCAGTCCCTAAGCCCGACACCCTCCCCCCACCAGCAGGAGGTTCAGCACAGCAGAAGAGAAGGAGCCCTTTCCCGAGGAGCCCAGAGGCAGAGGAGGCATGGCAAGGCCTGCCATGCAGCGAGGAGCAGCGGGCACAGGTCCCTCCTGCCAGGTGGGACGAGGACACCCAGCCCGTCTGCAATCCATGGCCACGCTCCTGCTGCAGAGTGCCCGTCTGCCTTCCTGCGCCCGAGGGGATGATCCATCGTCTTCAGCAGTTCAGACGGCAGCGGGGCGGAGGCAGACACAGCCCTGAGCCCCCCAGACCAAGGGAGCCCCCAGAAGAGATGGGAACCCCCCCGGCGCTGAGGGAGCTCCCAACAGCAGCTGACAGAGAGGATCCCACGGCTGTGCTCTGGGGGAAAGAGGTGAGGATGGGGCCCGGCAGGGTCACCACCACCGGGGAGGGCTGGATGGCCACCGTCGAGTCAGCGCAGCGGACGACACAGGGCTCACTGCAGCTGCTTGCAAGTGGGGTGGGGCCACAGGTGCCGCAGGGTGTTGGGGGACAGGGTCTGAAGCAAGACATCTCTCGGTGCGGGAGGCAAAGCTGAAACACAGAGCAGGAAGGAAACACAGGCCACCACGTAAGTCTCTCTATCATTGCCTCTGCACTCTCCATGGACACTCTGTTTCACAAATACACACTGTGCCTACAGCTCCCACAGCTCATCATGCCCTGCGAGAGGCACAGCACAGGAAGGCTGATCCTGCTTTTGGAAAGGACCCAGCAGAAAAGGTTTAAAGCCCCTGTGGATCAAACTTGCAGATCAAACATTGCTGCATTGAAGGCGGCACTGGATGCACTTGGCCATTTGCTCAGAGACCATCTGCGAAAGGCCAAAATTCTTGTGGGCAGACCTCCCTGCAGCTGAGACCAATTAATCCCCTTCTCCTAGAAAGAACCCCACTCTTCCCCAGACAGCCCCCTCAAAAGCGAAAGAGGGAACAGCCCTTAAACACTTCTGTTGCAAGGCCAAGCTGAGGTAGCCCAAGCATCAAACTGAGTAGCCACCGTGACAGCAGTTCAGCCCACAGGGAGAGTTGGAGTGGACTCAGGCTTACCTCGTTCCTCGAGGAAAGGGAGGCAAGAGAGGAGGATGCAGGGCCTGCAGCAGCTCAGGCTTTTTATGCTGTGTCCCAGAGCCCCACATGGCCACAAACATTCCATGGTCATGAATCATCTAAACACCTAGTAGCTGCAGGTTGACGAGGCCTCACAGGTGATTAAGCTCTTGCCTCTTTCATCCAAAATGTATTGCTCCCGCTTGATTCCACCAAGAATCATAGAATGAATCCCAGAATGGTTTTGGGTTGGAAGGGGCCTTAAAGATCATCCAGTTCCAGGTCTCATACAGTGGGGGAATGGGTTGGTCCTCCATGATCTTTTAGATCCCTTCCAACTAGATCAGGTTGGCAAAGGCCCACCGAAGTGGCCTTGAACATTTCCAGGGAGGGGTCATTTAGAACTTCTCTGGACGACCTGTTCTGGTGTGTCACCTTTCTCATAGGCAAGAGTTTCTTCCTAAGACCTAATCTCAATCTCCCCTGTTTTGAGTTCAAACCATTACTCCGCATCCATCTCTACACTCCCTGGTAGAGTACCTCCCCAGTTTTCCAGAAGGTGTCTCGGGAGCCTTCCCTTTTCTAGGAGAAACATCGCCAACTCTCTCAGCCTGCCCTTACAGGGGAGGGTCTCCAGACCCCTGGTCATCTTCCTGGCCCCACTCTGGACCTGCTCAAGTACCTCCCTGTCTTTCTTGTTCTGGGGGCCCTAGAGACAAACACATTACTCCAGGTAGAGTCTCCAGAGAGCTGAGTTGAGGGGGAGAATCACCTCCCTCGACCTGTTGGCCACACTGCTTTTGCTGCAGCCCAGGATACGATTGGCTTTCTGGGCTACAGGCGTGCACTGATGGCTCATGTTCAGTTTTTCTTTCACCAATACACCCAAGTCCATCTCCGCAGGGTGCTCTCAATCCATTCTCCGCCCAGCCGGTAGGTATGTTTGGGACTGCCCTGACCCAGCTGTATGACCTTCCTCTTAGCCTGGTTGAACTTCATGAAGTTCACATGGGCCCACCTCTGTAGCCTGTCAAGGTCCCTCTGAATGGCATCCCTTCCCTCTAGAGTACCAGCCACACCACTCACCTTGGTGTCATCCACAAAACTGTTGAGCATGCACTTAATCCCAAAGTCCATGTGCCTGACAAAGGTGTTAAATACGACTGGTCCCAGTGTGGACCCCTGAGGGACATCACTCATCACTGGTCTCCACTCGGATATCAAGCCGTTGACTGTAGCTCTTTGAGTGCGACCAGCCAGGCAATTCCTTATCCAGCAAGTGCTCCACCCATCAAATCCATGTCTCTCCATTTTAGAGGGAAGGATGCTGTGCGGGACAGCATCACATGCTTTGCACAAGTAGATGACATCAGTTGGTCTTCCTTTATCCACCAATATTATAGCCCTGTTGTAAAGGCCAGTGCTTTTGTCAGGCACGATTTGCCCTTACTAAAGCTATGTGGGCTGTCTACCAATCACCTCTCTGTTTTCCATGTTCCTTAGCAATGTTTCCAGGAGGATCTGCTCCATGACCTTGCTGGGCACAGAGGTGAGACTGACCTACACTTCCCCAGGTCTTCCTTTTTTCCCTTTCCAAAAATGGGGATTAAGTTTCACCTTTCCCAGTCACCAAGAACTTCACCAGTCCGCCACAACTTTTCAAATTTGATGGATAGTGGCTTAGCAGCCCTTCTGCCACTTCTGACAGGACCCTCAGATGCCTCTCATCAGGTCCCATGGATTTGTATGCGTTCTGGTTCCTTAGATGGTCTCGAACAGGATCTTCGTGTGCGCCGCGTGGTACTTCATTCACCCAGTTCTCCCCTTCTCCCAATCACAGAATCATTTAGATTCTGTGAATCTGCTGGCGTGGCTAGACCACTTGCCAGTGTTTTTTGCTGAGGCAAAAAATTTGTTGAGTACCTCCGCCTTCTTCAGATAGTTTGTAGTGCGGTCTCCCATTTTGTTCATCGTGCAGGTAAACATTCTTTCATCTTCCTTTGTTGTCCTGTGTACCAGAGGAAACCCTTCTTGTTATGCTTCACGTCCCTAAAAAGTTCAGCTCCAGCTGTGCCTTGGCTTTCCTGATGCCCTGCTTGCCCTTGCAAGCCATATCCCTATAATCTCCCCAGGATGTGTATCCCTGCCTCCACTGCCTATGCGTTTTGCTTTTGTCAATTGATTTGGCTAAGAGGTCTTCACTTGGCTGAGCTGGACTCCTGCCTCCCCTGCCTGACTCCTTGCGCGTTGGGATTGAGAGCTGTAGCGCCCCAAGAAAAATGTCTTTCAGAATCTCCCAGATCCCATTTGCTCCTTTATCTCTGAGGGCAGTTTCCCAAAGGATCCCACGCACTAGCACCCTAAACATCCACGAGTTTGCCTTTTGGAGGTTCAGGGTCCACATTCTGCTTTTTACCCATCCTGCACCCTTCAGGATAGAGAGTTCCACCAGGGCATGATTGCTGCAGCCCAGGCTACCTCCAGTCATGACCTCTCTGATAAGTTATTGGTCACTGGGAAACAACAGGTCCAGCAGTGCCTCTCCCTCTGGTCAGGCTCTCCATCACCTGTCCTAGGAAGTTGTCCTCAACACACTCCGAGCAGTACTTTTCTCGACTGCTTGCAGTGCGCTGTACCATGTTGCCAGCAGATGTGTGGGTGGTTGAAGTCCCCTATCAGGATCAGGGCCTGGTGAGAGTGATGCTTCCTAACATCAAAACCACTCATCTGTGTCCCAGCTTCATAGCGCCAATTAACTCGGAGGTCTCAGGCTAGTGTGGAGGATCATATTGGGTGGTTCTGTGTCTCATGGATTGCCTTTGCCATATTACCCTCTTCATGGTTAGTGTGGCCACCAGTCACGGTGAAATTCAGCTATGAGGGACATTCGAGTTAGCTCTCACGTGCTTTCAGTGCAGGCACTCAGGCTAACCCTGGGAGCCATTTCTCCGATAGGTCACCACAGACACACAGGACACAGAGAGTAAGTGCAGGCAGAAGGTCAAGACTGCACAGTCCCATACAGGAGAAGAGACACACCTCTCCAAGGATGTGGCAAAGCTCAGTGGCAAAGCTCAATGGCAACTAAGGACCACTGTGGGCTGGAAGGGAGCCCCTTGCGGGCAGGACTGAGGGCTAGGATGACCTTGCTTCTGCCTATCAGGCTCTACCACAGCCTGTTTTTTACTGCCCAGAATTGCAAGGAATAATGATCAAGAGCAGATCTGAGGGTCATGCGGGTCTCTTTCAAGAGACTTCTGCATGCGATCTCCATTGCCATGTCCCTTGATGACTTGACTGGGCTTCTTCCAAGCAGGGGTTTGGGCTCAGCTTAGGAAGTGGAGAACCTGTTGGAAATAAGGAAATCAACAAGCAGGAGAGTGATCAAAGAGATGCTCGCATCCTTCCCTGAAAGAGACTCACACCCAAATTGACTTGTTTTGCTCAGCAAGGGCATCCAAGAGGCCAGAGGCCTGGATGGCCTCCTTTGAGGAGAGGCTCAGGGCAGGGAGCCAAAAGCTCACGGGCTCTTTTTCCTGGGTCAGAGATGGGGTGGCCCATTCCATGTGTTTAGCATTTCAAAGGGACATCGGATCAGTCTCCCAGAGCACCTGGGAGTCATCATGATGTTGAAGAGTTGGGAAAAACCCAGAGCTCCAGGCAAACATGAGTCATCGTGCTGTGGAATTCAGTGGACTTGGTCCCTCAGCCTCAGGCATGCCAGGGATACCAGAGCTCATGGCCTCATTCCTCCCAACATGCTGTTTTCTTCAGGGGCATTTCCCCGTTGTAGCACCATAAATGAAACGAGTGGTGATTCTATGGAGTCTCATTCTGCAGCTGCCTTCCAAGGCCTTGCTTTTCTGTGGCTGGTCAAGGGCCCATGAGGCTGCGTGCACCACAGAATAATGAAGGTTAGAAGGGACTTCTGGAGGTCCTATGGGCTGACATCCTGCTCCAAGCAAACTAAACTTCCCAGGTACCTCAGGAAGCTCTGGGCCTTGTCCCATCAAGTTACGAACACTTCCACTGTCACAGAGGTCACTGTCTCTTGGGCAGCTCTTCCAGGGCTGCACTGTGCCCCTGTCCCTTCTTTTCCTGCAAAGACAGCGGCCGTTTCCCTTGTTGCAGCTTCTTAGTGTTGAACTTGCCCTCTGCAGGGTCTGGCTCCGTCCTTCCCATAACCTCCTGTAGCTGTTGGGAGACTGCAGGTCTTCACTTGCCTGGAGTTTTCCTCTCAGTGGCCCATCTGCTACTCAGGTACAGGTGACCTTGCAATCAGCATCCAAGCCATGTGCCTCCTTCTTTCCTACCAGGTATTCAGGCGCAAGTGACGTCACAAGGACCTAGCGCTGCCATGAGCCCACTCTGGCCCATCATCTGCCGAGACCAAAGTGACCTTACAATCAAAATGCAAACCACGCGCCTGCTGCTGGCCTAACAGGCAATGGGGTAGGAGGGAACTCACAAGCACACAGCCCAAAATGTTCCAAGCCCCGAGCACAAGTCATGGTCCTGCCCACGGCCTGCAGAGCCAGACGCGACCTCACAGTCAACACCCAAGCCATGTTCTGGGCTCTGTCCCGTCAGGTGCTCAGGTAGCACGGAGCTCACCTGCAGGTACCCATGCCACCTTCCTGCTGACAGCTCGTGAAGCACTCGGTCAAGGAGGCCTTCTGCAAGAGGAAACTCTGGATTGTCTTTGAAAAGTGATGGCAATTGGGAGAGGTTCCTGAGGCCTAGAAGTACTCTGTGTCATTCCTATCTCCCAGAAAGGCACAAGGGAGGACCAGGACAACGGCAGGCTGGCCAGCCTCACCTCAGTCCCTGGACAGGGGAAGGAGCAACTCATCCTGGAAACCTTTTCCAGACAAATGAAAAACCTAGCCCATTTCCGTGTGCCTGTGCTCTTCTCTTTTTCTGGGCATGACTGTGTGTGTGTGTGAGGTGTTGTCCAGGAAACTTCAGCTTGCACCAAACCAAAATGGGCACACCAATCCAGCAGTGGCCTCTGCAGTGCCAAGGGAAGGGCAACGATCCCTGCCCTCAGCTTTCGGCAATGAGCTTGTGTTGGAAAGGAGGTTTTGAGATGAGCCACTCCAACCATGTATCCACCAAAGAGGTGCACATTCACCTGAGCAGGGGCTTGAGGCCTGTTTCCCACCCCATCAGGCAGAGCCTGTCCCAGCTGAGCCTCACAGGTCCTCAAGTGGGCCACCAGGAGATCACAGGTGAAGGTGAGAAGATTCTGGGGTTATGGGGTAGGGTAAGGTCTGGAGGTGGACGTGGAGGCAAACATCACAAGTTGCAACAAGGGAAATACCAGCTGTCTTTGTGGGTAGGGAAGTGACAAGGGGGCACAATGTAGTCCTGGACGAGCTGCCCAAGTGACAGTCGATAGGGGAAGTGTTCAGAAGTCAATGGGAGCCTTCTGAGGCACCTGGGAAGTTTGGTTTTCTCGGAGCAGGAGGTTGGCCCAGAGAACCTCCGGAAGTACCATCCATCCTAGTTATTCTGGGGTCTCATGGGCCCCTGAGCAGCCACTGAAGGGCAATGCCTTGGAGAGCAGCAGCAGCACAAAATGACATAGAAGCACCAGCCGTTTCAGGAAGAGTTCTAAAACCTGAGGAAATGACGTTGAAGGTGGCAGCACTCTGGGGCTAAGAGCTCTGGTATCCCTGGCACGCCTGAGACCAGGGTACCATGTCCACTGAATTCCACAGCAGGGTGTCTCACGTTTCCTGGAGTTCAGGGTTTTTCCAATGCCTTCCACATCAGGATGACTCCCAGGTGCTCTGGGAGACCAACACCTCTTTGTAGATTTAAATGTGTGGAACAGGCCACCTCTTCCCTGACGCAGAAAAAAGGGCCATGAGCCTTTGGTCTTGCGCACCTCCTCAAAAGCAGGCCAACCAGGCCTCTGGGCTCTGGGATGCCCTTGGTGAGCAAAACAGGTCAATTTGGGGCTGGGTCTCTCTCAGGGAAGAACACAGGCATCTCTTTGATCTCAAAACCCGGCTGTGATAGGGCCTGATGAGCGTAAGCAAAGTCCTCGTGTCTGTCACTCCTGCTCGCAAGGGGCTTCCCTCCAGCACATCATGGTCTTCCCTTGCCGTTGAGCTTTGCCACAACCCTGGAGAGGTGCATCTCTTCTCCCACATGGGATTGTGCAGTCCACACCTTCTGCCTGAATGTACCTACAGTCTGCTGTGTGTCTATTATGACCTGCGGCGGGAAATGGGTGTCACTATTAGCTTAAGTGCCTGCTCTGAAAGCACTTGAGAGCTGACTTGAGGTGCCATTCATGGTCTAATTTCTCCATGATCTCTGAACAAGCTTGTCAGGAAGAGGGCGAAGAGACAAAAGCAATGCCCATCATGCCAACACACTTAAAATCTCTGCACAGCTAGCCTGAGACCTCAGAGTCAACTGGACTTCTGAAGCTGGGACACAGATTAAATGTTTTGATGTTTGGCGGTATGAAGAGGTAGCAAGAGGTTTTGGATGAAAGAGGCAAGGTCTTAATCACCTGCAAGGCCTCGGCAAGCTGCAGCTACTAGGTGTTTAGATGCTTCATGTACAAGGAATGCTTGAGGCCCCGTGGGGCACAGGGACACAGCATAAAAGCCTGAGCTGCTCCAGGCCCTGCACCCTCCTCTCTTGCCTCCCTTTCTTCGAGGAACGAGGTAAGCCTGAGTCCACTGCAACTCTGCTGTCATGGTTGGCTACGCAGGTTGATCTTTGGGCTGCCTCAGCGTGGCCCTGCAATAGAAGTGTTTAAGGGCTGTGACCTCTTTCCCTTTTGATGGGGCTGTCTGGGGAAGAGCGGGGTTCTTTCTAGCAGAAGGGGGTCATTGGGGCTCAGCTGCAGGGAGGACTGACAATAACAATTCTGGCCTTTCGCAGATGGTCTCTAACCAAATGGCCAAGTACATCCAGTGCCTTCTTCAACGCAGCAATGTTTGCTCTGGAGATGGGGTACGATCAGTTAAACACACTGTGCTGGATCCTATCGCAAAAATGGGTCAGCCTTCCTGTGCTGTGCATCTCGGAGGGCACGATGAGGGCCGTGGGAGCTGTAGGCACAGTGTGTGTTTTTAAGAGGTGATTTCTGAGACAACTCTTCAATTCAGCCCATTTGTGCTGGGATAATGGCACCAATCTTCATCAGTGCTATTGCATTAGGAAATGCAGGAGGAGATCCTGGTGGAATCAGCAGCCAGTTAGTCACATCTTTGCTCCCAGCCCTGCAAATCCAGCCTTAAGCTCTCATGTCATGCCTTGCCTGTTGTGCGTGTTAGCAAGATCAGGTGTAGGCCCTTTCTGGACATGGAGCCAGGAATAGAGCTGGAGGGCAGGAAAGTGTATCCGCAGAGAGAGCTGAGGCAATGATAGACAGACGTACAGGGTGGTCTGTGTTTCCTTCCTGCTCTGTGTTTCAGCTTTTCCTCCCACACCGAGAGATGTCTTGCTTCAGATCCTGTCCCCCAACACCCTGCGACACCTGTGGCCCCACCCCACTTGCAAGCAGCTGCAGTGAGCCCTGTGTGGCCCGCTGCGCCGACTCGACGGTGGCCATCGAGGCCTCGCCGGTGGTGGTGACCCTGCCGGGCCCCATCCTCACCTCTTTCCCCCAGAGCACAGCCGTGGGATCCTCTCTGTCAGCTGCTGTTGGGAGCTCCCTCAGCGCCGGGGGGGTTCCCATCTCTTCTGGGGGCTCCCTTGGTCTGGGGGGCTCGGGGCTGTGTCTGCCTCTGCCCCGCTGCCATCTGAACTGCTGAAGACGATGGATCGTCCCCTCGGGCGCAGGAAGGCAGACGGGCACTCTGCAGCAGGAGCGTGGCCACGGCTTGCAGACGGGCTGGGTGTCCTCGTCCCACCTGGCAGGAGGGACCTGTGCCCGCTGCTCCTCGCTGCATGGCAGGCCTTGCCGTGCCTCCTCTGCCTCTGGGCTGCTTGGGAAAGGGCTCCTTCTCTTCTGCTGTGCTGAACCTCCTGCTGATGGGGGGAGGGTGCTGGGCTTAGGGACTGCTCTTGAGGGGCTGGGCTTGCCACCAGGTAGAGCAGAATGGGAACAGGCAAGCGCTTTGTGTGGAGCTTGTCCTTGGGAAATGGGCCCTTCTCTGTGCCTCCCTGAACCCTGCAGACGTGTTTCCTGGTCTCTGTTCTGTGCTCCTGCATTTGCTCCTTCTCATTAAAGGCTTTGTGTAGCACAGCTGGACACTCGTGTCTGTTTGTTCTCCTCCTCCCTCAATAAGCCACCCGCTCTGTAGGGAAGAGGGAGAATCCGTCCTCTCCCATGGCAGCAAATATAACCCCAAGCACGGGGCACTGCCAGTTCTGAGTGGAGCTCCTTTGACTTAATTGTAGAGCACAGAAAATAAGCATGCAGGCAAGAGAAAGACCAAGAGCCACAGAGACATGGAGAGGGCAAGCAGCAATGGACAGGGCTGGAAATACATGTAATGCCACACACAGTAACCCTGTGATGGTGGTCAAACATGCCCATTCCTCTGAAATTTGCTTTTCTCCAGGACGCTTCTACAGATTATACACCACTTCTGAATGAAATTGTGCTTCGATGCAATGCCATGCTGCTGCTGCCTGCCACAGCGTTGGACTTTTCGTGGCTTCTCAAGGTCCCATGAGGCTCAGCGCACCCCAGAACAATGAGGGTTAGAAGGGACCTTTGGAAGTCCTATGGACCGACGTCCTGCTCCAAGCTGACCCAACTTCCCAGTTACCTCAAAAAGCTCTGGGCTTTTTTGCATCGGCTTCTGAATACTGTCACTGTCAGAGAAGTCGCTGCCTCCTGGGCAGCTCTTCCAGGACCGCACTGCACCCCTCCTCACATTTTTTCCCGAAAAGACAAGCTGGCATTAGCCTTGTGGTAACTTGTGAGTACTGTAGGTCGTAGTGGTTAGTCAAGTCGTGTTGTACCTGAACTTTTGAAGGGTGTACAAACCTCGTGTAAAACTCCCTTCAAAATGCCCTAAGGTGGCCGGGACACCTCATGCACACGCATACGTATTCACTCTCGTAAGTCTATACATTGCATCCTAGCCTCCCTCCATGCTCAGCGTGGGCTAGCTGTGAATATTCGTGGCACAGGACTCTAATCCTTACCTGTTCCTTGGCTAAAATCTGCCTTGTGCAGCTCCTGGTTTTGGTGGAGGATGATTGCTTTGGTGGATCCCCATGCCAGCTGGCCCAGCGCGGGTCCCATCCCTGTTCCCCACACCAAATCCCTCAGCAGCGATCTGTCACCTCCAGATCACTGACCACTTGGGGCAACTGCAGTCAGTCGTAGAGGGGGAACTGTCACCCCGGATAAGAAGTGGCTGGTGCCCGGCCCTCCACTTCTGGCAAAACAGGTCCCTCGGCCTCACCCCCCAGGCATGCAGCCAGCTGCCCCATTTCCCGTCCCTGCCATATGGTCCGTTGGGAATGCCTGCCAGTACCAGCCACCCCTTCCCGTTTCCCTGCGAGTACATCTGACCAGGACATGCCTTCCCCCACATACACGGGGGCACCATTTCCTTTCCGCTGCCATTTCATGTCGGGGAGCTGGCATTTAATACAATGACCAACATGCTTTCATGCTGCTCTGTGATTGGCTGACAGCCATTTCTTGACCCATACAAGACTGCATAGCCACCTGCCCTCACGCAGACCTGTGGTTGGCTGTCAGGACCAGACGACCTGACCCGTGTACCAGAAGCACGTCAGGCAAGGAAGCCCCCACTCACCAAATACAGGGAAGAGGCAACTTTTGTCAGCGCCATTCCCCACGGGTTCTCCTGTGGCTTTGTCATTGCCTGACGGCCATTTTTGACATTGTCATGCCCGCAGGTTCTCAGATCTCCCTCTGATGGACTGCCCGCTGCCTTTGGACCAAGAAGTGTTGGGCTATAAACCGATGTAACGGGCAGTGGTATCCACTATGGCATGAGCACAAGCAGCTAGTGCAAGAGCTATCCCTGTGGATGGCCCATCACCTGCAGAGCCAGAGGTGACCTCACAGCCAACATCCAAGCAATCTTCTGCCTTCTGGCCCATCAGGTACTCAGGGAGCAGGGAGCTCACCTGCAGATACCCATGCCGTCTTCCTGCTGACAGCTCATGAAGCGCTCGGACTAGGAGGAGTTCTGGAAGAGGCCACTCTCGAGTTAAAGATACTGCCCCGATGTAGATTGCTAGGGTCTGGCGGCCGGAAGATATCGCGCTGTACGGAAAGTTAGGGCCCTTCTCCTGAAAGCTAATAGCGTTTAATTTATGATGCAAGCAGACGGAAGTGAGGTTATAAACCTAAGCTATATAACGCCGTGTCACACACTAATAAACGCCATTTGCCGTCTACCACATTGGTGTCAGCGAGCTGATGGCCCGAGCGGCCTGGGGTTGGTCGCCGTGCCGTTCCTGAACCAGGTCGCCACGCCTGCGAAGGCAACATGTGGTGCTGAAACCCGGGAATCGTCGCCTGGACGGGTGAACAGCGGCCGGAGCGGCAGGACCAGCCCGGCGGGGAGGACGCTCCCGGACCAACAAGGAGGGTGGAAGCCCTTGTGAAGGTCATATCACAATTACATAAGCAGTGGGGTA
Organism: Phaethon aethereus; assembly: GCF_964289735.1. Lineage (NCBI taxonomy): Eukaryota > Metazoa > Chordata > Aves > Phaethontiformes > Phaethontidae > Phaethon > Phaethon aethereus. The sequence goes on along the minus strand of NC_138588.1, from coordinate 23,960,975 downwards.
TTGATTGTAAACCCAAAGATTTTACTCTCGCAGTTGCGAGACTTTTGCAAATTGGGGTCATTGCCCAGCCGGTGGATATTCTCCACCCTGAAGTGTGGGATAAATGCACTAAAGCGTTAGCCGAAGAGACGATGTCCTCGGGTCGTGGGAAAAACCTTAAGTCGTGGGGGAAAGTCGTACAGGCCCTGCAGAAGGCTATACAAGAACAGGACACCTGGAGGGCGGCAAAGAACTGTTTGTTGGTCACCCAGAAATTGGGAGTCGGGGCAGCCATGCAGACTTTGCACCCCCTAGACGATGACGATTCTACTGAGCCTAAAGATCTGCAAAAGGGCGACACGTCCCCTCAATTCCCGAACCCCGATCCGCTTACGGACGGACAGAAACGAGCTAAATTCTTCTGGGGTAAGCTAGCCGAGGAGGCCAGGGGCGCCGCCGAGAAATCAGAGTCTGAGGAAGTCTGGGCTACACCACCGCCCTATACGCCCCAAGATGGCGCCGAGCAAGAAGGCAAAGGGCGGGGCGAGGATGCCCTTAGTGGGAACAGGGAAGAAGCGTTAGCGTTAACAAGCGCACACAAACGTGAAGGGGAGGAGAACGTGAAAAAGAAAGGTGATGAGAGTGACCGGGAAGGGGAGGAGAACGAGAAAAAGAGAGGTGATGAGGGTGACCGGGAAGGTGAGGAGAGCACGAGCGAAGGGCGGAAAGCCAATCAGAGCGGCCATCCGAAAAAATGCGCTGATAAGACAAACACCCCGCCGAGCAGAGGGCAGGATGAATTGAGAGGGCGGGAACGGCCCGCCCGCAAGGGAAGCGGGCGGGGCCGGAGCCCAACAAAAAGGTACTGCAAACCGGAAGTAACCAGTCAGTCGAGTTCCGACTCTGGATCAGACACTAGCTGGGACGAGTGGCTCACAACCGATTCAAACTCAGAGAAGGAGGAAACAGAGATAAATAAAGTCAAGAGCCAAAATATTCCCATCCAAATTAAAGAGGAACCGCGAAGGGGAGAAATCCCTCTCACGGACTGGAGGAAAATAAAGATTGCGTGTGCCGACTGGGCCCCATCGGCTGCGCTAGCGTTCCCGGTCCGGGTGACAGATGGGGGACAGAGGGTCCACTCACCAATAAACCCTAAAGATATACAAGCGATTGTTAAGGCAGTTGCGGATAAAGGGCTTAATTCTGCCATGGTCTCCACCCTCATAGATGGTGTCTTTGGGGGAGACGATATGCTCCCGTTCGATATAAAACAAACTTGTAGATTGATCTTCGACGGGGCAGGGATGATTGTTTTTAAACAGGAATGGGAGGACAACTGTGCGAAACAACTAGCCCGAATAACCGGGGCAGATCACCCGCTACATGGCTCCAGCCTGCAGCGGCTGATGGGTACAGACCCAACAATGATTACCCCCCAGGCGCAGGCCCAGGGCCTGCGGGCCCATGAAGTAATGACAACTACTCGTGCAGCCAGAGAAGCTATTCGCACAGCCTCTAGAGTTATTGTCAAGCCATCGCCATGGTCCACAATAAAACAAAATGAAAATGAGAGCTTTACGCAATTCGTGGATCGCCTCCAGGCAGCGGTCGACTCCTTGACCCTGCCCGCGGATGCGAAGGGCCCGGTTGTTGCAGATTGCTTACGTCAGCAGTGCAATTCGACAACCAAGGAAATCCTACGGTCACTGCCAGTGGGGTCAAGCATCGCGGACATGATTAAGCATGTCATGAAGGAAGAGCATCTAGCCCCGATCCAGGTGGCTGTTCGTGCTGCAATAGCTAATGTGATGACATGTTTTAAATGTGGCCAGGCGGGCCACGTTGTAGCAAACTGCCCTCGGTCGGGGGTTCCACCAACAGCGCTTCCCCCGTGCCAGAACCGACCCAGAGGACCGTGTTGGGCCTGCAGAAAGAAAGGACATTTTGCTAAAGAATGTAGATCTAAAACTCAGGGAAACGGGAGGGGGAGAGGATGCCTGGGCCGCGCACAGCCCTCTCCCACTTGGGACACCAGGCAGCCCAACTACGCCAACCCCAAATGGGGCGAAGCGCTCCCGAACCCGCTACCCCCTCGAGAAGTGACCAACTTTACGATTCAACCGACGATCCAGCCGAACCTGTCCCTACCTCAGGGACAGCAAGGACCACCCTCTGCGGGCGAGACCCCAGGGTGGCCCTGGCAGTAAAGTGTGATAACCCGCCAGTGGTGTGGGGGGACCTGTTCCCTCTATAATACCTTAAATGACACCACCATTAGTGTCCCCTTTTTAATCGATACTGGAGCAGATGTTACAGTTATCCCTGAGACGAACTGGCCCCCGCATTGGAAATTGGAAGACGCCCCCATGGTGGGCGGAGTCAGGGGATTAACCCGAGCTCGAAAGAGTGTTCAATTAGTAGCAATTATGCTCCACACTGAAAAAGGGCCGGAGAAAACCATTACCCTCTTCCCATATGTCATGTCAGGAGTCCCACCCCTGTTGGGAAGGGACGCCCTAACCCTATTAAAAGCCAGGGTGACAAATTTACCGTAAGGGCCACTGCCGCATACCCACTCCCACCAATTAGACTGACGTGGAAATCATCCGACCCAGAGTGGGTCAAGCAGTGGCCCCTGTCAAAGCCTCGAATGGACGCTCTTCTTGAGCTAGTCGACCGCGAACTACAACGAGGTCATATAGAGCCTTCTACTAGCCCATGGAACACCCCAGTTTTTGTAATACCCAAACGAACGGGCGAGGGGTTTCACCTCCTCCATGACCTGCGTGAAGTAAATAAAAGAATCCAACCAATGGGCCCCGTCCAAACGCTGTTACCCATGAACTCTATGATACCGAAAGGACAACCTTGTGCCGTCCTTGATATTAGAGACTGTTTCTTTTCGATAACCCTACATGAAGAAGACAAAGAGCGGTTTGCTTTTTCTGTCGTGTTCCCAAACAGCCAACGCCCCAACCTACGCTTCCAGTGGAAAGTGCTGCCTCAGGGAATGATCAACTCGCCTACCATCTGCCAAATTACAGTGGATCGGGCGCTGACACCGATTCGGCGTAGTGACCCGACCGCGACTATCATCCAATATATGGATGATATCTTGATCGCCGCGCCGTCGGGAAGTCAGGTGGACCAGCTAGTATCAACAGTTTCGGAAACCTTAAAAACAAATGGGTTCGAGATCGCGAGCGCAAAAGTTAAAAGAGGACCATGTGTGAGCTTTTTGGGAGTGGAGATCACAAGTTCCTACGTAACCCCACCCCAAGTAAAGATCCGTCGGAACATCAAAACGCTCCATGATATGCAGCAGTTAGTGGGGTCCTTACAATGGCTCCGCAACATTGTCCTGATCCCTCCCGAGATCATGGCCCCCCGTATGACCTTCTGAAGGGAAAGAACCCATGGGAACAAAAAACTCTGACGATGGAAGCAATAGGCTCTCTTGACTTTATCGAGCAACAGGTATCGTCAAGCACGCTCACCAGGTGGGACCCAGATATACCACTCGATCTGTATGTACATTTCACGGAGGGAGGGGGAGTAGGGGCACTAGCCCAGGGACCTCCTGAAAAAGCTCAACCAATACAATGGATAGTCCTGGGAAAACCGTCACGTGCATTCTCTCCAAGAGTCGAGTGCCTCGGTAGCCTCATTATGAAAGGCAGAAAACTCGCCCTAAGACACCTAGGCATCGAACCCGCCAGGATATACCTACCCTTCCGCAAACAGCTCCCAACGCTATCAGTGGCGATGTCAGAGTATCTAGCTATAGCTCTCGTCGGATTTGGCGGAGAAGTCCGGTATGCTACAAAACCCCCCTGGGCTCAAATGCTGGCAATTGTCAACATCGACCTCCCAAGGAAGATCATGGATCGGCCCCAACAGGGACCAACGGTCTTCACAGATGCATCCTCAGCGACCTCAACCGCAGCGGCAGTATGGCAATTGGGAGGAGAATGGCACTGCATTAAAACGACCGATCATGCGCTTTCAGTCCAGCAGCTAGAAGCGATGGCCGTAGTACTAGCATATGGACTGTTCCCAATGGAACACCTCAACATAGTGACCGATTCGATGTTCGTGGCTAAGCTTTGCTTAGCCATGTCGGGACCTGGCGTGTCAACATCCACAACAGCTATCATGCTGGAAGAAGCACTTTTTTCCAGAAAGGGCACAATATCGGTCATCCACGTCAACAGCCATGACCCAATCAAAGGGTTTTTCCAAACCGGCAATGACAAAGCAGACGCTGCTGCAAAAGGGGTGTGGACGCTAAGAGAAGCCCGCCAGCTACACGAGTCTCTCCACATCGGAGCTAAAGCGCTAGCAAAGAAATGCGGGATCTCGGTCACTGATGCGAAACACATAGTAGCCACGTGTCCCCATTGCCAGAAAGCACCACGGTGGTCCAGTGGAGTCAACCCCAGAGGCCTTAAGGCCTCCGAAGTGTGGCAGACGGATTTTACGCTCTGTCAGTTGCTGAAACCTCGAGCGTGGCTAGCAGTAACCGTAGATACATATAGCGGAATGATCGTAGCCACACAACACCTCAAAACCGACTCCAAAGCGACCATCCAACATTGGTTGACAGTCATGGCATGGCTTGACATCCCTAATCAGATCAAACTAGACAACGGCCCAAACTTCGCCTCCAAATCAGTCCAGGCATTTGCTTTGAAATGGGGTATCACCTTAACACACGGTATTCCTTATAACAGCACAGGTCAAGCTATAGTCGAACAAGCAAATCAAACTCTGAAATCTAAATTAGAGGTGTTGGCAAAAACAGAAGGTTTTGCCAACGCCGTTCCCCCGGGAGACCAAGCATGCCTGCTAGCGACCACTCTTTTAGCACTAAATCAATTCCCCAGGGGAGGAAAGGTGAATAGCCCCACCCAAAAACATTGGGCCGCTCAAGCGCTAGAAGAAGGCCCGTTAGTTATAATCAAAAATGAGCTGGGAGAATGGGAACAAGGGTGGAGGCTAGTCCTTACAGGGCGAGGGTATGCCGCAGTTAAAAAAGATGGAAAAGTTAAGTGGTGTCCGCTTAAGTCTATTAAACCGGACCTTCAGAATAAAGCTAATGAAAACTGTGAGTTTTTGTCCACAGGACCGGATTATCGGACGTCCTTGTAACCCGTACACCCCGGTGGCGAGAGAGGACGATAAGCCGACAAGCATCCTGTCCGTACCTGGGAGCTCCACACCGGTGGAATCCAAACAGCAGCGACCTAACCTCCAGAGGGGGAAGCTATGATGTCTTTGTGTGATCTTGATTTTAGGGCTCGTCACTATAGGGCAAGCAGTATCAGAACACCATCCCCATCGGCCATTTAAATGGTCCCTCCTTCGATTCGATGATCAGCAAGTTATCGCAACCCAAATTACATCAGATGCGCCAAGTTTTAATGCCTCTCTGTGTCAGCTTGTCCCGAGAGACCGATGCTGGAGATACCTAGGATTTTATATGTGTCCCAGCTCGAACCCGGGGAAGAGTTATTGCAACTACCCTAACCAATATTACTGTAGCTATTGGGGATGTGAGACCATAGCCCCTGCTTAGATACCGGGTAGTGGTAGAGACAAATACCTAAAAGTCCAGTGGGGTCCATATAAGTGCATTCCACCACTTGCATGGCGAGGACGCGGAAATTGTCAGTATCTCTTCTTAAATGTTACTGAGCCCCAAGAAGACAGTTGGTTACTTGGGAAAATGTGGGGGATAAGGTACACAGAACCAGGGACAGACAAAGGTGGTTTAATCCTCATAAAAAAGATTATCCCGAATGATCCGCTGCCAGTAGGCCCCAACCAAGCAATCGGGCCTAACCCGGTTCTTATCCCGAAAATACCTGACCCAACAATACCTACACCATTACCACATAATATTATAGCTAGTACCAAAGTTACCGCACCCAGAGCAACACACACCACCGAAACTCCCAATCAAAATTCTCTCTGGAAAATGATGCAAGCTAGCTATCAACTACTGAACAAAACTAACCCAAATCTTACGGAGCATTGTTGGCTGTGCTACGGAATAAGACCACCCTTTTATGAGGCTGTAGGAGTAAGTGACATACCCAGATGAGTAAATGGCTCAAATCCAGCCCAGTGTATATGGGACACAGAAAAGCAAGGAATTACATTAGCGCGGGTGGTGGGAAGTGGCGTGTGCGTAGGTAAAGTCCCAAAGCACAAAAAACAACTATGTGCTAGCAAGACACAAGATAAACCCCCTGCAAAGTGGTTAATACCGGCCAGCAATACCAAGTGGGTTTGTTCCACTATGGGAGTTACACCTTGTCTATCGTTGGAAAAATTTGATAAATCCTCAGAATATTGTGTCCAGGTAACTATAGTCCCCAAAATCTTTTACCATACCGAAGACTTTGTCTACGACTCACAGATTACCCCGGAACATCACCTGTCAAAATGAGAACCCCTTACAGCACTAACAATAGCTACTCTAATGATCATAGGAGGTGCGGGAATAGGTACAGGAGTAGCATCCTTGGTGCAACAGAACAAAGAACTTAGCGCCCTGAGGGTGGCAGTAGATGAGGACCTGGCTAGAATCGAACAATCAATAAGTGCATTGGAACAATCAATTAGATCACTATCTGAGGTAGTGTTGCAAAATTGAAGAGGGTTAGACTTGATGTTCTTGCAACAAGGGGGAGTGTGCGCTGCACTAAGGGAAGAATGTGTATATGCGGACCACACCGGAATAGTGAGGGACACTATGACCAAATTACGAGAGGGATTAGAGAAACGAAAAAGGGAACGAGAGGCACAACAAGATTGGCTTACATCGTTGTTTACCCATTCACCATGGCTGACCACTCTGATATCTACCTTGACAGGGCCGATCGTAATTATCATGATAGCATTGATCTTTGGACCCTGTATATTGAACAGACTCGCATCGTTTGTTAAGAGCCGACTAGAGAAGGTCAACATCATGTTGATAGAACGCCAACAGCTGCTTTAAGAATGTTCTTGTTCAAAATTTCCTTTAACTATCCCCAGTTATACCCCGTTGCTCCCAGGTGCTCCCCAGTCACCTCTTGACATGCCTTGTGTTTTCTATTCAAGTTCGTAACATGTATATATTTTTTAACATTATTATAACGCACAGAGTAAGAGTAGGATGCATTTAGTATGTTTCCTATCCAAGGTTACGAGATATATATTCTTTAAGATTGCTATATTTTAACCAATTTAATTTATTAATTTAAAAGTAATTTAATTATTGTTAATATTAATTATGATAATTAATAATAATTTATTTATTATAATAAATTAATTTAATTAATTTAATTACGCATAGGGAGGGGGGAAATGTAGATAGCTAGGGTCTGGCGGCTGGAAGATATCGCGCTGTACGGAAAGTTAGGGCCCCTCTACTGAAAGCCAATAGCGTTTAATTTATGATGCAAGCAGACGGAAGTGAGGTTATAAACCTAAGCTATATAACGCCGTGTCACACACTAATAAACGCCACTTGCTGTCTACCACATTGGTGTCAGCGAACTGATGGCCTGAGCGGCCTGGGGTTGGTCGCCGTGCTGTTCCTGAACCAGGTTGCCACGCCTGCGAAGGCAACACCCCAACAGGGAGGGAGAAACTCATCCTGAAGCTGCCTGACGGGAAGAGAGGAACATCTGTGTCCCCAGGGCACCCACTGCCTTTTGAGAGGAGTGCTGCCTGCTGCTCCAGAGCCACGGGTATGCCTTGCTGAGGGTCGCTTTGGGAGTGCTGACTTCTAAGGCGGCAAAGGAGAGAGAAGGGGCTGAGGGAGTGGAAGGCCTGTGGCCACGGGTGCCGAGAGAGCTGCAGTGCAGCAGTGCAGGCTAAAACTGCCTGCAAGAAGCAAGGGAGAGGCAGCGGCTTGTCAGGAGGGGGACACAGAAAAAGCAAATAGCAGAGGATGGTTTCGATCCATCGACCCCTGGGTTATGGGCCCAGCACGCTTCCGCTGCACCACTCTGCTCCCCCCAGCACCTCAGCTGGCAGCTCCCAGAGCCCGGCCTCAGGCTCCCTGGCACTGCCAGCACCAGTGCTTGTGCTCCCATTCCCCTTCCCTTCCTCTTACCTGGGCGCCCATGACCAGCCACGAAAAATCTCTCCCTGGAAAGTTCATCTGCTTTGCGCCTGCGGTGGGTAGCGCAAGGACCTTGCTTTGCCCTTCACCCCACATTTCCTGCCCGTAACCCAGGGTGGGGACTTTCTCTTTGACCACTTGGGCTGGCTTTGCAGGCGCTGAAGGAAACCCCGGAGCGAGGGGGCACCTTGTTGCTTTGCAGGGCGCAGAGGAGCTGCTCAGAAATACAGCTCCCAGGGGGCTGAGGAACTGTGCTCAGTGTAAAAATCGGTTCTTTGCCTGCTCTGGAGGGAGACAAGGACACTTAGCATAGAATTACCACGGGAAATAATTCTGCTATTTTAGCTGTGCACATAGTGGTGCTCCAACAGCACGCATGGCGGACCAGTGCAGGACCCGGCACTTCGTCTTGTTGGACCTCATACAGGGGGCCTTGGCCCGTCAGCCCAGCCTGTCCAGATCCCTCTGTAGAGCCTTCCTGCTCTCAAGCAGATCAACACTCCCGCCCAACTTGGTGGTATCTGCAAACTTCTTGAGGACGCACTCGATCGCCCGAGGGAGCTGGTGGAGGATCTTGCCAAGGCACTCTCTAGTATTTATCAGCAGTCCTGGCAAACAGGGGTGGTCCCAGACGACTGGAGGCTTGACAGTGTGATGCCCGTCTACAAGAAACACCACAAGGAGGATCCAGGGAACTACAGGCCTGTCAGCCTGACCTCGGTACCAGCAAAGATTATGGAGAGGTTCATCTTGAGGGTGCTCACAGGGCATATGGAGGACAACCGAGGGATCAGGTCTAGCCAGCACAGGATCAAGAAAGGCAGGTCGTGCTGGACCAACCTGATCTCCTTCTATGACCAGGTGACATGCCTAGTGGATGTTGTCTACCTGGACTTTAGGAAAGCCCTTGACACCATCACCCACAGCATTCTCCTGGAGAAACTGGTGGCTCGTGGCTTAGACGGGTGTACTCTTTCCTGGGTAAAAAACTGGCTGGACGGACAAGCCCAGACAGTTGTCTTGAATGGAGCTAAGTCCAGTTGGCGGCCGGTCACAAGCGGCATTCCCCAGGGCTCAGTTTTGGGGCTGGTCTTATTTAATATCTGTATCGCTGTTATGGATGAGGGGATCGAGTGGTCCCACAGTAAGTTTGCAGATGACACCAAGTTGGGCAGGAATGTTGATCAGTTTGAGGGCAGGAAGGCTCTGCAGAGTGATCTGGACAGGCTGGATTGATGGTCAATTTTATGAGGCTTGATAAGGCCAAATGCCAGGTCCGGCACTCGGGTCACAGCAACCCCATGCAACGCTACAGGCTTGCGGAAGAGTGGCTGGAAAGCTGCCTGGCAGAAAAGGACCTGGGGGTGCTGGTTGACAGCCGGCTGAACATGAGGCGGCAGTGTGCTCAGGTGGCCAAGAAGGCCAGCAACATCCTGGCCTGTATCAGAAATAGTGTGGCCAGCAGGAGTAGGGAAGTGATTGTGGCCCTGTACTCGGCACCAGTGAGGCCACATCTCGAATCCTGTGTTCAGTTTTGGGCCCCTTGCTACGAGAAAGAAACTGAGGTGCTGTAGCATGTCCAGAGAAGACTAACAAAGCTGGTGAAGGGTCTAGAGCACAGCTTCTGTGAGGGAGGCTGAGGGAAGGCTTTATCGCTCTCTACAACTACCTGAAAGGAGGTTGTGGTGAGGTGAGTGTTGGTCTCTCCTCCCAGGTAACGAGCGATACGACGAGAGGAAACAGCCTCAAGTTGCACCAGGGGAGCTTTAGACTACATATCAGGAAAAGAGTCTTTACTGAGAGAGTGGTCAAATGCTGGAAAAGGCTGCCCAGGGAGGTGGTGGAGTCACCATTACTAGACATGTTCAAAAAATTTGTGGACGTGGCAGTTTGGGACATGGTTTAGTGAGCATGGTGGTGTTGGGTTAGTGGTTGAACTTGCTGATCTTAAAGGTCTTTTCCAACCTTAATGATTCTGTCACTCTGAAATTATGTGTTTCTGGGGCTGAGACAGCATTTCTCCAGGCAATGGAGGGTGTTCCTGGGGCTCTGCGAGTCTCACCCAGCACTGGAGGAGAAAGGTTTCTGGGCCAGTGGGTTGTGTGGGCCGGAGCAGGCAGGTTCCTTGCTCAGCGCTTTTTGTCCTTGGTTTTCTACCTGGAAGCACTGCCTGCTGGGGCTGCTGTGATCCCCATCCTGTTTGCTTCCCCAAGGCCATGGCAAATGTTCCTTCCCCTGAAGCCTCCGATGCTGGTCCTCCCTGTGGGGCACTGCAGAGACGACACTCTGTGCCCCCTTTACAGGCTTCAGAGCTGTAGCCCGGAGCTCCCCAGCCCCTGGGAGCTGCAGTCCAGGCCAGGCTGGCTCACACAGGAGGCCAGGCCACTCCTGGCTCCTGCACTCCCAAGCTCTTTCTGGCTGAGGGCAGGCCTCAGCCAGCCAGGGAGCCGCCTTGACACAGTGGAAACCCCTCACCTGGTATACTCCCAGCTGAGCACACCCAGCTCCCTCATCATCTCCCTCAGTCACAACACACTGGGACACACAGCAAGAGCTAATGAACAGGCTGGAGAGCTGAGCAGCAAGAGCCAGCCCTCAGGGAAAGAGAAGGCATGCAAGAGAGTGGAGCCTGTCAGGAGTGGGACTCGAACCCACGTCTCCCAGGGAGACTGCAACCTGAATGCAGCGCCTTAGACCGCTCGGGCATCCAGACCACCTGAATCTACTGGTGCTGGTGCTGCTGGTGCTGGTTTTGCTGCTGGTACTGGTGCTGCTGCTGGTACTGGAGCTGCTGCTGCTGCTGCTCTCGCTGCCACCCCCAGAGACAGGCCACCTCAGCCAGCCTCTTCCTGGCACTGCTGCAGGCCAAGCTGCCTCCTGGGAACACCCTTGCCCTGCACCCACCAAGGGCTGCTGACAGGCCACCGCAGCTCCTGCGCGCACATCAGACCGTACAGCACCCAGCACAGGGGCACCTCCTCCCGACACCAAGGCAACCCTTCACGGCAGCAACCAAAGGACCCGTCAGCAAATCATGGCTCTGCAAAGGCCACCATCTCGTCAAGGGGCCCCAGGCACAAGTCCGCCTTTCCCAGCACATCCTCCATTCGCTCCAGAGCCTCAGCGTGTGGCAAGCCAAGCACTTGGCCTGCAATGCTGCCTCACGCCTGCTTCCTGGGGCAACAAGGCTGCTTCCTTCTTCCCCGCTCACGGCCGGGAAGGCTGGGCAAGGAGGGCTCTGCCGCACCTTCCCCTGGGGGAATGCTGTGCCGGTCTCAAGGAGCCAGTGTGTGCCAAAGGGGCTGGAGAGTCGAGGCAAAAGTACAGAAGATTTCGCCAAGTACTGAGCAACGACGGCGCCCCAGAGCCTGTGGGGAAGAGGCTCGCTCCCTGCCCATGGCGCAAAGGAAGCAGGGCACAGCTCTCGCTGGGACCCATTGCTTCATGGAAGGAGCTGGACTGCAAGGCATTGCAGGAAGCCCCTAGTCCCAGTGCCTGCTCAGAGCAGGGCCACCCCCAAAGCCAGAGCAGGCGGCTCCGTGAGCGTGGAGACGGCCAAAGGTGTCTGGGCATGTGCTGCAGTGCTGCAGAATCTCTGCGTGGTCCCAAGCAGGCCCTGCAGCCTGCTGCTGCCAGGTGGGCAAAGGCATTGGTGGAGCCCGGCTGAAGAAAAGCTCGTCTGCGTTGGCCAGGAATCGAACCCGGGTCAACTGCTTGGAAGGCAGCTATGCTCACCACTATACCACCAACGCCGCGCGCTGCACGCCCGCCTCCTGCTCCTCCAGCCCGGAGCCTGGCCTCCCTCCTGCTCCTCCCCTCCCCAACCTCGCCTGCTTCCCGCGCTTGCGCCTCGCAAACGCGCCTGTCTCCTGCTCCTCCGCCTCACAGGCTGCAAGGCCTCCTCCTCACAGCCCCCTGCGCACACACGCACGCCCTCAACCTGCTGCCACGTCTCTCTGCTGCTCTGCTGCCGACGGAAACTCAAGGTGCTGGGCGCTGCGAATGGTGACGCTCCCCACCTGCGTCCACGCACGGGACAGCTCTGCACGTGCGCAGCAACTGTGTGTGCGTTTCTCTCGAGGTACTGCGGCTTCTGTGAGCACAGACAAATGCCCACCCAGCTGCTCGCTCCTTTCCCCACCTTCACAGGGCTGCAGGGCACTGAGAAGACCACGAGAAATCTCATGGGGCAAGATAAACCCAAGAACATGTCTTAGCAAGAATGGTGGTGGGCAAATCACGCTTGATTTGGGAAAAATTATTTTTTTGCCAGCTAAAACAGACCCACGTAGTGAGAAACAAAAAGACAAACAGAAAGCACTGCCTTTCCTCTCCCCTGCCCCAGGCTCAACTTCACTCCTTCACACCACACTGCTTTAGCTGCCCCGTGTTAAGGCACAAGCTGCTGCCCAGGCTTTCACACACCAGTCAAGGAGTCACACACTCACCACCCGAGACTTTACTGCTACAACCAGAGTCCCTTCGCAGCGGGAGACTCCGGTGAGCTGATGGGTGTCAGGAGGGCTCTGGGCAACCGGAGCTGGTAGAGCCTCTTGGTGAGGGTGAGGGAGCGTGAGTGTGGCAGGATCTGAGGTCCATGAGGTCTCTTCCCTCCTTTGTGAGCAATGAGGGCCATGTTGTGCAGGCTTTCTTGGGAGGTGGGCTGCTGTAGTTTCAGGTGTAGGGAAGACAGCTGGTGGGGCTGTTCTGCTTGGGACATCAGGTGAGATCAGGCTCTTGAGCTCTGCTCAAGAACCAACAACAGTGGACCTCTTTCCATGGCTCATACTCAGCGCTGGTCCATTCTCTTCCCCAACTTGCCTACCTGGTCAATGGGAGCAGCATTTCCCATCCATGGCAGAATTGCTGGGAGGTGGGAGAGGACAAGTGCTGTAGGCAAGGGGGTTTTACTGCCTCCCTGGGCGCCAGATACAGTATGGAGCGACGGGTCCCTCGGCTGCAGCGTGGTCACTTGCAGGCATCTCAAAAGGAGACTGCGCCCCGTAGTTGGCAGGATTCGAACCTGCGCGGGGAAACCCCAATGGATTTCTAGTCCATCGCCTTCACCACTCGGCCACAACTACCTTTTCCTGCTGGGAACACATTCGAGCAAGACAGAAAGCACCAGCCCCAAAATTCATGCACCTGGCGCAGCAATGACTGGTCAGAGGATTAGGTGGCGCGTCACTGCGGAGAGTAATGCATCATCTGTGAGACTTAAACAGCGACACAGGATTTTCCTTTGTCCTTGTCTGCACGCTTGCATGCAGGAGCCCTTGGTGTACTGTTGAGGAGCTTGAGTGCTCTTTTTCCCCCAAAAGAACAGTGAGTAGCAAGGTGCATCACCAAAAGCAAAGGAGGCACAAACCTGACTTCCAAATGCCAGGACTCTGGCTGAGATTCAGGCTGCGAAAGGCAACTTGTCTCTACATGTTTCTGAAGGCGTCCTCCACAACTCTGCTGAGCACACGTGTCCATTCTGTCCTGCCACCTCAGGAAGTGGTGTCATCTCAGCCCAGTTCGAATGCCTTCTGCCAGGAGCACTGAGGGAAGGCAGGGAAAGGTCCCTGCTTGCTGAGCATACGTGCAAGACCCACACTGGCAGAAGAAATGAGATCAGCTCGTGAACGCTTTCAGTGGCGATGTAACCAAGGTGGTAGGGAATTAAAATAAAATAGGGTTAGAAAATAGGTTTGTGAATTTGTAGCAAGTTGTAACTATAAGAACATTATGCACCAGCAATGCTGCTCGAGAACCCACCTAACCCTTCCCATCTTGATTTAATTATCGAGGAGTGGAGTGTAACATTGTGATCATGGTATTATGTTTTGTTCTATAACAAGTAGCTAGAAAGAAAGAACACCTTGGTCAGCTCTACGCTCAGGTGGGTAGGTTATTATTCATTCTATAGTCTTGTCTTAAATCAGAGGACTGTGGGGTGAATGATTGCATATTGGACGGACAGCCCATGAAGGTCTATTTAGTGTTGCCAAGCTTAAGTGAACTTTGTAGGAAAGTTAATTCTGGCAGGGGGAGATTGCGACCACCGACTCAGAGACCACCCACTCAAGAAACCCTCTGACTCAAAAGATTAAGGAAGCAAAATCTCAAGAAATTATAGTGAGCATTCGTGGTCATTTACATGTGAGGCGAGGAATATTTAACCAATCATTGTATGGAAACTTGATGAATATGTATTAATATTGCCTATAAATATTTTATTATTTAACTGATTGACGAACACGATTTGGAAGGAGCTATCTCCCGTGTTCCCGGCGCTGTGAAAGAAGAATGCCTGCCTTTTAACACTACATTGGTGTTGCGAGGTTTATTCCCGATTTCGGTGACAGCGAGACTCAGGCTGGCCTTGAGAGCTACCACAGGACCGTGACCACCAGGTTACAGACTCACACTCCATGTCCCTGAAGCTTTTCGGTCTTTCTCTCGCCTGCCTGGTTTTTTTTTTTTAATGCTCTGGTATCATTTCAGGGAGCTCTATCCACAACTGGTGGATCTGGACAGAAGCCAGTGCTCTTCCCTGCAGAGCAGGTGGCTAATTGAGGGAGGAGGAGAACAAATGGCCACGAGTCTCCAGCTGTGCTGCACAAAGCCTTTAATGGGAAGGAGCAAATGCAGGAACACAGAACAGAGACCAGGGAACACATCTGCAGGGTTCAGGGAGGCACAGAGAAGGGCCCATTTCCAAGGACAACCTCCACACAAAGCGCTTGCCTGTTCCCATTCTGCTCTACCTGGTGGCAAGCCCAGCCCCCCAAGAGCAGTCCCTAAGCCCGGCACCCTCTCCCCATCAGCAGGAGGTTCAGCACAGCAGAAGAGAAGGAGTCGTTTCATGCTCAGTGCTGGTGCATTCTCTTGCCTCACCTTGCCTACCTGGTCAATGGGAGCAGGATTTCCCGTCCGTCACAGAATTGCTGGGGGGTTGGAGAGGACAAGTGCTGTAGGCAAGGGGGTTTTACTGCCTCCCTGGGCACCAGATACGGCATGGAGCCGACGAGTGCCTCAGCTGCAGCGTGATCACTTGCAGGCAGCCCAAAAGGGGACTGCGCCCCGTAGTTGGCAGGATTCGAACCTGCGCGGGGAAACCCCAATGGATTTCTAGTCCATCGCCTTCACCACTCGGCCACAACTACCTGTTCCTCCAGCCCTCTCTGCCCTGCAGATCACACGCCCTGTGCAATGACACCCAGCTCCCTGGGCGTTTCAGGGACAGCCCTGCATTGGAGACCTCCGCTGAGCACGACAGGCACCTGCTGCCAGGCTTCCAGAGGCCTTGAGAGGTGGAACCCCAGGGGCTGCAGATGCAGCTCCCAGCGCCTTGTCCTCACACGGGCACCTGGGACATCCCCCCTATCCATGGGGGGATGGTTTCCCTCCCCAGTTCATGTCTCCTCTACTTCCAGCAAACAAGGGAAGGCAACTGTGTGGACATAACCAGGGCTAGGGGTAGTTGTGGGGTGGGATATTACATCCCACTTTGCTTCTCACATTTCTCTGGGCCACTCCAAGCCTGCTGTGAGCACTGCGGTGGGGGCACTCCTGCAGGGCAGGCGGTGACCTCCCGGCAGCACCTCCAGCCTCTTGGGCACGTAGGGTGGTGCCAACCATTGCACAAAGCTCTGCAGAAGTGGGAATCAGCCACACTATGACACCGGTGGACTCCCTGTAAGGGCACCAAGCATGCAGACATTGAGGTCTCCTGCAGAGGACCAAGAGAGAAAGCACCAGCCCCAAAACTCATGCACCTGCTGCGGCAATGACTGCTGAGAGGACTTGGTGGCGTGTCACTGCGGAGAGTAATGCATCATCTGCGAGACTAAACAGCGACAAGGGATTTGCCTTTGTTCTTGCCTGCACGCTTCCATGCAGCAGCCCTTGGTTTACTGCTCAGCAGCTTGAGTGTTCTTTTTCCCCCAAAAGAACAGTGAGTAGCAAGGTGCGTCACAAAAGCAAAGGAGGCACAAACCTGACTTCCAAATGCCAGGACTCTGGCTGAGAGAGTTTTTCAGGTCTTTCATGCTCGGAAAGGCAACTTGTCTCTGCAAGTTTCCGAAGGCGTCCTCCACTACTCAGCTGAGCACGCGTGTCCATTCTGTCCTGCCACCTCAGGAAGTGGTGTCATCTCAGCCCAGTTCACAAGCCTGCGACTGTCTTCTGCCAGGAGCGCTAAGGGAAGGCAGGGAAAGGACCCTGCTTGCTGAGCATACGTGCAAGACCCACCGGGTACATTGGCAGAAGAAATGAGATCAGCTCGTGAACGCTTTCAGTGGCGAGACTCAGGCTGGCCTTGAGAGCTACCACAGGACCGTGACCACCAGGTTACAGACTCACACTCCATGTCCCTGAGGCTTTTCGGTCCTTCTCTCGCCTGCCTGGGTTTTTTTTATTTTAATGCTCTGGTATCATTTCAGGGAGCTCTATCCACAACTGGTGGATCAGGACAGAAGCCAGTGCTCTTCCCTGCAGAGCAAGTGGTGTGGAGTAATCGCTGAGGGGTATTTTGGAAATTTACCCTCTAAGAACAGCCTTGAAACCAGGTGGAATGTAGCACTCGTACAACGGGTCTGTGACATGGAGACTCCCTGAATGGCCTTGGATGTTGGTAACATCAGGGGCGCCTGGTGTGCTGACTCTGGGAGAGATTACATGGAGGGTGGAGCGGAGTGGAGACCTCGCGGCCACGCTCTGTGATCAGGGGAGTTTAGGGATGCACAGTATGTGCATTGATAAGCTGTGCTTGCAATGCCCTGGGCCAAGGACCTGTCAACTTTGATGAAGTGCTGTACTTAGAGTGAACTTTGCTAATTATAATATTATTATAATACTAAAACGCACACCCCTCTCAAAAGTTACCACCCTCCCAAGGTGCGACCCCTCCTCAATGCGCGTGCGCACTGAATTTTTCCTAGTCTGTACCTTTAAACGCAAAGCGAGAGAATTCTGCACCAATCCTGATAAAGGTATGTATGACTAGAGTCACTCAAGCTCCCCCTGCAAAGTAAAATACTATAAAATAGTGTTTTAAGAGCTGGATGTTAGGGAAGATACCATCGTCGTGTACTCTTCTAACTTCTGGGATCAGTCGACGGGCTGAGCCTCTCTTCCCCCGCATCGGGATGCCGTTGGGTAAGATTCGAACACTTGGTCATACCAAGTGCCTCCCCAGGAAACTTAGAAATCTCTCTAGAGTCACTTTACATCTTTTAATGTGTTTATAGCCAAGTAGTGTTACTCATATATTTGGTATTTGCACGTGCTTTGCAGACAGTGAATTTATCACCGGCAATCCAAAGAACCTGTGTATCTGTTGCTTCAATAAAGCGCACTATTGATTGACTCAGCCGTGTGTTCAAGAAATCGCACTATTGATTGACTCAGCCATGTGTTCAAGAAATCGCACTATTGATTGACTCAGCCGTGTGTGCGTGTCCCTGAACGCAACCGTACCTCTGAGTGCGGCCCTGTGAGTTCAGGAGGTGTCCGGTTGAGCAGGTAGTGTGATGTTAGTAGTGCATCCGGACCCGTGATAGTCCAACAAACGTGTTGGGCGCGACCGGACTACTAACGCTGACTTTGGGCATCACTCAGAACCTAAGCTCAGCCGCCCCCAGTCCCTCTGATATCCGAGGATCGACTGGAAAGCAAGGTGGTTTAGTTTCTGCCAAATTGCTCTGCCTCTTAACGTAACAGGTGGCTAACTGAGGGAGGAGGAGAACAAATGGCCGCGAGTCTCCAGCTGTGCTGCACAAAGCCTTTAATGAGAAGGAGCAAATGCAGGAGCACAGAACAAGACCAGGAAACACGTCTGCAGGGTTCAGGGAGGCACAGAGAAGGGCCCATTTCCCAAGGACAAGCCCCACACAAAGCGCTTGCCTGTTCCCATTCTGCTCTACCTGGTGGCAAGCCCAGCCCCTCAAGAGCAGTCCCTAAGCCCGGCACCCTCCTCCCATCAGCAGGAGGTTCAGCACAGCAGAAGAGAAGGAGCCCTTTCCCGAGCAGCCCAGAGGCAGAGGAGGCACGGCAAGGCCTGCCATGCAGCGAGGAGCAGCGGGCACAGGTCCCTCCTGCCAGGTGGGACGAGGATACCCAGCCCGTCTGCAAGCCGTGGCCACGCTCCTGCTGCAGAGTGCCCGTCTGCCTTCCTGCGCCCGAGGGGACGATCCATCGTCTTCAGCAGTTCAGATGGCAGCGGGGCGGAGGCAGACACAGCCCCGAGCCCCCCAGACCAAGGGAGCCCCCAGAAGAGATGGGAACCCCCCCGGCGCTGAGGGAGCTCCCAACAGCAGCTGACAGAGAGGATCCCACGGCTGTGCTCTGGGGGAAAGAGGTGAGGATGGGGCCCGGCAGGGTCACCACCACCGGCGAGGCCTCGATGGCCACCGTCGAGTCAGCGCAGTGGGCCACACAGGGCTCACTGCAGCTGCTTGCAAGTGGGGTGGGGCCACAGGTGCCGCAGGGTGTTGGGGGACAGGGTCTGAAGCAAGACATCTCTCGGTGCGGGAGGCAAAGCTGAAACACAGAGCAGGAAGGAAACACAGACCACCACGTAAGTCTCTCTATCATTGCCTCTGCTCTCTCTGCGGATACAGTTTCCTGCCCTCCAGCTCTATTTCTGGCTCCATGTCCAGAAAGGGCCTACACCTGATCTTGCTAACACGCACAATAGACATGACATGACATGAGAGCTTAAGGCTGGATTTGCAGGGCTGGGAGCAAAGATGTGACTAACTGGCTGCTGATTCCACCAGGATCTCCTCCTGCATTTCCTAATGCAATAGCACTGATGAAGATTGGTGCCATTATCCCAGCACAAATGGGCTGAATTGAAGAGTTGTCTCAGAAATCACCTCTTAAAAACACACACTGTGCCTACAGCTCCCACGGCCCTCATCGTGCCCTCCGAGATGCACA
Source organism: Phaethon aethereus (assembly GCF_964289735.1). Lineage (NCBI taxonomy): Eukaryota > Metazoa > Chordata > Aves > Phaethontiformes > Phaethontidae > Phaethon > Phaethon aethereus. Next base: position 23,941,942 of record NC_138588.1, on the reverse strand, counting down.
GCACAGGAAGGCTGACCCATTTTTGCGATAGGATCCAGCACAGTGTGTTTAACTGATCGTACCCCATCTCCAGAGCAAACATTGCTGCGTTGAAGAAGGCACTGGATGTACTTGGCCATTTGGTTAGAGACCATCTGCGAAAGGGCAGAATTGTTATTGTCAGTCCTCCCTGCAGCTGAGCCCCAATGACCCCCTTCTGCTAGAAAGAACCCCGCTCTTCCCCAGACAGCCCCATCAAAAGGGAAAGAGGTCACAGCCCTTAAACAGTTCTATTGCAGGGCCACGCTGAGGCACCCCAAAGATCAACCTGCGTAGCCAACCGTGACAGCAGAGTTGCAGTGGACTCAGGCTTACCTCGTTCCTCGAGGAAAGGGAGGCAAGAGAGGAGGGTGCAGGGCCTGGAGCAGCTCAGGCTTTTATGCTGTGTCCCTGTGCCCCACGGGGCCTCAAGCATTCCTTGTACATGAAGCATCTAAACACCTAGTAGCTGCAGCTTGCCGAGGCCTCGCAGGAGATTAAGACCTTGCCTCTTTCATCCAAAACCTCTTGCTACCACTTCATACCGCCAAACATCTAAACATTTAATCTCTGTCCCAGCTTCAGAAGTCCAGTTGACTCTGAGGTCTCAGGCTAGCTGTGCAGAGATTTTAAGTGTGTTGGTATGATGGGCATTGCTTTTGTCTCTTCACCCTCTTCCTGATAAGCTTGTTCAGAGATCATGGAGAAATTAGACCATGAATGGCACCTCAAGTCAGCTCTCAAGTGCTTTCAGAGCAGGCACTCAAGTTAACAGTGACACCCATTTCCCGCCGCAGGTCATAATAGACACACAGAAGACTGTGGGTACATTCAGGCAGAAGGTGTGGACTGCATAGTCCCATGTGGGAGAAGAGATGCACGTCTCCAGGGTTGTGGCAAAGCTCAACGGCAAGGGAAGACCATGATGTGCTGGAGGGAAGCCCCTTGTGGGCAGGAGTGACAGACACGAGGACTTTGCTTACGCTCATCAGGCCCTACCACAATCAGGTTTTGAGATCAAAGAGATGCCTGTGTTCTTCCCTGAAAGAGACCCAGGCCCAAATCAACCTGTTTTACTCAGCAAGGGCATCCCAGAGCCCAGAGGCCTGGTTGGCCTGCTTTTGAGGAGGTGCGCAAGGCCAAAGGCTCGTGGCCCTTTTTTCTGCGTCAGGGAAGAGGTGGCCTCTTCCACACATTTATATCTACAAAGAGGTGTTGGTCTCCCAGAGCACCTGGGAGTCATCCTGATGTGGAAGACATTGGAAAAACCCTGAACTCCAAGGAATCGTGAGTCACCCTGCTGTGGAATTCAATGGACATGGTACCCTGGTCTCAGGCATGCCAGGGATACCAGAGCTCTTAGCCCCAGAGTGCTGCCACCTTCAACGTCATTTCCTCAGGTTTTAGAACTCTTCCTGAAACGGCTGGTGCTTCTATGTCATTTTGTGCTGCTGCTGCCTTCCAAGGCATTGCCCTTCAGTGGCTGCTCAGGGGCCCATGAGACTTGGTGCACCCCAGAATAACTAGGACGGATGGTACTGCCGGAGGTTCTCTGGGCCAACCTCCGGCTCCGAGCAGACCAAACTTCCCAGGTGCCTCAGAAGGCTCCCATTGACTTCTGAACACTTCCCCTATCAGAGAGGTAACTGTCACTTGGGCAGCTCGTCCAGGACTACATTGTAGCCCCTTGTCAATTCCCTCCCCACAAAGACAGCTGGTATTTCCCTTGTTGCCACTTGTGATGTTGCGACATCACACACAGGACTTGCCTCCACGTCCACCTCCAGACCTTACCCTACCCCATAACCCCAGAATCTTCTCACCTTCAACTGTCTTCTCCTGGTGGCCCACTTGAGGGCCTGTGAGGCTCAGCTGGGACAGGCTCTGCCTCATGGGGTGGGAAACAGGCCTCAAGCCCCTGCTCAGGTGAATGTGCACCTCTTTGGTGGATACATGGTTGCAGTGGCTCATCTCAAAACCTCCTTTCCAACACAATCACATTGCCGAAAGCTGAGGGCAGGCATCGTTGCCCTTCCCTTGGCACTGCAGAGGCCACTGCTGGATTGGTGTGCCCATTTTGGTTTGATGCAAGCTGAAGTTTCCTGGAACACCTCACACACACACACACGCACGCCCAGAAAAAGAGAAGAGCACAGGCACACGGAAATGGGCTAGGTTCTTCATTTGTCTGGAGAGGGTTTCCAGGATGAGTTGCTCCTTCCCCTGTCCAGGGATTGAGGTGAGGCTGGCCAGCCTGCAATTGCCCAGGTCCTCCCTTGTGCCCTTCTGGGAGATAGGAGTGACACACACTTCTTCCTTGGCCTCAGGAACCTCTCCCAGTTGCCATCACCTTTCAAAGACAATCCAGAGTTTCCTCTTGCAGAAGGCCTCCTTGCCCGAGTGCTTCACGAGCTGTGAGCAGGAAGGTGGCATGGGTATCTGCAGGTGAGCTCCATGCTACCTGAGCACCTGACGGGACAGAGCCCAGAACATGGCTTGGATGCTGACTGTGAGGTCGCGTCTGGCTCTGCAGGCCGTTGGCAGGACCATGACTTGTGCTCGGGGCTTGGAACATTTTGGGCTGTGTGCTTGTGAGTTCCCTCCTACCCCATTGCCTGTTAGGCCAGCAGCAGGCGCGTGGTTTGCATTTTGATTTTAAGGTCACTTTGGTCTTGGCAGATGATGGGCCAGAGTGGGCTCATGGCAGCGCTAGGTGCTTGTGACATCACTTGTGCCTGAATACCTGGTAGGAAAGAAGGAGGCACATGGCTTGGATGCTGATTGCAAGGTCATCTGTACCTGAGTAGCAGATGGGCCACTGAGAGGAAAACTCCAGGCAAGTGAAGACCTGCAATCTCCCAACAGCTACCGGAGGTTATGGGAAGGACGGAGCCAGACCCTGCAGAGAGGTGCCCTGCGAAAGGGCAAGTTCAACACTAAGAAGCTGCAACAAGGGAAACGGCAGCTGTCTTTGCAGGAAAAGAAGTGACAGGGGCACGGTGCAGCCCTGGAAGAGCTGCCCAAGAGACAGTGACCTCTGTGACAGTGGAAGTGTTCATAACTTGATGGGGCAAGGCCCAGAGCTTCCTGAGGTACCTGGGAAGTTTGGTTTGCTTGGAGCAGGATGTCAGCCCATAGGACCTCCAGAGGTCCCTTCTAACCTTCATTATTCTGTGGTGCACGGATCCTCACGGGCCCTTGACCAGCCACAGAAAAGCAAGGCCTTGGAAGGCAGCTGCAGAATGAGACTCCATAGAATCACCACTCGTTTCATTTATGGTGCTACAACATGTGGAAATGCTCCTGAAGAAAACAGCATGTTGGGAGGAATGAGGCCATGAGCTCTGGTATCCCTGGCATGCCTGAGGCTGGGGGACCACGTCCACTGAATTCCACAGCACGATGACTTATGTTTGCCTGGAGCTCCGGGTTTTTCCCAACTCTTCCACATCATGATGACTCCCAGGTGCTCTGGGAGACTGATCCGATGTCCCTTTGAAATGCTAAACACATGGAATGGGCCACTCCATCTCTGACCCAGGAAAAAGAGCCCATGAGCTTTTGGCTCCCTGCCCTGAGTCTCTCCTCACAAGGAGGCCATCCAGGCCTCTGGCCTCTGGGATGCCCTTGCTGAGCAAAACAACTCAATTTGGGTGTGAGTCTCTTTCAGGGAAAGATGTGAGCATCTCTTTGATCACTCTCCTGCATGTTGATTTCCTTGTTTCCAACAGGTCCTCCACTTCCCAAGCTGAACCCAGACCCCTGCTTGGAAGAAGCCCGGTCAAGTCATCAAGGGACATGGCAATGGAGGTCGCATGCAGAAGTCTCTTGAAAGAGACCCGCATGACCATCAGATCTGCTCTTCATCATTATTCCTTGCTGTGGTAGAGCCTGATGGGCAGTAGCAAGGTCATCTTAGCCCTCAGTCCTGCCCGCAAGGGGCTCCCTTCCAGCCCACAGTGGTCCTTAGTTGCCATTAAGCTTTGCCACTGAGCTTTGCCACATCCCTGGAGAGGTGCGTCTCTTCTCCTGTATGGGACTGTGCAGTCTTGACCTTCTGCCTGCACTTACTCACTGTGTCCTGTGTGTCTGTGGTGACCTATCGGAGAAATGGCTCCCAGGGTTAGCCTGAGTGCCTGCACTGAAAGCACTTGAGAGCTAACTCGAGTGTCCGTCAGAGCTGAATTTCACCGTGACTGGTGGCCACACTAACCATGAAGAGGGTAATATAACAAACGCAATCCATGAGACACAGAACCACTCAAAATCATTCTCCACACTAGCCTGAGACCTCCGAGTTAATTGGCGCTATGAAGCTGGGACACAGATGAGTGGTTTTGATGTTAGGAAGCATCACGCTCGCCAGGCCCTGATCCTGATAGGGGACTTCAACCACCCAGACATCTGCTGGCAACATGGTACAGCACACTGCAAGCAGTCCAGGAAAGTACTGGAGTGTGTTGAGGACAACTTCCTAGGACAGGTGATGGAGAGCCTGACCAGAGGGAGAGGCACTGCTGGACCTGTTGTTTCCCAGGGACCAATAACTTATCAGGGAGGTGATGACTGGAGGTAGCCTGGGCTGCAGCAATCATGCCCTGGTGGAATTCTCTATCCTGAGGGGTGCAGGATGGGTAAAAAGCAGAATGTGGACCCTGAACCTCCAAAAGGCAAACTTGTGGATGTTTAGGGTGCTAGTGCGTGGGATCCTTTGGGAAACTGCCCTCAGAGATAAAGGAGCAAATGGGATCTGGGAGATTCTGAAAGACATTTTTCTTGGGGTGCTACAGCTCTCAATCCCAACGTGCAAGGAGTCGGGCAGGGGAGGCAGGAGTCCAGCTCGGCCAAGTGAAGACCTCTTAGCCAAATTAATTGACAAAAGCAAAACGCATAGGCAGTGGAGGCAGGGATACACAACCTGGGGAGATTATAGGGATATGGCTTGCAAGGGGAAGCAGGGCATCAGGAAAGCCAAGGCACAGCTGGAGCTGAACTTGTTTAGGGACGTGAAACATAGCAAGAAGGGTTTCCCCTGGTACACAGCACAACAAAGGAAGATGAAAGAATGTTTACCCGGACGATGAACAAAACGACAGACCGCACTACAAACTACCTGGAGAAGGCAGAGGTACTCAACAAATTTTTTGCCTCAGCAAAAAACACTGGCAAGTGGTCTAGCCACGCCAGCAGATTCACAGAATCTAAATGATTCTGTGATTGGGAGAAGGGGAGAACTGGGTGAATGAAGTACCACCCAGCGCACACGAAGATCCGGTTCGAGACCATCTAAGGAACCAGAACGCGTACAAATCCATGGGACCTGATGAGATGCATCTGAGGGTCCTGTCAGAAGTGGCAGAAGGGCTGCTAAGCCACTATCCATCAAATTTGAAAAGTTGTGGCGGACTGGTGAAGTTCTTGGTGACTGGGAAAGGCGAAACTTAATCCCCATTTTTGGAAAGGGAAAAAAGGAAGACCTGGGGAAGTGTAGGCCGGTCAGTCTCACCTCTGTGCCCAGCAAGGTCATGGAGCAGATCCTCCTGGAAACATTGCTAGGGAACATGGAAAACAGAGAGGTGATTGGTAGACAGCCCACATAGCTTTTGTAAGGGCAAATCATGCCTGACAAAAACAGTGGCCTTTACAACAGGGCTATAATATTGGTGGATAAAGGAAGACCAACTGATGTCATCTACTTGTGCAAGGCATTTGATGCTGTCACACACAGCATCCTTCCCTCTAAAATGGAGAGACATGGATTTGATGGGTGGAGCACTTGCTGGATAAGGAGTTGCCTGGCTGGTCGCACTCAAAGAGCTACAGTCAACGGCTTGATATCCGAGTGGAGACCAGTGACGAGTAATGTCCCTCAGGGGTCCATACTGGGACCAGTCGTATTTAACACCTTTGTCAGGCACATGGACTTTGGGATTGAGTGCATGCTCAACAGTTTTGTGGATGACACCAAGGTGAGTGGTGTGGCTGGTACTCTAGAGGGAAGGGATGCCATTCAGAGGAACCTTGACAGGCTACAGAGGTGGGCCCGTGCGAACTTCATGAAGTTCAACCAGGCCAAGAGGAAGGTCATTCAGCTGGGCCAGGGCAGTCCCAAACATGCCTACAGGCTGGGCGGAGAATGGCCTGAGAGCACCCTGCGGAGATGGATTTGGGTGTATTGGTGAATGAAAAACAGAATATGAGCCATCAGTGCACGCCTGTAGCCCAGAAAGCCAATCGTATCCTGGGCTGCAGCAAAAGCAGTGTGGCCAACAGGTCGAGGGAGGTGATTCTCCCCCTCAACTCAGCTCTCTGGAGACCCTACCTGGAGTAATGTTTTTGTCTCTAGGGCCCCCAGAACAAGAAAGACATGGAGGTACTTGAGCAGGTCCAGAGTGGGGCCAGGAAGATGATCAGGGATCTGGAGCCCCTCCCCTGTAAGGGCAGGCTGAGAGAGTTGGTGTTGTTTCTCCTAGAAAAGGGAAGGCTCCCAAGACACCTTATGGAAAACTGGGGAGGGACTCTTTACCAGGGAGTGTAGAAAGGGATGCAGAGTAATGGTTTGAACTCAAACCAGGGGAGATTTAGGTTAGATATTAGGAAGAAGCTCTTGCCTATGAGAGAGGTGACACACCAGAACAGGTCGTCCAGAGAAGATCTAGATGACTCCTCCCTGGAAATGTTCAACGCCACTTCGGTGGGGCTTTGAGCAACCTGATCTAGTTGGAAGGGATCTAAAAGATCATGCAGGACCAACCCATTCCCCCACTGTATGAGAACTGGAACCGGATGATCTTTATGGTCCCTTCCAACCCAAAACCATTCTGGGATTCATTCTATGATTCTTGGTGGTATCAAGTGGGAGCAATACATTTTGGATGAAAGAGGCAAGAGCTTAATCACCTGCGAGGCGTTGTCAAGCTTCAGCTACTAGGTGTTTAGATGCTTCATGACCATGGAACGTTTGTGGCCGTGTGGAGCTCTGGGACACGGCATAAAATCCTGAGCTGATCCAGGCCCTGCATCCTCCTCTCTTGCCTCCCTTTCCTTGAGGAACGAGGTAAGCCTGAGTCCACTCCAACTCTCCCTGTGGGCTGAACTGCTGTCACGGTGGCTACGCAGGTTGATGTTTGAGCTGCCTCAACTTGGCCTTGCAACAGAAGTGTTTAAGGCCTGTTCCCTCTTTCGCTTTTGATGGGGCTGTCTGGGGAAGAGGGGGGTTCTTTCTAGCAGAAGGGGATTAACTGGGCTCAGCTGCAGGGAGGTCTGCCCACAAGAATTTTGGCCTTTTGCAGATGGTCTCTGAGCAAATGGCCAAGTGCATCCAGTGCCTCCTTCAATGCAGCAATGTTGGATCTGGAGATGGGGTACGATCTGGCTTTCCACAGGGGCTTTCAACTCTCTCTGCTGGGTCCTTTCCAAAAACAGGATCAGCCTTCCTGTGCTGTGTCTCTCGCAGGGCATAATGAGGGCCATGGGAGCTGTAGGCACAGTGTGCATTTGTGAAACAGAGTGTCCATGGAGAGAGCAGAGGCAATGATAGAGAGACTTACGTGGTGGTCTGTGTTTCCTTCCTGCTCTGTGTTTCAGCTTTGCCTCCCACACCGAGAGATGTCTTGCTTCAGACCCTGTCCCCCAACACCCTGCGGCACCTGTGGCCCCACCCCACTTGCAAGCAGCTGCAGTGAGCCCTGTGTGGCCTGCTGCGCCGACTCGACGGTGGCCATCGAGGCCTCGCCGGTGGTGGTGACCCTGCCGGGCCCCATCCTCACCTCTTTCCCCCAGAGCACAGCCGTGGGATCCTCTCTGTCAGCTGCTGTTGGGAGCTCCCTCAGCGCCGGGGGGGTTCCCATCTCTTCTGGGGGCTCCCTTGGTCTGGGGGGCTCGGGGCTGTGTCTGCCTCCACCCCGCTGCCGTCTGAACTGCTGAAGACAATGGATCGTCCCCTCGGGCGCAGGAAGGCAGACGGGCACTCTGCAGCAGGAGCGTGGCCACGGCTTGCAGACGGGCTGGGTGTCCTCGTCCCACCTGGCAGGAGGGACCTGTGCCTGCTGCTCCTTGCTGCATGGCAGGCCTTGCCATGCCTCCTCTGCCTCTGGGCTGCTCGGGAAAGGGCTCCTTCTCTTCTGCTGTGCTGAACCTCCTGCTGATGGGGGGAGGGTGCCGGGCTCAGGGACTGCTCTTGGGGGGCTGGGCTTGCCACCAGGTAGAGCAGAATGGGAACAGGCAAGCGCTTTGTGTGGGGCTTGTCCTTGGGAAATGGGCCCTTCTCTGTGCCTCCCTGAACCCTGCAGACGTGTTTCCTGGTCTTGTTCTGTGCTCCTGCATTTGCTCCTTCTCATTAAAGGCTTTGTGCAGCACAGCTGGAGACTCGCGGCCATTTGTTCTCCTCCTCCCTCAATTAGCCACCCGCTCAGCAGGGAAGACCACTGGCTTCTGTCCAGATCCACCAGTTGTGGACAGAGCTCCCTGAAATGATACCAGAGCATTAAAATAAAAAACCCAGGCAGGCGAGAGAAGGACCGAAAAGCCTCAGGGACATGGAGTGTGAGTCTGTAACCTGGTGGTCACGGTCCTGTGGTAGCTCTCAAGGCCAGCCTGAGTCTCGCCACTGGAAGTGTTCACGAGCTGATCTCATTTCTTCTGCCAATGTACCCGGTGGGTCTTGCACGTATGCTCAGCAAGCAGAGACCTTTCCCTGCCTTCCCTTAGTACTCCTGGTAGAATACAGTCGCAGGCTTGTGAACTGGGCTGAGATGACACCACTTCCTGAGGTGGCAGGACAGAATGGACACGTGTGCTCAGCAGAGTTGTGGAGGATGCCTTCAGAAACATGTATAGACAAGTTGCCTTTCCGAGCATGAAAGACCTGAAAAACTCTCTCAGACAGAGTCCTGGCATTTGGAAGTCAGGTTTGTGCCTCCTTTGCTTTTGTGACGCACTTTGCTACTCACTGTTCTTTTGGGGGAAAAAGAACACTCAAGCTGCTGAGCAGTAAACCAAGGGCTGCTGCATGGAAGCGTGCAGGCAAGAACAAAGGCAAATCCCTTGTCGCTGTTTAGTCTCGCAGATGATGCATTACTCTCCGCAGTGACGCGCCACCAAGTCCTCTCAGCAGTCATTGCCGCAGCATGAGTTTTGGGGCTGGTGCTTTCTCTCTTGGTCCAATGTGTTCCCAGCAGCAACTGGAAAGCCTTCTGCAAGGTATCCTTCCTCTGCAGGAGACCTCAATGTCTGCATGCTTGGTGCCCTTACAAGGAGTCCACCGGTGTCATAGTGTGGCTGATTCCCACTTCTGCAGAGCTTTGTGCAATGGTTGGCACCACCCTACGTGCCCAAGAGGCTGGAGGTGCTGCTGGGATGCGACCGCCTGCCCTGCAGGAGTGCCCCCACCGCAGTGCTCACAGCAGGCTTGGAGTGTTCCTCAGAGAAATGTGAGAAGCAAAGTGGGGTGTAATATCCCACCCCACAACTACCCCTAGCCCTGGTTATGTCCACACAGTTGCCTTCCCTTGTTCGCTGGAAGTAGAGGAGACACGAACTGGGGAGGGAAACCATCCCCCCGTGGATAGGGGGGGATGTCCCAGGTGCCCGTGTGAGGACAAGGCGCTGGGAGCTGCATCTGCAGCCCCTGGGGTTCCACCTTTCAAGGCCTCTGGAAGCCTGGCAGCAGGTGCCTGTCGCGCTCAGCGGAGGTCTCCAATGCAGGGCTTTGAGTGAAGCCTGTCCCTGAAACGCCCAGGGAGCTGGGTGTCATTGCACAGGGCGTATGATCAGCAGGGCGGAGAGGGCTGGAGCAACAGGTAGTTGTGGCCGAGTGGTGAAGGCGATGGACTAGAAATCCAATGGGGTTTCCCCACGCAGGTTCGAATCCTGCCAACTACGGGCCGCAGTCTCCTTTTGGGCTGCCTGCAAGTGACCACACTGCAGCCGGAGACTCGGCTCCATGCCGTATCTGGTGCCCAGGGAGGCAGTAAAACCCCCTTGCCTACAGCACTTGTCCTCTCCCACCCCCCAGCAATTTTGCGACGGACAGGAAATCCTGCTCCCATTGACCAGGTAGGCAAGTTGAGGCAAGAGAATGGACCAGCACTGAGCATGAGCCATGAAAAGAGGTCCACTGTTGTTGGTTCTTGAGCAGAGCTCAAGAGCCTGATCTCACCTGACATCCCAAGCAGAACAGCCCCACCAGCTGTCTTCCCTACACCTGAAACTACAGCAGCCCATCTCCAAAGAAAGCCTGCACAACATGGCCCTCAATGCTCACAAAGGAGGGAAGAGACCTCATGGACCTCAGATGCTGCCACACTCACGCTCCCTCACCCTCACCAAGAGGCTCTACCAGCTCCCGCTGCCCAGAGCCTTCCTGGCACCTATCAGCTCACTGGAGTCTCCCGCTGCGAAGGGACTCTGGTTGTAGCAGTAAAGTCTCGGGTGGTGAGTGTGTGACTCCTTGACTGGTGTGTGACAGCCTGGGCAGCAGCTTGTGCCTTAACACAGGGCAGCTAAAGTAATGTGGTGTGAAGGAGTGAAGTTGAGCCTGGGGCAGGGGAGAGGAAAGGCAGTGCTTTCTGTTTGTCTTTTTGTTTCTCACTACATGGGTCTGTTTTAGCTGGCAAAAAATTAATTTTTCCTAAATCAAGCATGATTTGCCCACCAGCATATTTGCTAAGCCACGTCTTTGGGTTTATCTTGCCCCATGAGATTTCTCGTGGTCTTCTCAGTGCCCTGCAGCCCTGTGAAGGTGGGGAAAGGAGCGAGCAGCTGGGTGGGTGTTTGTCTGTGCTCACAGCAGCCGCGGTACCCGAGAGAAACGCACATCCAGTTGCTGCGCACGTGCAGAGCTGTCCCGTGCGTGGATGCAGGTGGGGAGCGTCATCATTCGCAGCGCCCAGCACCTTGAGTTTCCGTCGGCAGCAGAGCAGCAGAGAGACGTGGCAGCAGGTTGAGGGCGTGCGTGTGTGTGCAGGGGGCTGTGAGGAGGAGGCCGTGCAGCCTGTGAGGCGGAGGAGCAGGAGACAGGCGCGTTTGCGAGGCGCAAGTGCGGGAGGCAGGCGAGGTTGGGGAGGGGAGGAGCAGGAGGGAGGCCAGGCTCCGGGCTGGAGGAGCAGGAGGCGGGCGTGCAGCGCGCGGCGTTGGTGGTATAGTGGTGAGCATAGCTGCCTTCCAAGCAGTTGACCCGAGTTCGATTCCTGGCCAACGCAGACGAGCTTTTCTTCAGCAGGGCTCCACCAATGCCTTTGCCCACTTGGCAGCAGCAGGCTGCAGGGCCTGCTTGGGACCACGCAGAGATTCTGCAGCACTGCAGCACATGCCCAGACACCTTTGTTCGGCCGTCTCCACGCTCACGGAGCAGCCTGCTCTGGCTTTGGGGGTGGCCCTGCTCTGACCAGGCACTGGGACTAGGGGCCTCCTGCGATGCCTTGCAGTCTAGCTCCTTCCATGAAGCAACGGGTCCCAGCGAGAGCTGTGCCCTGCTTCCTCTGCGCCATGGGCAGGGAGCGAGCCTCTTCCCCACAGGCACTGGAGCGCTGTCGTTGCTCAGCACTTGGCGAAATCCCCTGTCCTTTTGCCTCGACTCTCCAGCCCCTTTGGCACACACTGGCTCCTTGAGACCGGCACAGCATTCCCCCAGGGGAAGGTGCGGCAGAGCCCTCCTTGCCCAGCCTTCCCGGCCGTGAGCGGGGAAGAAGGAAGCAGCCTTGTTGCCCCAGGAAGCAGGCGTGAGGCAGCATTGCAGGCTTGCCACACACTGAGGCTCTGGAGGGAATGGAGGACGTGCTGGGAAAGGCGGACGTGTGCCTGGGGCCCCTTGACGAGATGGTGGCCTGTGCAGAGCCATGATTTGCTGACGGGTCCTTTGGTTGCTGCCGTGAAGGGTTGCCTTGGTGTTGGGAGGAGGTGCCCCTGTGCTGGGTGCTGTGTGGTCTGACGTGCGCGCAGGAGCTGCGGTGGCCTGTCAGCAGCCCTTGGTGGGTGCAGGGCAAGGGTGTTCCCAGGAGGCAGCTCGGCCTGCAGCAGTGCCAGGAAGAGGCTGGCTGAGGTGGGCTGTCTCTGGGGGTGGCAGCGAGAGCAGCAGCAGCAGCACCAGCAGCAGCAGCACCAGCACCAGTACCAGCAGCAAAACCAGCACGAGCACCAGCAGCACCAGCACCAGCACCAAGACCAGTACCAGCAGCAAAACCAGCACCAGCAGCACCAGCACCAGCAGTATTAGGTCGTCAGGATGGCCGAGCGGTCTAAGGCGCTGCATTCAGGTTGCAGTCTCCCTGGGAGACGTGGGTTCGAGTCCCACTCCTGACAGGCTCCTCTCTCTTCCTTGCCCTCCCTTTCCCTGAGGGCTGGCTCTTGCTGCTCTTGGCACTCAGCTCTCCAGCCTGTGGATTACCTCTTGCTGCGTGTCCCAGTCACCACTGACAGGGGGTGGGGATCCCCAAGGCAATTCCACTTTTCCACTCTACAAAACTCACAGTCTGCATGCCTCCCACGTCAAACACCAATCTTTGGACATGCTCAAACATTCACTCACAACATCCACTCTCCTTTCTTCCACTTTACCCTCCAACAACCCTTCTGGCTGGAAGGCGTTTCAGGGAGTCAGAGAGTGCATCCTCCTGCTTCTAGCTGGATCAGTGCTTTGCCCTCTTGGGCTGTAAAATACCTCACGGAGAGACATTTCACAGCCTGTCTGGACCCCTGGTCCCATCAGGAGATCATTATACTTCGTGTCACAGTCACAAACTGCCTATTCAATCTCTGACCACTGGCTCTCACCATCCAGCCATGGCAGTAGCCTCCTTGTAGGCACTGGAAGGACCGCCGTCAGGAAGTACGAGCCACAGGAAGAGGGGACAGGCAGAAGGTGGTATCGAGGCATGCTGGAGTGTGTTGTGACTGAGGGAGATGATGAGGGAGCTGGGTGTGCTCAGCCAGGAATATACCAGGTGAGGGGGTTCCACTGTGTCAAGGCGGCTCCCTGGCTGGCTGAGGCCTGCCCTCAGCCAGAAAGAGCTTGGGAGTGCAGGAGCCAGGAGTGGCCTGGCCTCCTGTGTGAGCCAGCCTGGCCTGGACTGCAGCTCCCAGGGGCTGGGGAGCTCTGGAGTTACAGCTCTGAAGCCTGTAAAGGGGGCACAAAGTGTCGTCTCTGCAGTGCCCCACAGGGAGGACCAGCATTGGAGGCCTTGGGGAAGCAAACAGGATGGGGACCACAGCAGCCGCAGCAGGCAGTGCTTCCGGGTAGAAAACCAAGAACAAAATGCCCTGAGCAAGGAACCTGCCTGCAGCGGCCCACACAACCCGCTGGCCCAGAATCCTTTCTCCCCAAGTGCTTGGTGAGACTCGCAGAGTTCCAGGAAAACCCTCCATTGCTTGGAGAAACGCTGTCTCAGCCCCAGAAACACATAATTTCAGACTGACAGACATTTTTTGAACACGTCCAATGATGGTGACTCCACCACCTCCCTCGGCAGCGTGTTCCAGCGTTTGACCACTCTCTCAGGAAAGAAATTTTTCCTGATATCTAGTTTAAAGCTCCCCTGGTGCAACTTGAGGCCGTTTCCTCTCGTCCTATCGCTCATTACTTGGGAGAAGAGACCAACACTCACCTCAGCACAACCTCCTTTCAGGTAGTTGTAGAAAGCGATAAGGTCTCCCGTCAGCCTCCTCTTCTGCAGGCTAAACAACCCCTATCCCTCACAGGACTTGTGCTCTAGACCCTTCACCAGCTTTGTTGCTCATCTCTGGACACTCTCCAGCACCTCAACTTCTTTCTTGTAGCAAGGGGCCCAAACCTGAACACATTATTCAAGGAGTGGTCTCACCAGTGCCGAGTACAGGGCCACAATCACTTATCTACTCTTGCTGTCCACACTATTGCTGATACAGGCCAGGATGCTGCTGGCCTTCTGGGCCACCCGGGCGCACTGCTGGCTCATGTTCAGCCGGCTGTCAACCAGCACCCCCAGGTCCTTTTCTGCCAGGCAAGTTTCCAGCCACTCTTCCGCAAGCCTGTAGCGTTGCATGGGGTTGTGCTGAGCCAAATGCCGGACCCGGCACTTGGCCTTATTAAGCCTCATAAAATTGACCATCGATCCAGCCTGTCCAGATCACTCTGCAGAGCCTTCCTGCCCTCGAGCAGATCAACATTCCTGCCCAACTTGGTGTCGTCTGCAAACTTACTGAGGGAGCACTCGATCCCCACATGCAGATCATCAATAAAGATATTAAAAAAGACCAGCTCCAAAACTAAGCCCTGGGGAACGCCGCTTGTGACCAGCCGCCAACTTGATTTAGCTCCATTCACGACAGATGTCTGGGCTTGTCCGTCCAGCCAGTTTTTACCTAGCGAAGAGTACACCTGTCTAAGCCACGAGCCATCACTTTCTCCAGGAGAATGCTGCGGGAGATGGTGTCAAAGGCTTTCCTAAATTCCAGGTAGACAACATCCACTAGGCAGGTCACCTGGTCATGGAAGGAGATCAGGTTGGTCCAGCACGACCTGCCTTTCATGAATCCGTGCTGGCTGGGCCCGATGCCTCCGTTGTCCTGCATAAGCCCTGCGAGCGCCCTCAAGATGAACTTCTCCATAATCTTTGCCAGTACTGAGGTCAGGCTGATAGGCCTGTAGTTCCCTGGATCCTCCTTCCGGTGTTTCTTGTAGACGGGCGTCACATTGGCAAGCCTGCAGTCGTCTGGGACCTCTCCTGTTTCCCAGGACTGCTCATAAATGGTGGAGAGTTCCTTGCCAAGATCCTCCACCAGCTCCCTCGGGCGATCGAGTGCGTCCTCAAGAAGTTTGCAGACACCACCAAGTTGGGCGGGAGTGTTGATCTGCTTGAGAGCAGGAAGGCTCTACAGAGGGATCTGGACAGGCTGGGCTGATGGGCCAAGGACACCTGTATGAGGGTCAACAAGACGAAGTGCTGACTCCTGCACCGGTCCGCCATGCGTGCCGTTGGAGCACCACTATGTGCACAGCTAAAATAGCAGAATTATTTCCCGTGGTAATTCTATGCTAAGTGTCCTTGTCTCCCTCCACAGCAGGCAAAGAACCGATTTTTACGCCAAGCACAGTTCCTCAGCCCCCTGGGAGCTGTATTTCTGAGCAGCTCCTCTGCGCCCTGCAAAGCAACAAGGTGCCCCCTCACTCCGGGGTTTCCTTCAGCGCCTGCAGAGCCAGCTCAAGTGGTCAAAGAGAAAGTCCCCACCCTGGGTTATGGGCAGGAAATGTGGGGTGAAGGGCAAAGCAAGGTCCTTGCGCTACCCACCGCAGGCGCAAAGCAGATGAACTTTCCAGGGAGAGATTTTTCGTGGCTGGTCATGGGCGCCCAGGTAAGAGGAAGGGAAGGGGAATGGGAGCACAAGCACTGGTGCTGGCAGTGCTGGGGAGCCTGAGGCCGGGCTCTGGGAGGTGCCAGCTGAGGTGCTGGGGGGAGCAGAGTGGTGCAGCGGAAGCGTGCTGGGCCCATAACCCAGAGGTCGATGGATCAAAACCATCCTCTGCTATTTGCTTTTTCTGTGCCCCCTCCTGACAGCCGCTGCCTCTCCCTTGCTTCCTGCAGCAAGTTTTAGCCTGCACTGCTGCACTGCGGCTCTCTCGGCACCCGTGGCCACAGGCCTTCCACTCCGTCAGCCCCTTCTCTCTCCTTTGCCGCCTTAGAAGTCAGCACTCTCAAAGCGACCCTCAGCAAGGCATAGCCGTGGCTCTGGAGCAGCAGGCAGCGCTCCTCTCAAAAGGCAGTGGGTGCCCTGGGGACACAGATGTTCCTTTCTTCCCATCAGGCAGCTTCAGGATGAGGTGCTCCCTCCCTGTCGGGGCAGCATCTTTAACTCGAGAGTGGCCTCTTCCAGAACTCTTCCTAGTCCAAGCATCAGCAGGAAGACAGCATGGGTATCTGCAGATGAGCTCCCTGCTACCTGAGTACCTGATGGGCCAGAAGGCAGAAGATTGCTTGGATGTTGGCTGTGAGGTCACCTCTGGCTCTGCAGGTGATGGGCCATCCACAGGGATAGCTCTTGCACTAGCTGCTTGTGCTCATGCCATAGTGGATACCACTGCCCATTACATCGGTTTATAGCCCAACACTTCTTGGTCCAAAGGAAGTGGGCAGCCCATCAGAGGGAGATCTGAGAACCTGCGGGCATGACAGCGTCAAAAATGGCCGTCAGGCAATCACAAAGCCACAGGAGAACCCGTGGGGAATGGCGCAGACAAAAGTTGCCTCTTCCCTGTATTTGGTGAGTGGGGGCTTCCTTGCCTGACGTGCTTCTGGTACACGGGTCGGGTCGTCTGGTCCTGACAGCCAACCACAGGTCTGCGTGAGGGCAGGTGGGTATGAAGTCTAGTATGGGTCAAGAAATGGCTGTCAGCCAATCACAGAGCAGCATGAAAGCATGTTGGTCATTGTATTAAATGCCAGCTCCCCAACATGAAATGGCAGCGGAAAGGAAATGGTGCCCCCGTGTATGTGGGGGAAGGTATGTCCTGGTCCGATGTAGTCGCAGGGAAACGAGAAGGGGCGGCCGGTCCTGCCAGGCATTCCCAACGGACCATATGGCAGGGACGGGAAATGGGGCAGCTGGCTGCATGCCTGGGGGGTGAGGCCGAGGGGCCTGTTTTGCCAGGAGTGGAGGGTTGGGCACCGACCACTTCTTATCTGGGGTGGTACGTCCCCCTCTACGACTGACTGCAGTTGCCCCAAGTGGTCAGTGATCTGGAGGGGACAGATCGCTGCTGAGGGATTTGCCGTGGGGAACACGGATGGGACCCGCGCTGGGCCAGCTGGCATGGGGATCCACCAAAGCAATCATCCTCCACCAAAACCAGGAGCTGCACAAGGCAGATTTTAGCCAAGGAACAGGTAAGGAGTAGAGTCCTGTGCCACGAAAATTCACAGCGAGCCCGTGCTGAGCACGGAGGGAGGCTAGGATGCAAGGGGCATTTTGAAGGCAGTTTTACACAAGGTTCTTATACCCTTCAAAAGATCAGGTACAACACGACTTCACTAACCACTACGACCCACAGTACTCACAACTTACCACAAGGCTACTGCCAGCTTCTCTTTCCAGGAAAATATGTGAGGAGGGGTGCAGTGCGGTCCTGGAAGAGCTGCCCAAGAGGCAGCGACTTCTTTGACAGTGACAGTATTCAGAAGCCGATGGAAAAAGGCCCAGAGCTTCCTGAGGTAACTGGGAAGTTGGGTCACCTTGAAGCAGGAGGTCGGTCCATAGGACTTCCAAAGGTCTCTTTTAACCCTCATTGTTCTGGGGTGTGCTGAGCCTCATGGGACCTTGAGAAGCCACCAAAAGGCAAATGCTGAGGCAGGCAGCAGCAGCATGGCATTGCACAGAAGCTCAAGTCGATTCAGGAGTGGTGTAAAACGTGTAGAAGCATCCTGGAGAAAAGCAAATTTCATAGGAATGAGGCCATGAGCTCTGGTATCCCTGGCATGCCTGAGGCCGGGGTGCAGTGTCCACTGAAGTTCACAGCAGGTTGACTAATGTGGGCCAGGAGTTCAGGGTTTTTCCCAACTCTTCCACATCATGATGACTCCCAGGTGCTCTGGGAGTCTGATCCGCTGTCTCTTTGTGGATTGAAATGCATGGAATGGGCCACCCCATCCATGACACTGGAAAAAGAGCCGTGAGGTTTTGGCTCCCTGCCCTGAGCCTCTCCTCAAAAGCAGACCATCCAGGACTTTGGCCTCTGGCCTCTGGGATGCCCTTGCTGAGCCAAACAGGTCAATTTGGGTGTGGGTCTCTTTCAGGGAAGGACACGGGCATCTCTTTGATCACCCTCCTACGCCTTGTTTAGCTCTTTTCCAACAGGTGCTCCACTTCCCAAGCAGAGCCCAGATCCCTGCTTGGAAGAAGTGTGAGGGCCTGGTCAAGTGGTCGAGCCACATGCTAACGTAGAACCCCTAACCCATGCAGAAGTCACTTCAAAGGGACCTGCCTGACCCTCTGGTCTACTCTTTGTCGTTTTCAATTTGCCTTCGCTCCCCGGGCCCGAGGCAAGAAAAAACAGGCTGTGTCAGAGCCTGATGAGCAGAAGCAAGGTCCTCATGACTGTCTCCCCTGCCCACAAGGGGCTTTCCTCCAGCCCACAACGGACCTTCCTTGCCGTTGAGCATTAGCATGTCTCTGGAGTCATGAGTCTCATATCTCACCGTCTGCTGTGTGCCTATAGGGAGGGATGTCTGTCAGCATGAGCCTGAGTGAGGACTGTAGGCACTTGAGAGCTGGCTTGAGCTGTCCTTCATGACACCTAGAACTAGGTGGGTTTTAAAAGTGGGACAAAACCACCAAGCTCAGGATGAGAGAGAAGAGTGGCGGTTCTTGATGTGTCATTATACGGACCCCACGAAACCTTTTATTCAATGCAATTAGCAAGCAAGCCAAGAATACAGGCATTTCTGGAAACCCCTGTACTGTAAATCACTGGGATTACTGGAAATCCCAGGACAGTCCGAGAAAACATAGTTGGAAGTCAGCTTGCACATGTAGTCCAACATCCCCTTTTAAAACGCACCTCGTTCTAAGTTGGATCTGAATGAGCCAGGAGTTCTTAGTGTGCTTGATGCCACTATGGAGAGCACAAGGGCTGGGCATGCGCAAGGAATGCCACCTCCTCTGCGATTCACTTTCATGCAACTGACCAGAAGCCCCTTCTGGGCAGCGAGGCTGGGACAAGGAGGGAAAGTTTGTCCCAGCACAGCTTTCACTGCAAAACCCGGAGGGAGCCTTCACATCTAATCCTCATAGTTACTTCCCATCCACCTCCAGACCTTACCCCATAACCCTGAGATCTTCTCACCAGTGCTGGCACCCTCACTACCATCTCCTTGTGGGCCTGGGAGGCTCAGCTGTGCGAGCCCGTGGCTGGTGGAGTGGGGACTGGGCCTCAAGCCCCTGCTCAGATGAAAGCGTACCTGTTTGGTGCATACATGGTGGGAGTGGGTCATCTCAAAAGCTCCTTTCTGACTCCAACTGTTTGATGAAAGCTGAGGGGAGGGATCATTGCCCTTCCCTTGGCATGGTAGAGGCCACAGCTGGACTGGTGTGCCCCATTTTGGGTCCCCAGGGGCAAGAGAGGTGGTGATGATCTCTCATGGGGAGAGGTACTGGCAGAGGACCAGGCGGAACGTAAGGGCTGGAGCACATGCTGTATGGGGTGAAGCCGAGGGCACTAGGTTTGTGGAGCCTGGTGGGGAGGAGGCAAGGTGGGGAGGAGGGGGTGGAACTGCAGTGTGCCACCAGCTACAGGAGGTTATGCAAAGGATGGAGCGAGTCCTCTGGGTGGACCCTTCTTGGGCAGGCAGTGTGGTGGTCCCAGGGCACGAGGCAATGTTCCACCAGGCTCACAGTAAAATGTCCCTGAGTTTGGAGCAGCCTCCGGAGAGAAGACCTTCTTCTCACTGAGGGAGAGGCCACTTTGGAGCAGAAGGGGACAGCGTGGCCTGGAAGAAAGGACCAGGCTTTGAAGTCACCCAGGACTGTCCCAGCAGAGCAAGGCAGTCCAGCTTATGCAACCCATAACAAGCTGCTTTGGGTCCTGATGCCCGCTCTTGCCTCTGTTGAACCTCATCCCCTGTCCTGTCTCAGTGCCCTCGTTCGACAAGGTCAGGAGCTCAGCTAGGACTGCAACCAAGAGTAAGGACATCTGGTGAACGGCTGCTTAGTATGAGCTAGGAGGTGAGAAAGAGGAGAGGCAATAACTTACCACAGACTGACTGACAAGCTGTCCAAGACGAGGGTGAAGGGAGGCAGCGGCAGAGACCACAAGTGCAAGCATCAAGCCACCGATCGATGGGCCACGAATGTACTCTGTGAGGTGCAAGAGGTTAAGCTGGCAACTTCATAACGAGGTCTAATTAGGGAAAAGCAAGGTTCTCACCACATGGGTCTTGTAAGAGAGGGCGTGCCGGGCTTGCGCAAAGAGCTCTGTCACTCCCTTGAAAGGCCCTGTGAGTTGAGAGTGCCCGGCGGCCCAGGGGGAAGGCTGCACTTGGTGATGGCCGGGGAGATGGAGAGATTGCTGGGCTCAGCCAGAAGCGTATGGCTCGTCGAGTGTGGCCAGAGGGGAAAGACAGCACCCATCCAGGAGGTCCCATGGTGTAATGGTGAGCACTCTGGACTCTGAATCCAGCAATCTGAGTTCAAATCTCAGTGGGACCTCAGCCTTTTGGCTCCCTCGAAGCTTTCCTCTGCATGACGACACCTTTAACAGCCTTGCTCTTGGGTCAATCGTTTAATGCACTCTCAGCCCTCTTCCTTTCTTGTGCTCCCAGCCCTGGGACTGACATCAGTGCCCCTTCTCCTGCCCTGTGCCCACAAAACCTCTGCAGCCTTCCTGAGCATTGGCCCTTGCCTCTGCTCTGCTCCATTGTGCTTGATGGCTACTGCTGGCTGAGCGGATCCAGCAGTGGCTCACCAGATCACACAACAGCCGAGCCGAGGTGGAGACCATGCAGTCCAGGCCTGCCTCAAAGCAGGGTAAGGTGGAGGAGGCTGTTCACGGCCTTGTCTCGTTGGGTGTTGGACATCTCCAAAGATGGACACTCTGCAAAACTGCCTGGGCAACTTTTTCCCATGGCTGACCACCGTCACACGGTTACTGTGTACGGCATTACTTGTATTTCCAGCCGTGTCCATTGCTGCTTGCCATCTCCAAGTCTCTGAGGCTTTTCTGTCTTCCTCTTGCCTGCATGTTTATTTTTGGTGCTCTACAATTAAGTCAAGGGAGCTCCACTCAGAACTGGCAGTGCCCCGTGCTTGGGGTTATATTTGCTGCCATGGGAGAGGACGGGTTCTCCCTCTTCACAGAATCACAGAATCACAGAATCACTAAGGTTGGAAAGGACCTTCAAGATCATCAAGTCCAAGCATTAATCCAGTGCCACCATGATCCCTAAACCATGTCCTGAAGCACCACATCCACACGTTTTTTGAACACTTGCAGAGACGGCGACTCCACCACCTCCCTGGGCAGCCTGTTCCAATGCTTGATCACCCTCTCGGTGAAGACATTTTTCCTAATATCCAATCTAAACCTCCCCTGGCTTGAGTCCATTTCCTCTCGTTCTATCGCTGGTTACTTGGGAGAAGAGACCAACGCCCTCGTTCCCACAACCCCCTTTCAGGAAGTTCTAGAGAGTAATAAGGTCTCCCCTCAGCCTCCTCTTCTGCAGACTAAACAATCCTAGTTCCCTCAGCCGCTCCTCATAAGACTTGTGCTCCAGAACCCTCACCAGCTTTGTTGCCCTTCTTTGGACACGCTCCAGCACCTCAACATCCTTCTTGTAGTGAGGGGCCCAAAACTGAACACACTATTCAAGCTGCAGCCTCACCAGTGCCCAGTACAGGGGCACGATCACTTCCCTACTCCTGCTGGCCACACTATTTCTGATACAGGCCTGGATGCTGTAGGCCTTCTTGGCCACCTGGGCACACTGCTGGCTCATACTAAACCGGCTGTCAACCAGCACCCCCAGGTTAGTTTCTGCTGGGCAGCTCTCTAATCACTCCTCCCCAAGCCTGTAGCATTGCATGGGGTTGTTGCGGCCGAACTGCAGGACCCGTCACTTGGCCTTATGAAACCTTATACAGTTGACCTCCGCCCATCGGTCCAGCCGGTCCAAATCCGTCTGCAGAGCCCTCCTACCCTCCAGCAGATCAACACTCCCACCCAACTTGGTACCATCTACAAACTTACTGAGGGAGCACTTGATCTCCTCATCCAGATCATCAATAAAGATATTGAATAAGACCGGCCCCAGAACTGAGCCTTGGGGAACACCGCTTGTGACAGGTGCCAGACAGTGGCTAACTGAGGGAGGAGGAGAACAAACGGCCACGAGTCTCCAGCTGTTCTGCACAAAGCCTTTAATGAGAAGGAGCAAATGCAGGAGCACAGAACAGAGACCAGGAAACACATCTGCAGGGTTCAGGGAGGCACAGAGAAGGGCCCATTTCCCAAGGACAAGCTCCACACAAAGCGCTTGCCTGTTCCCATTCTGCTCTACCTGGTGGCAAGCCCAGCCCCCCAAGAGCAGTCCCTAAGCCCGGCACCCTCTCCCCATCAGCAGGAGGTTCAGCACAGCAGAAGAGAAGGAGTCGTTTCATGCTCAGTGCTGGTGCATTCTCTTGCCTCAACTTGCCTACCTGGTCAATGGGAGCAGGATTTCCCATCCGTCACAGAATTGCTGGGGGCTGGGAGAGGACAAGTGCTGTAGGCAATGGGGTTTTACTGCCTGCCTGGGCACCAGGTACAGTATGGAGCCGACGAGTGCCTCGGCTGCAGCGTGGTCACTTGCAGGCAGCCCAAAAGGGGACTGCGGCCCGTAGTTGGCAGGATTCGAACCTGCGCGGGGAAACCCCAATGGATTTCTAGTCCATCGCCTTCACCACTCGGCCACAACTACCTGTTGCTCCAGCCCTCTCCGCCCTGCTGATCACACGCCCTGTGCAATGACACCCAGCTCCCTGGGCGTTTCAGGGACAGGCTTCACTCAAAGCCCTGCATTGGAGACCTCCGCTGAGCGCGACAGGCACCTGCTGCCAGGCTTCCAGAGGCCTTGAGAGGTGGAACCCCAGGGGCTGCAGATGCAGCTCCCAGCGCCTTGTCCTCACACGGGCACCTGGGACATCCCCCCCTATCCACGGGGGGATGGTTTCCCTCCCCAGTTCGTGTCTCCTCTACTTCCAGCGAACAAGGGAAGGCAACTGTGTGGACATAACCAGGGCTAGGGGTAGTTGTGGGGTGGGATATTACACCCCACTTTGCTTCTCACATTTCTCTGAGGAATACTCCAAGCCTGCTGTGAGCACTGCGGTGGGGGCACTCCTGCAGGGCAGGCGTTCGCCTCCCAGCAGCACCTCCAGCCTCTTGGGCACGAAGGGTGGTGCCAACCATTGCACAAAGCTCTGCAGAAGTGGGAATCAGCCACACTATGACACCGGTGGACTCCTTGTAAGGGCACCAAGCATGCAGACATTGAGGTCTCCTGCAGAGGAAGGATACCTTGCAGAAGGCTTTCCAGTTGCTGCTGGGAACACATTGGACCAAGAGAGAAAGCACCAGCCCCAAAACTCATGCTGCGGCAATGACTGCTGAGAGGACTTGGTGGCGCGTCACTGCGGAGAGTAATGCATCATCTGCAAGACTAAACAGCGACAAGGGATTTTCCTTTGTCCTTGCCTGCACGCTTGCATGCAGCAGCCCTTGGTTTACTGCTCAGCAGCTTGAGTGTTCTCTTTCCTCCAAAAGAACAGTGAGTAGCAAGGTGCGTCACAAAAGCAAAGGAGGCACAAGCCTGACTTCCAAATGCCAGGACTCTGCCTGAGAGAGTTTTTCAGGTCTTTCATGCTCGGAAAGGCAACTTGTCTCTGCAAGTTTCCGAAGGCGTCCTCCACTACTCAGCTGAGCACGCGTGTCCATTCTGTCCTGCCACCTCAGGAAGTGGTGTCATCTCAGCCCAGTTCACAAGCCTGCGACTGTCTTCTGCCAGGAGCGCTAAGGGAAGGCAGGGAAAGGTCTCTGCTTTCTGAGCATACGTGCAAGACCCACCAGGTACATTGGCAGAAGAAATGAGATCAGCTCGTGAACGCTTTCAGTGGCGAGACTCAGGCTGGCCTTGAGAGCTACCACAGGACTGTGACCACCAGGTTACAGACTCACACTCCATGTCCCTGAGGCTTTTCGGTCCTTCTCTCGCCTGCTTGGGTTTTTTTTTTTAATGCTCTGGTATCATTTCAGGGAGCTCCGTCCACAACTGGTGGATCAGGACAGAAGCCAGTGCTCTTCCCTGCAGAGCAGGTGGTGTGGAGTAATCGCTGAGGGGTACTTTGGAAATTTACCCTCTAAGAACAGCCTTGAAACCAGGTGGAACGTAGCACTCATGTACAACGGGTCTGTGACATGGAGACTCCCTGAACGTCCTTGCATGTTGGCAACATCAGGGGCACCTGGTGTGCTGACTCTGGGAGAGATTACATGGAGGGTGGAGAGGAGCGGACACCTTGCGGCCACACTCTGTGATCAGGGGAGTTTAGGCATGCACAGTATGTACATTGATAAGCTGTGCTTGCAATGCCTTGGGCCAAGGACCTGTCAACTTTGATGAAGTGCTGTACTTAGAGTGAACTTTGCTAATTATAATATCATTATAATACTAAAACACACACCCCTCTCAAAAGCTACCACCCTCCCAAGGTGCGACCCCTCCTCAATGCGCGTGCGCACTGAATTTTTCCTAGTCTGTACCTTTAAACGCAAAGCGAGAGAATTCTGCACCAATCCTGATAAAGGTATGTATGACTAGAGTCACTCAAGCTCCCCCTGCAAAGTAAAATACTATAAAATAGTGTTTTAAGAGCTGGATGTTAGGGAAGATACCATCGTCGTGTACTCTTCTAACTTCTGGGATCAGTCGACGGGCTGAGCCTCTCTTCCCCCGCATCGGGATGCCATTGGGTAAGATTCGAACACTTGGTCATACCAAGTGCCTCCCCGGGAAACTTAGAAATCTCTCTAGAGTCACTTTACATCTTTTAATGTGTTTATAGCCAAGTAGTGTTACTCATATATTTGGTATTTGCACGTGCTTTGCAGACAGTGAATTTATCACCGGCAATCCAAAGAACCTGTGTATCTGTTGCTTCAATAAATCGCACTATTGATTGACTCGGCCATGTGTGTGTGTCCCTGAACGCGACCGTACCTCTGAGTGCGGCCGTGTGAGTTCAGGAGGTGTCTGGCTGAGCAGGTAGTGTGATGTTAGTAGTGCATCCGGACCCGTGATAGTCCAATAAAGGTGTTGGGCGCGACCGGACTACTAACGCTGACTGTGGGCATCACTCAGAACCTAAGCTCAGCCGCCCCCAGTCCCTCTGATATCCAAGGATCGACTGGAAAGCAAGGTGGTTTAGTTTCTGCCAAATTGCTCTGCCTCTTAAAGTAACAGGTGGCTAACTGAGGGAGGAGGAGAACAAATGGCCACGAGTCTCCAGCTGTGCTGCACAAAGCCTTTAATGAGAAGGAGCAAATGCAGGAGCACAGAACAAGACCAGGAAACACGTCTGCAGGGTTCAGGGAGGCACAGAGAAGGGCCCATTTCCCAAGGACAAGCCCCACACAAAGCGCTTGCCTGTTCCCATTCTGCTCTACCTGGTGGCAAGCCCAGCCCCTCAAGAGCAGTCCCTAAGCCCGGCACCCTCCCCCCATCAGCAGGAGGTTCAGCACAGCAGAAGAGAAGGAGCCCTTTCCCGAGGAGCCCAGAGCAAAGCAGAGCCAGAGGAGGCACGGCGAGGCCTGCCATGCAGCGAGGAGCAGCGGGCACAGGTCCCTCCTGCCAGGTGGGACGAGGACACCCAGCCCGTCTGCAAGCCGTGGCCATGCTCCTGCTGCAGAGTGCCCGTCTGCCTTCCTGCGCCCGAGGGGACGATCCATCGTCTTCAGCAGTTCAGATGGCAGCGGGGCGGAGGCAGACACAGCCCCGAGCCCCCCAGACCAAGGGAGCCCCCAGAAGAGATGGGAACCCCCCCGGCGCTGAGGGAGCTCCCAACAGCAGCTGACAGAGAGGATCCCACGGCTGTGCTCTGGGGGAAAGAGGTGAGGATGGGGCCCGGCAGGGTCACCACCACCGGCGAGGCCTCGATGGCCACCGTCGAGTCGGCGCAGCGGGCCACACAGGGCTCACTGCAGCTGCTTGCAAGTGGGGTGGGGCCACAGGTGCCGCAGGGTGTTGGGGGACAGGGTCTGAAGCAAGACATCTCTCGGTGCGGGAGGCAAAGCTGAAACACAGAGCAGGAAGGAAACACAGACCACCACGTAAGTCTCTCTATCATTGCCTCAGCTCTCTCTGCGGATACACTTTCCTGCCCTCCAGCTCTATTTCTGGCTCCATGTCCAGAAAGGGCCTACACCTGATCTTGCTAACACGCACAATAGACATGACATGACATGAGAGCTTAAGGCTGGATTTGCAGGGCTGGGAGCAAAGATGTGACTAACTGGCTGCTGATTCCACCAGGATCTCCTCCTGCATTTCCTAATGCAATAGCACTGATGAAGATTGGTTCCATTATCCCAGCACAAATGGGCTGAATTGAAGAGTTGTCTCAGAAATCACCTCTTAAAAACACACACTGTTCCTACAGCTCCCACGGCACTCATCGTGCCCTCCGAGATGCACAGCACAGGAAGGCTGACCCATTTTTGCGATAGGATCCAGCACAGTGTGTTTAACTGATCGTACCCCATCTCCAGAGCAAACATTGCTGCGTTGAAGAAGGCACTGGATGTACTTGGCCATTTGGTTAGAGACCATCTGCGAAAGGGCAGAATTGTTATTGTCAGTCCTCCCTGCAGCTGAGCCCCAATGACCCCCTTCTGCTAGAAGGAAGCCCGCTCTTCCCCAGACAGCCCCATCAAAAGGGAAAGAGGTCACAGCCCTTAAACACTTCTATTGCAGGGCCACGCTGAGGCACCCCAAAGATCAACCTGCGTAGCCAACCGTGACAGCAGAGTTGCAGTGGACTCAGGCTTACCTCGTTCCTCGAGGAAAGGGAGGCAAGAGAGGAGGATGCAGGGCCTGGAGCAGCTCAGGCTTTTATGCTGTGTCCCTGTGCCCCACGGGGCCTCAAGCATTCCTTGTACATGAAGCATCTAAACACCTAGTAGCTGCAGCTTGCCGAGGCCTCGCAGGGGATTAAGACCTTGCCTCTTTCATCCAAAACTTCTTGCTACCTCTTCATACCGCCAAACATCTAAACATTTAATCTGTGTCCCAGCTTCAGAAGTCCAGTTGACTCTGAGGTCTCAGGCTAGCTGTGCAGAGATTTTAAGTGTGTTGGTATGATGGGCATTGCTTTTGTCTCTTTGCCCTCTTCCTGACAAGCTTGTTCAGAAATCGCGGTGAAATTAGACCATGAATGGCACCTCAAGTCAGCTCTCAAGTGCTTTCAGAGCAGGCACTCAAGCTAACAGTGACACCCATTTCCCGCAGCAGGTCATAATAGACACACAGAAGACTGTGGGTACATTCAGGCAGAAGGTGTGGACTGCACAATCCCATGTGGGAGAAGAGATGCACGTCTCCAGGGTTGTGGCAAAGCTCAACGGCAAGGGAAGACCATGATGTGCTGGAGGGAAGCCCCTTGTGGGCAGGAGTGACAGACACGAGGACTTTGCTTATGCTCATCAGGCCCTACCACAATCGGGTTTTGAGATCAAAGAGATGCCTGTGTTCTTCCCTGAAAGAGACCCAGGCCCAAATTTACCTGTTTTGCTCAGCAAGGGCATCCCAGAGCCCAGAGGCCTGGTTGGCCTGCTTTTGAGGAGGTGCGCAAGGCCAAAGGCTCGTGGCCCTTTTTTCTGCGTCAGGGAAGAGGTGGCCTCTTCCACACATTTAAACCTACAAAGAGGTGTTGGTCTCCCAGAGCACCTGGGAGTCATCCTGATGTGGAAGACATTGGAAAAACCCTGAACTCCAAGGAAACGTGAGTCACCCTGCTGTGGAATTCAGTGGACATGGTACCCTGGTCTCAGGCGTGCCAGGGATACCAGAGCTCTTAGCCCCAGAATGCTGCCACCTTCAACGTCATTTCCTCAGGTTTTAGAACTCTTCCTGAAACGGCTGGTGCTTCTATGTCATTTTGTGCTGCTGCTGCCTTCCAAGGCATTGCCCTTCAGTGGCTGCTCAGGGGCCCATGAGACTTGGTGCACCCCAGAATAACTAGGACGGATGGTACTGCCGGAGGTTCTCTGGGCCAACCTCCGGCTCCGAGCAGACCAAACTTCCCAGGTGCCTCAGAAGGCTCCCATTGACTTCTGAACACTTCCCCTATCAGAGAGGTAACTGTCACTTGGGCAGCTCGTCCAGGACTACATTGTAGCCCCTTGTCACTTCCCTCCCCACAAAGAAAGCTGGTATTTCCCTTGTTGCAACTTGTGATGTTGCGACATCACACACAGGACTTGCCTCCACGTCCACCTCCAGACCTTACCCTACCCCATACCCCCAGAATCTTCTCACCTTCAACTGTCTTCTCCTGGTGGCCCACTTGAGGGCCTGTGAGGCTCAGCTGGGACAGGCTCTGCCTCATGGGGTGGGAAACAGGCCTCAAGCCCCTGCTCAGGTGAATGTGCACCTCTTTGGTGGATACATGGTTGCAGTGGCTCATCTCAAAACCTCCTTTCCAACACAAGCTCATTGCCGAAAGCTGAGGGCAGGCATCGTTGCCCTTCCCTTGGCACTGCAGAGGCCACTGCTGGATTGGTGTGCCCATTTTGGTTTGATGCAAGCTGAAGTTTCCTGGACAACACCTCACACACACGCACGCCCAGAAAAAGAGAAGAGCACAGGCACACGGAAATGGGCTAGGTTCTTCATTTGTCTGGAAAAGGTTTCCAGGATGAGTTGCTCCTTCCCCTGTCCAGGGATTGAGGTGAGGCTGGCCAGCCTGCAATTGCCCAGGTCCTCCCTTGTGCCCTTCTGGGAGACAGGAGTGACACACACTTCTTCCTTGGCCTCAGGAACCTCTCCCAGTTGCCATCACCTTTCAAAGACAATCCAGAGTTTCCTCTTGCAGAAGGCCTCCTTGCCCGAGTGCTTCACGAGCTGTGAGCAAGAAGGTGGCATGGGTACCTGCAGGTGAGCTCCGTGCTACCTGAGCACCTGACAGGACAGAGCCCAGAACATGGCTTGGATACTGACTGTGAGGTCACGTCTGGCTCTGCAGGCCGTCGGCAGGACCATGACTTGTGCTAGGGGCTTGGAACATTTTAGGCTGTGTGCTTGTGAGTTCCCTCCTACCCCATTGCCTGTTAGGCCAGCAGCAGGCGCGTGGTTTGCATTTTGATTTTAAGGTCACTTTGGTCTCGGCAGATGATGGGCCAGAGCGGGCTCATGGCAGCGCTAGGTGCTTGTGACGTCACTTGTGCCTGAATACCTGGTAGGAAAGAAGGAGGCACATGGCTTGGATGCTGATTGCAAGGTCACCTGTACCTGAGTAGCAGATGGGCCACTGAGAGGAAAACTCCAGGCAAGTGAAGACCTGCAATCCCCCAACAGCTACAGGAGGTTATGGGAAGGACGGAGCCAGACCCTGCAGAGAGGTGCCCTGCGAAAGGGCAAGATCAACACTAAGAAGCTGCAACAAGGGAAACGGCAGCTGTCTTTGCAGGAAAAGAAGTGACAGGGACACAGTGCAGCCCTGGAAGAGCTGCCCAAGAGACAGTGACCTCTGTGACAGTGGAAGTGTTCATAACTTGATGGGGCAAGGCCCAGAGCTTCCTGAGGTACCTGGGAAGTTTGGTTTGCTTGGAGCAGGATGTCAGCCCATAGGACCTCCAGAGGTCCCTTCTAACCTTCATTATTCTGTGGTGCACGGATCCTCACGGGCCCTTGACCAGCCACAGAAAAGCAAGGCCTTGGAAGGCAGCTGCAGAACGAGACTCCATAGAATCACCACTCGTTTCATTTATGGTGCTACAACATGTGGAAATGCTCCTGAAGAAAACAGCATGTTGGGAGGAATGAGGCCATGAGCTCTGGTATCCCTGGCATGCCTGAGGCTGGGGGACCACGTCCACTGAATTCCACAGCACGTTGACTTATGTTTGCCTGGAGCTTCGGGTTTTTCCCAACTCTTCCACAACATGATGACTCCCAGGTGCTCTGGGAGACTGATCCGATGTCCCTTTGAAATGCTAAACACATGGAATGGGCCACTCCATCTCTGACCCAGGAAAAAGAGCCCGTGAGCTTTTGGCTCCCTGCCCTGAGTCTCTCCTCAAAAGCAGGCCATCCAGGACTCTGGCCTCTGGGATGCCCTTGCTGAGCAAAACAACTCAATTTGGGTGTGAGTCTCTTTCAGGGAAGGATGTGAGAATCTCTTTGATCACTCTCCTGCATGTTGATTTCCTTGTTTCCAACAGGTCCTCCACTGAGCCCAGACCCCTGCTTGGAAGAAGCCCGGTCAAGTCATCAAGGGTCATGGCAATGGAGCTCACATGCAGAAGTCTCTTGAAGGAGACCCGCATGACCCTCAGATCTGCTCTTCATCATTATTCCTTGCTGTGGTAGAGCCTGATGGGCAGTAGCAAGGTCATCTTAGCCCTCAGTCCTGCCCGCAAGAGGCTCCTTTCCAGCCCACAGTGGTCCTTAGTTGCCATTGAGCTTTGCCACTGAGCTTTGCCACATCCCTGGAGAGGTGCGTCTCTTCTCCTGTATGGGACTGTGCAGTCTTGACCTTCTGCCTGCACTTTCTCTCTGTGTCCTGTGTGTCTGTGGTGACCTATCGGAGAAATGTCTCCCAGGGTTAGCCTGACTGCCTGCACTGAAAGCACTTGAGAGCTAACTCGAGTGTCCATCAGAGCTGAATTTCACCGTGACTGGTGGCCACACTAACCATGAAGAGGGTAATATGACAAACGCAATCCATGAGACACAGAACCACCCAAAATCATCCTCCACACTAGCCTGAGACCTCCGAGTTAATTGGCGCTATGAAGCTGGGACACAGATGAGTGGTTTTGATGTTAGGAAGCATCACGCTCGCCAGGCCCTGATCCTGATAGGGGACTTCAACCACCCACACATCTGCCGGCAACATGGTACAGTGCACTGCAAGCAGTCCAGGAAAGTACTGGAGTGTGTTGAGGACAACTTCCTAGGACAGGTGATGGAGAGCCTGACCAGAGGGAGAGGCACTGCTGGACCTGTTGTTTCCCAGTGACCAATAACTTATCAGAGACGTGATGACTGGAGGTAGCCTGGGCTGCAGCAATCATGCCCTGGTGGAATTCGCTATCCTGAGGGGTGCAGGATGGGTAAAAAGCAGAATGTGGACCCTGAACCTCCAAAAGGCAAACTCGTGGATGTTTAGGGTGCTAGTGCGTGGGATCCTTTGGGAAACTGCCCTCAGAGATAAAGGAGCAAATGGGATCTGGGAGATTCTGAAAGACATTTTTCTTGGGGCGCTACAGCTCTCAATCCCAACGTGCAAGGAGTCAGGCAGGGGAGGCAGGAGTCCAGCTCGGCCAAGTGAAGGCCTCTTAGCCAAATTAATTGACAAAAGCAAAACGCATAGGCAGTGGAGGCAGGGATACACAACCTGGGGAGATTATAGGGATATGGCTTGCAAGGGGAAGCAGGGCATCAGGAAAGCCAAGGCACAGCTGGAGCTGAACTTGTTTAGGGACGTGAAACATAGCAAGAAGGGTTTCCCCTGGTACACAGCACAACAAAGGAAGATTAAAGAATGTTTACCCGCACGATGAACAAAACGACAGACCGCACTACAAACTACCTGGAGAAGGCGGAGGTACTCAACAAATTTTTTGCCTCAGCAAAAAACACTGGCAAGTGGTCTAGCCACGCCAGCAGATTCACAGAATCTAAATGATTCTGTGATTGGGAGAAGGGGAGAACTGGGTGAATGAAGTACCACCCAGCGCACACGAAGATCCGGTTCGAGACCATCTAAGGAACCAGAACGCGTACAAATCCATGGGACCTGATGAGATGCATCTGAGGGTCCTGTCAGAAGTGGCAGAAGGGCTGCTAAGCCACTATCCATCAAATTTGAAAAGTTGTGGCGGACTGGTGAAGTTCTTGGTGACTGGGAAAGGCGAAACTTAATCCCCATTTTTGGAAAGGGAAAAAAGGAAGACCTGGGGAAGTGTAGGCCGGTCAGTCTCACCTCTGTGCCCAGCAAGGTCATGGAGCAGATCCTCCTGGAAACATTGCTAAGGAACATGGAAAACAGAGAGGTGATTGGTAGACAGCCCACATAGCTTTAGTAAGGGCAAATCGTGCCTGACAAAAGCACTGGCCTTTACAACAGGGCTATAATATTGGTGGATAAAGGAAGACCAACTGATGTCATCTACTTGTGCAAGGCATTTGATGCTGTCACACACAGCATCCTTCCCTCTAAAATGGAGAGACATGGATTTGATGGGTGGAGCACTTGCTGGATAAGGAGTTGCCTGGCTGGTCGCACTCAAAGAGCTATAGTCAATGGCTTGATATTCGAGTGGAGACCAGTGACGAGTGATGTCCCTCAGGGGTCCATACTGGGACCAGTCGTATTTAACACCTTTGTCAGGCACATGGACTTTGGGATTGAGTGCATGCTCAACAGTTTTGTGGATGACACCAAGGTGAGTGATGTGGCTGGTACTCTAGAGGGAAGGGATGCCATTCAGAGGAACCTTGACAGGCTACAGAGGTGGGCCCGTGCGAACTTCATGAAGTTCAACCAGGCCAAGAGGAAGGTCATTCAGCTGGGCCGGGGCAGTCCCAAACATGCCTACAGGCTGGGCGGAGAATGGCCTGAGAGCACCCTGCGGAGATGGATTTGGGTGTATTGGTGAATGAAAAACAGAATATGAGCCATCAGTGCGCGCCTGTAGCCCAGAAAGCCAATCGTATCCTGGGCTGCAGCAAAAGCAGTGTGGCCAACAGGTCGAGGGAGGTGATTCTCCCCCTCAACTCAGCTCTCTGGAGACCCTACCTGGAGTAATGTTTTTGTCTCTAGGGCCCTCAGAACAAGAAAGACATGGAGGTACTTGAGCAGGTCCAGAGTGGGGCCAGGAAGATGATCAGGGATCTGGAGCCCCTCCCCTGTAAGGGCAGGCTGAGAGAGTTGGCGTTGTTTCTCCTAGAAAAGGGAAGGCTCCCAAGACACCTTATGGAAAACTGGGGAGGGACTCTTTACCAGGGAGTGTAGAAAGGGATGCAGAGTAATGGTTTGAACTCAAAACAGGGGAGATTTAGGTTAGATATTAGGAAGAAACTCTTGCCTATGAGAGAGGTGACACACCAGAACAGGTCGTCCAGAGAAGATCTAGATGACCCCTCCCTGGAAATGTTCAAGGCCACTTCGGTGGGGCTTTGAGCAACCTGATCTAATTGGAAGGGATCTAAAAGATCATGCAGGACCAACCCATTCCCCCACTGTATGAGAACTGGAACCGGATGATCTTTAAGGTCCCTTCCAACCCAAAACCGTTCTGGGATTCATTCTATGATTCTTGGTGGTATCAAGCGGGAGCAATACATTTTGGATGAAAGAGGCAAGAGCTTAATCACCTGCGAGGCGTTGTCAAGCTTCAGCTACTAGGTGTTTAGATGCTTCATGACCATGGAACGTTTGTGGCCGTGTGGAGCTCTGGGACACGGCATAAAATCCTGAGCTGATCCAGGCCCTGCATCCTCCTCTCTTGCCTCCCTTTCCTTGAGGAACGAGGTAAGCCTGAGTCCACTCCAACTCTCCCTGTGGGCTGAACTGCTGTCACGGTGGCTACGCAGGTTGATGTTTGGGCTGCCTCAACTTGGCCTTGCAACAGAAGTGTTTAAGGGCTGTTCCCTCTTTCGCTTTTGAGGGGGCTGTCTGGGGAAGAGGGGGGTTCTTTCTAGCAGAAGGGGATTAACTGGGCTCAGCTACAGGGAGGTCTGCCCACAAGAATTTTGGCCTTTTGCAGATGGTCTCTGAGCAAATGGCCAAGTGCATCCAGTGCCTCCTTCAATGCAGCAATGTTGGATCTGGAGATGGGGTACGATCTGGCTTTCCACAGGGGCTTTCAACTCTCTCTGCTGGGTCCTTTCCAAAAACAGGATCAGCCTTCCTGTGCTGTGTCTCTCGCAAGGCATGATAAGGGCCATGGGAGCTGTAGGCACAGTGTGTATTTGTGAAACAGAGTGTCCATGGAGAGAGCAGAGGCAATGATAGAGAGACTTACGTGGTGGTCTGTGTTTCCTTCCTGCTCTGTGTTTCAGCTTTGCCTCCCGCACCGAGAGATGTCTTGCTTCAGACCCTGTCCCCCAACACCCTGCGGCACCTGTGGCCCCACCCCACTTGCAAGCAGCTGCAGTGAGCCCTGTGTGGCCCGCTGCGCCGACTCGACGGTGGCCATCGAGGCCTCGCCGGTGGTGGTGACCCTGCCGGGCCCCATCCTCACCTCTTTCCCCCAGAGCACAGCCGTGGGATCTTCTCTGTCAGCTGCTGTTGGGAGCTCCCTCAGCGCCGGGGGGGTTCCCATCTCTTCTGGGGGCTCCCTTGGTCTGGGGGGCTTGGGGCTGTGTCTGCCTCCGCCCCGCTGCCGTCTGAACTGCTGAAGACGATGGATCGTCCCCTCAGGCGCAGGAAGGCAGACGGGCACTCTGCAGCAGGAGCGTGGCCACGGCTTGCAGACGGGCTGGGTGTCCTCGTCCCACCTGGCAGGAGGGACCTGTGCCCGCTGCTCCTCGCTGCATGGCAGGCCTCGCCGTGCCTCCTCTGGCTCTGCTTTGCTCTGGGCTGCTCGGGAAAGGGCTCCTTTTCTTCTGTTTTGCTGAACCTCCTGCTGATGGGGGGAGGGTGCCGGGCTTAGGGACTGCTCTTGGGGGGCTGGGCTTGCCACCAGGTAGAGCAGAATGGGAACAGGCAAGCCCTTTGTGTGGGGCTTGTCCTTGGGAAATGGGCCCTTCTCTGTGCCTCCCTGAACCCTGCAGACGTGTTTCCTGGTCTTGTTCTGTGCTCCTGCATTTGCTCCTTCTCATTAAAGGCTTTGTGCAGCAGAGCTGGAGACTCGTGGCCATTTGTTCTCCTCCTCCCTCAATTAGCCATCCGCTCTGCAGGGAAGAGCACTGGCTTCTGTCCTGATCCACCAGTTGTGGACAGAGCTCCCTGAAATGATACCAGAGCATTAAAAAAAAAAAAAAACCCAGGCAGGCGAGAGAAGGACCGAAAAGCCTCAGGGACATGGAGTGTGAGTCTGTAACCTGGTGGTCACGGTCCTGTGGTAGCTCTCAAGGCCAGCCTGAGTCTCGCCACCTAAAGCGTTCACGAGCTGATCTCATTTCTTCTGCCAGTGTACCAAGTGGGTCTTGCACTTATGCTCAGCAAGCAGGGACCTTTCCCTGTCTTCCCTTAGTACTCCTGGCAGAAGACATTCGCAGGCTTGTGAACTGGGCTGAGATGACACCACTTCCTGAGGTGGCAGGACAGAATGGACACGCGTGCTCAGCTGAGTAGTGGAGGACGCCTTCGGAAACTTGCAGAGATAAGTTGCCTTTCCGAGCATGAAAGACCTGAAAAACTCTCTCAGCCAGAGTCCTGGCATTTGGAAGTCAGGTTTGTGCCTCCTTTGCTTTTGTGACGCACCTTGCTGCTCACTGTTCTTTTGGAGGAAAGAGAACACTCAAGCTGCTGAGCAGTAAACCAAGGGCTGCTGCATGGAAGCGTGCAGGCAAGAACAAAGGCAAATCCCTTGTCGCTGTTTAGTCTCGCAGATGATGCATTACTCTCCGCAGTGACGCGCCACCAAGTCCTCTCAGCAGTCATTGCCGCAGCATGAGTTTTGGGGCTGGTGCTTTCTCTCTTGGTCCAATGTGTTCCCAGCAGCAACTGGAAAGCCTTCTGCAAGGTATCCTTCCTCTGCAGGAGACCTCAATGTCTGCATGCTTGGTGCCCTTACAAGGAGTCCACCGGTGTCATAGTGTGGCTGATTCCCACTTCTGCAGAGCTTTGTGCAATGGTTGGCACCATCCTACGTGCCCAAGAGGCTGGAGGTGCTGCTGGGATGCGACCGCCTGCCCTGCAGGAGTGCCCCCACCACAGTGCTCACAGCAGGCTTGGAGTGTTCCTCAGAGAAATGTGAGAAGCAAAGTGGGGTGTAATATCCCACCCCACAACTACCCCTAGCCCTGGTTATGTCCACACAGTTGCCTTCCCTTGTTCGCTGGAAGTAGAGGAGACACGAACTGGGGAGGGAAACCATCCCCCCGTGGATAGGGGGGGATGTCCCAGGTGCCCGTGTGAGGACAAGGCGCTGGGAGCTGCATCTGCAGCCCCTGGGGTTCCACCTTTCAAGGCCTCTGGAAGCCTGGCAGCAGGTGCCTGTCGCGCTCAGCGGAGGTCTCCAATGCAGGGCTTTGAGTGAAGCCTGTCCCTGAAACGCCCAGGGAGCTGGGTGTCATTGCACAGGGCGTGTGATCAGCAGGGCGGAGAGGGCTGGAGCAACAGGTAGTTGTGGCTGAGTGGTGAAGGCGATGGACTAGAAATCCATTGGGGTTTCCCCGCGCAGGTTCGAATCCTGCCAACTACGGGCCGCAGTCTCCTTTTGGGCTGCCTGCCAGTGACCACACTGCAGCCGGAGACTCGGCTCCATGCCGTACCTGGTGCCCAGGGAGGCAGTAAAACCCCCTTGCCTACAGCACTTGTCCTCTCCCACCCCCCAGCAATTCTGCGATGGACGGGAAATCCTGCTCCCATTGACCAGGTAGGCAAGTTGAGGCAAGAGAATGGACCAGCACTGAGCATGAGCCATGAAAAGAGGTCCACTGTTGTTGGTTCTTGAGCAGAGCTCAAGAGCCTGATCTCACCTGACATCCCAAGCCGAACAGCCCCACCAGCTGTCTTCCCTACACCCGAAAATACAGCAGCCCATCTCCAAAGAAAGCCTGCACAACATGGCCCTCATTGCTCACAAAGGAGGGAAGAGACCTCATGGACCTCAGATGCTGCCACACCCACGCTCCCTCACCCTCACCAAGAGGCTCTACCAGCTCCCGCTGCCCAGAGCCTTCCTGGCACCTATCAGCTCACTGGAGTCTCCCGCTGCGAAGGGACTCTGGTTGTAGCAGTAAAGTCTCGGGTGGTGAGTGTGTGACTCCTTGACTGGTGTGTGACAGCCTGGGCAGCAGCTTGTGCCTTAACACAGGGCAGCTAAAGTAATGTGGTGTGAAGGAGTGAAGTTGAGCCTGGGGCAGGGGAGAGGAAAGGCAGTGCTTTCTGGTTGTCTTTTTGTTTCTCACTACATGGGTCTGTTTTAGCTGGCAAAAAATTAATTTTTCCCAAATCAAGCGTGATTTGCCCACCACCATTTATGCTAAGCCACGTCTTTGGGTTTATCTTGCCCCATGAGATTTCTCGTGGTCTTCTCAGTGCCCTGCAGCCCTGTGAAGGTGGGGAAAGGAGCGAGCAGCTGGGTGGGTGTTTGTCTGTGCTCACAGCAGCCGCGGTACCTCGAGAGAAACGCACACACAGTTGCTGCGCACGTGCAGAGCTGTCCCGTGCGTGGACGCAGGTGGGGAGCGTCACCATTCGCAGCGCCCAGCACCTTGAGTTTCCGTCGGCAGCAGAGCAGCAGAGAGACGTGGCAGCAGGTTGAGGGCGTGCGTGTGTGCGCAGGGGGCTGTGAGGAGGAGGCCGTGCAGCCTGTGAGGCGGAGGAGCAGGAGACAGGCGCGTTTGCGAGGCGCAAGTGCGGGAGGCAGGCGAGGTTGGGGAGGGGAGGAGCAGGAGGGAGGCCAGGCTCCGGGCTGGAGGAGCAGGAGGCGGGCGTGCAGCGCGCGGCGTTGGTGGTATAGTGGTGAGCATAGCTGCCTTCCAAGCAGTTGACCCGGGTTCGATTCCTGGCCAACGCAGACGAGCTTTTCTTCAGCAGGGCTCCACCAATGCCTTTGCCCACTTGGCAGCAGCAGGCTGCAGGGCCTGCTTGGGACCACGCAGAGATTCTGCAGCACTGCAGCACATGCCCAGACACCTTTGTTCGGCCATCTCCAAGCTCATGGAGCAGCCTGCTCTGGCTTTGGGGGTGGCCCTGCTCTGAGCAGGCACTGGGACTAGGGGCCTCCTGCGATGCCTTGCAGTCTAGCTCCTTCCGTGAAGCAACGGGTCCCAGCGAGAGCTGTGCCCTGCTTCCTCTGCGCCATGGGCAGGGAGCAAGCCTCTTCCCCACAGGCACTGGAGCGCTATCGTTGCTCAGCACTTGGCGAAATCTCCTGTACTTTTGCCTCGACTCTCCAGCCCCTTTGGCACACACT
The DNA here is from genome assembly GCF_964289735.1 of Phaethon aethereus. Lineage (NCBI taxonomy): Eukaryota > Metazoa > Chordata > Aves > Phaethontiformes > Phaethontidae > Phaethon > Phaethon aethereus. The sequence continues at coordinate 23,904,114 of NC_138588.1, read as the reverse complement.
GGCTCCTTGAGACCGGCACAGCATTCCCCCAGGGGAAGGTGCGGCAGAGCCCTCCTTGCCCAGCCTTCCCGGCCGTGAGCGGGGAAGAAGGAAGCAGCCTTGTTGCCCCAGGAAGCAGGCGTGAGGCAGCATTGCAGGCCAAGTGCTCGGCTTGCCACACACTGAGGCTCTGGAGGGAATGGAGGACGTGCTGGGAAAGGCGGACGTGTGCCTGGGGCCCCTTGACGAGATGGTGGCCTGTGCAGAGCCATGATTTGCTGACGGGTCCTTTGGTTGCTGCCGTGAAGGGTTGCCTTGGTGTTGGGAGGAGGTGCCCCTGTGCTGGGTGCTGTGTGGTCTGACGTGCGCGCAGGAGCTGCGGTGGCCTGTCAGCAGCCCTTGGTGGGTGCAGGGCAAGGGTGTTCCCAGGAGGCAGCTCGGCCTGCAGCAGTGCCAGGAAGAGGCTGGCTGAGGTGGGCTGTCTCTGGGGGTGGCAGCGAGAGCAGCAGCAGCAGCACCAGCAGCAGCAGCACCAGCACCAGTACCAGCAGCAAAACCAGCACGAGCACCAGCAGCACCAGCACCAGCACCAAGACCAGTACCAGCAGCAAAACCAGCACCAGCAGCACCAGCACCAGCAGTATTAGGTCGTCAGGATGGCCGAGCGGTCTAAGGCGCTGCATTCAGGTTGCAGTCTCCCTGGGAGACGTGGGTTCGAGTCCCACTCCTGACAGATTCCACTCTCTTTCATGCCTTCCCTTTCCCTGAGGGCTGGCTCTTGCTGCTCTTGGCACTAAGCTCTCCAGCCTGTGGATTACCTCTTGCTGCGTGTCCCAGTCACCACTGACAGGGGGTTGGGACCCCCAAGGCAATTCCACTTTTCCACTCTACAAAACTCACAGTCTGCATGCCTCCCACCTCAAACACCAATCTTTGGACATGCTCAAACATTCACTCACAACATCCACTCTCCTTTCTTCCACTTTACCCTCCAACAACCCTTCTAGTTGGAAGGCGTTTCAGGGAGTCAGAGAGTGCATCCTCCTGCTTCTAGCTGGATCAGTGCTTTGCCCTCTTGGGCTGTAAAATACCTCACGGAGAGACATTTCACAGCCTGTCTGGACCCCTGGTCCCATCAGGAGATCATTATACTTCGTGTCACAGTCACAAACTGCCTATTCAATCTCTGACCACTGGCTCTCACCATCCAGCCATGGCAGTAGCCTCCTTGTAGGCACTGGAAGGACCGCCGTCAGGAAGTACGAGCCACAGGAAGAGGGGACAGGCAGAAGGTGGTATCGAGGCATGCTGGAGTGTGTTGTGACTGAGGGAGATGATGAGGGAGCTGGGTGTGCTCAGCCAGGAGTATACCAGGTGAGGGGGTTCCACTGTGTCAAGGCGGCTCCTTGGCTGGCTGAGGCCTGCCCTCAGCCAGAAAGAGCTTGGGAATGCAGGAGCCAGGAGTGGCCTGGCCTCCTGTGTGAGCCAGCCTGGCCTGGACTGCAGCTCCCAGGGGCTGGGGAGCTCTGGAGTTACAGCTCTGAAGCCTGTAAAGGGGGCACAAAGTGTCGTCTCTGCAGTGCCCCACAGGGAGGACCAGCATTGGAGGCCTTGGGGAAGCAAACAGGATGGGGACCACAGCAGCCGCAGCAGGCAGTGCTTCTGGGTAGAAAACCAAGAACAAAATGCCCTGAGCAAGGAACCTGCCTGCAGCGGCCCACACAACCCGCTGGCCCAGAATCCTTTCTCCCCAAGTGCTTGGTGAGACTCGCAGAGTTCCAGGAAAACCCTCCATTGCTTGGAGAAACGCTGTCTCAGCCCCAGAAACACATAATTTCAGACTGACAGACATTTTTTGAACACGTCCAATGATGGTGACTCCACCACCTCCCTCGGCAGCGTGTTCCAGCGTTTGACCACTCTCTCAGGAAAGAAATTTTTCCTGATATCTAGTTTAAAGCTCCCCTGGTGCAACTTGAGGCCGTTTCCTCTCGTCCTATCGCTCATTACTTGGGAGAAGAGACCAACACTCACCTCAGCACAACCTCCTTTCAGGTAGTTGTAGAAAGCGATAAGGTCTCCCGTCAGCCTCCTCTTCTGCAGGCTAAACAACCCCTATCCCTCACAGGACTTGTGCTCTAGACCCTTCACCAGCTTTGTTGCTCATCTCTGGACACTCTCCAGCACCTCAACTTCTTTCTTGTAGCAAGGGGCCCAAACCTGAACACATTATTCAAGGAGTGGTCTCACCAGTGCCGAGTACAGGGCCACAATCACTTATCTACTCTTGCTGTCCACACTATTGCTGATACAGGCCAGGATGCTGCTGGCCTTCTGGGCCACCCGGGCGCACTGCTGGCTCATGTTCAGCCAGCTGTCAACCAGCACCCCCAGGTCCTTTTCTGCCAGGCAGCTTTCCAGCCACTCTTCCGCAAGCCTGTAGCGTTGCATGGGGTTGAGCTGAGCCAAATGCCGGACCCGGCACTTGGCCTTATTAAGCCTCATAAAATTGACCATCGATCCAGCCTGTCCAGATCACTCTGCAGAGCCTTCCTGCCCTCGAGCAGATCCACATTCCTGCCCAACTTGGTGTCGTCTGCAAACTTACTGAGGGAGCACTCGATCCCCACATGCAGATCATCAATAAAGATATTAAAAAAGACCAGCTCCAAAACTAAGCCCTGGGGAACGCCGCTTGTGAACAGCCGCCAACTTGATTTAGCTCCATTCACGACAACTGTCTGGGCTTGGCCGTCCAGCCAGTTTTTTACCTAGCGAAGAGTACACCTGTCTAAGCCACGAGCCATCACTTTCTCCAGGAGAATGCTGCGGGAGATGGTGTCAAAGGCTTTCCTAAATTCCAGGTAGACAACATCCACTAGGCAGGTCACCTGGTCATGGAAGGAGATCAGGTTGGTCCAGCACGACCTACCTTTCATGAATCCGTGCTGGCTGGGCCCGATGCCTCCGTTGTCCTGCATAAGCCCTGCAAGCGCCCTCAAGATGAACCTCTCCATAATCTTTTCCAGTAATGAGGTCAGGCTGATAGGCCTGTAGTTCCCTGGATCCTCCTTCCGGTGTTTCTTGTAGACGGGCGTCACATTGGCAAGCCTGCAGTCGTCTGGGACCTCCCCTGTTTGCCAGGACTGCTGATAAATGCTGGAGAGTTCCTTGGTAAGATCCTCCACCAGCTCCCTCGGGCGATCGAGTGCGTCCTCAAGAAGTTTGCAGACACCACCAAGTTGGGCGGGAGTGTTGATCTGCTTGAGAGCAGGAAGGCTCTACAGAGGGATCTCGACAGGCTGGGCTGATGGGCCAAGGACACCTGTATGAGGGTCAACAAGACGAAATGCCATGTCCTGCACTGGTCTGCCATGCGTGCCGTTGGAGCACAACTATGTGCACAGCTAAAATAGCAGAATTATTTCCCGTGGTAATTCTATGCTAAGTGTCCTTGTCTCCCCCCACAGCAGGCAAAGAACCGATTTTTACGCCAAGCACAGTTCCTCAGCCCCCTGGGAGCTGTATTTCTGAGCAGCTCCTCTGCACCCTGCAAAGCAACAAGGTGCCCCCTCACTCCGGGGTTTCCTTCAGCGCCTGCAGAGCCAGCTCAAGTGGTCAAAGAGAAAGTCCCCACCCTGGGTTACGGGCAGGAAATGTGGGGTGAAGGGCAAAGCAAGGTCCTTGCGCTACCCACCGCAGGCGCAAAGCAGGTGAACTTTCCAGGGAGAGATTTTTCGTGGTTGGTCATGGGCGCCCAGGTAAGAGGAAGGGAAGGGGAATGGGAGCACAACCGCTGGCGCTGGCAGTGCCGGGGAGCCTGAGGCCAGGCTCTGGGAGGTGCCAGCTGAGGTGCTGGGGGGAGCAGAGTGGTGCAGCGGAAGCGTGCTGGGCCCATAACCCAGAGGTCGATGGATCAAAACCATCCTCTGCTATTTGCTTTTTCTGTGCCCCCCTCCTGACAGCCGCTGCCTCTCCCTTGCTTCCTGCAGCAAGTTTTAGCCTGCACTGCTGCACTGCGGCTCTCTCGGCACCCGTGGCCACAGGCTTTCCACTCCCTCAGCCCCTTCTCTCTCCTTTGCCGCCTTAGAAGTCAGCACTCTCAAAGCGACCCTCAGCAAGGCATAGCCGTGGCTCTGGAGCAGCAGGCAGCGCTCCTCTCAAAAGGCAGTGGGTGCCCTGGGGACACAGATGTTCCTTTCTTCCCATCAGGCAGCTTCAGGATGAGGTGCTCCCTCCCTGTCGGGGCAGCATCTTTAACTCGAGAGTGGCCTCTTCCAGAACTCTTCCTAGTCCAAGCATCAGCAGGAAGACAGCATGGGTATCTGCAGATGAGCTCCCTGCTACCTGAGTACCTGATGGGCCAGAAGGCAGAAGATTGCTTGGATGTTGGCTGTGAGGTCACCTCTGGCTCTGCAGGTGATGGGCCATCCACAGGGATAGCTCTTGCACTAGCTGCTTGTGCTCATGCCATAGTGGATACCACTGCCCATTACATCGGTTTATAGCCCAACACTTCTTGGTCCAAAGGAAGTGGGCAGCCCATCAGAGGGAGATCTGAGAACCTGCGGGCATGACAGCGTCAAAAATGGCCGTCAGGCAATCACAAAGCCACAGGAGAACCCGTGGGGAATGGCGCAGACAAAAGTTGCCTCTTCCCTGTATTTGGTGAGTGGGGGCTTCCTTGCCTGACGTGCTTCTGGTACACGGGTCGGGTCGTCTGGTCCTGACAGCCAACCACAGGTCTGCGTGAGGGCAGGTGGGTATGAAGTCTAGTATGGGTCAAGAAATGGCTGTCAGCCAATCACAGAGCAGCATGAAAGCATGTTGGTCATTGTATTAAATGCCAGCTCCCCAACACGAAATGGCAGCGGAAAGGAAATGGTGCCCCCGTGTATGTGGGGGAAGTCACGTCCTGGTCAGATGTACTCGCAGGGAAACGAGAAGGGGCGGCCGGTCCTGCCAGGCATTCCCAACGGACCATATGGCAGGGACGGGAAATGGGGCAGCTGGCTGCATGCCTGGGGGGTGAGGCCGAGGGGCCTGTTTTGCCAGGAGTGGAGGGTTGGGCACCGACCACTTCTTATCTGGGGTGATACGTCCCCCTCTACGACTGACTGCAGTTGCCCCAAGTGGTCAGTGATCTGGAGGGGACAGATCGCTGCTGAGGGATTTGCCGTGGGGAACACGGATGGGACCCGCGCTGGGCCAGCTGGCATGGGGATCCACCAAAGCAATCATCCTCCACCAAAACCAGGAGCTGCACAAGGCAGATTTTAGCCAAGGAACAGGTAAGGAGTAGAGTCCTGTGCCACGAAAATTCACAGCGAGCCCGTGCTGAGCACGGAGGGAGGCTAGGATGCAAGGGGCATTTTGAAGGCAGTTTTACACAAGGTTCTTATACCCTTCAAAAGATCAGGTACAACACGACTTCACTAACCACTACGACCCACAGTACTCACAACTTACCACAAGGCTAATGCCAGCTTCTCTTTCCAGGAAAATATGTGAGGAGGGGTGCAGTGCGGTCCTGGAAGAGCTGCCCAAGAGGCAGCGACTTCTTTGACAGTGACAGTATTCAGAAGCCAATGGAAAAAGGCCCAGAGCTTCCTGAGGTAACTGGGAAGTTGGGTCACCTTGAAGCAGGAGGTCGGTCCATAGGACTTCCAAATGTCCCTTCTAACACTCATTGTTCTGGGGTGTGCTGAGCCTCATGGGACCTTGAGAAGCCACCAAAAGGCAAATGCTGAGGCAGGCAGCAGCAGCATGGCATTGCACAGAAGCTCAAGTCGATTCAGGAGTGGTGTAAAATGTGTAGAAGCATCCTGGAGAAAAGCAAATTTCATAGGAATGAGGCCATGAGCTCTGGTATCCCTGGCATGCCTGAGGCCGGGGTGCAGTGTCCACTGAAGTTCACAGCAGGTTGACTAATGTGGGCCGGGAGTTCAGGGTTTTTCCCAACTCTTCCACATCATGATGACTCCCAGGTGCTCTGGGAGTCTGATCCGCTGTCCCTTTGTGGATTGAAATGCATGGAATGGGCCACCTCATCCATGACACTGGAAAAAGAGCCATGAGCTTTTGGCTCCCTGCCCTGAGCCTCTCCTCAAAAGCAGACCATCCAGGACTTTGGCCTCTGGACTCTGGCCTCTGGGATGCCCTTGCTGAGCCAAACAGGTCAATTTGGGTGTGTCTCTCTTGCAGGGAAGGACACGGGTATCTCTTTGATCACCCTCCTACGCCTTGTTTAGCTCTTTTCCAACAGGTTCTCCTCTTCCCAAGCGGAGCCCAGATCCCTGCTTGGAAGAAGCGTGAGGGCCTGGTCAAGTGGTCGAGCCACATGCTAACGTAGAACCCCTAACCCATGCAGAAGTCACTTCAAAGAGACCTGCCTGACCCTCTGGTCTACTCTTTGTCGTTTTCAATTTGCCTTCGCTCCCCGGGCCCGAGGCAAGAAAAAACAGTCTGTGTCAGAGCCTGATGACCAGAAGCAAGGTCCTCATGACTGTCTCCCCTGCCCACTCAGTGGGACCTCAGCCTTTTGGCTCCCTCGAAGCTTTCCTCTGCATGACGACACCTTTAACAGCCTTGCTCTTGGGTCAATCGTTTAATGCACTCTCAGCCCTCTTCCTTTCTTGTGCTCCCAGCCCTGGGACTGACATCAGTGCCCCTTCTCCTGCCCTGTGCCCACAAAACCTCTGCAGCCTTCCTGAGCATTGGCCCTTGCCTCTGCTCTGCTCCATTGTGCTTGATGGCTACTGCTGGCTGAGCGGATCCAGCAGTGGCTCACCAGATCACACAACAGCCGAGGTGGAGATCATGCAGTCCAGGCCTGCCTCAAAGCAGAGTGAGGTGGAGGAGGCTGTTCACAGCCTTGTCTCGTTGGGTGTTGGACATCTCCAAAGATGGACACTCTGCAAAACTGCCTGGGCAACTTTTTCCCATGGCTGACCACCGTCACACGGTTACTGTGTACGGCATTACTTGTATTTCCAGCCGTGTCCATTGCTGCTTGCCCTCTCCAAGTCTCTGAGGCTTTTCTGTCTTCCTCTTGCCTGTATGTTTATTTTTGGTGCTCTACAATTAAGACAAGGGAGCTCCACTCAGAACTGGCAGTGCCCCGTGCTTGGGGTTATATTTGCTGCCATGGGAGAGGACGGGTTCTCCCTCTTCACAGAATCACAGAATCACAGAATCACTAAGGTTGGAAAGGACCTTCAAGATCATCAAGTCCAAGCATTAATCCAGTGCCACCATGATCCCTAAACCATGTCCTGAAGCACCACATCCACACGTTTTTTGAACACTTGCAGAGACAGCGACTCCACCAGCAGTAGGCCAGCCTGTTCCAATGCTTGACCACCCTCTCAGTGAAGACATTTTTCCTAATATCCAATCTAAACCTCCCCTGGCTTGAGTCCATTTCCTCTCGTTCTATCGCTGGTTACTTGGGAGAAGAGACCAACGCCCTCGTTCCCACAACCCCCTTTCAGGAAGTTCTAGAGAGTAATAAGGTCTCCCCTCAGCCTCCTCTTCTGCAGACTAAACAATCCTAGTTCCCTCAGCCGCTCCTCATAAGACTTGTGGTCCAGAACCCTCACCAGCTTTGTTGCCCTTCTTTGGACACGCTCCAGCACCTCAACATCCTTCTTGTAGTGAGGGGCCCAAAACTGAACACACTATTCAAGCTGCAGCCTCACCAGTGCCCAGTACAGGGGCACGTTCACTTCCCTACTCCTGCTGGCCACACTATTTCTGATACAGGCCTGGACGCTGTAGGCCTTCTTGGCCACCTGGGCACACTGCTGGCTCATACTAAACCGGCTGTCAACAAGCACCCCAAGGTTAGTTTCTGCCGGGCAGCTCTCTAACCACTCCTCCCCAAGCCTGTAGCATTGCATGGGGTTGTTGCGGCCGAACTGCAGGACCCGTCACTTGGCCTTACGAAACCTTATACAGTTGACCTCCGCCCATCGATCCAGCCGGTCCAGATCCGTCTGCAGAGCCCTCCTACCCTCCAGCAGATCAACACTCCCACCCAACTTGGTACCATCTACAAACTTACTGAGGGAGCACTTGATCTCCTCATCCAGATCATCAATAAAGATATTGAATAAGACCGGCCCCAGAACTGAGCCTTGGGGAACACCGCTTGTGACAGGTACCAGACAGTGGCTACCTGAGGGAGGAGGAGAACAAACGGCCACGAGTCTCCAGCTGTACTGCACAAAGCCTTTAATGAGAAGGAGCAAATGCAGGAGCACAGAACAGAGACCAGGGAACACATCTGCAGGGTTCAGGGAGGCACAGAGAAGGGCCCATTTCCCAAGGACAAGCTCCACACAAAGCGCTTGCCTGTTCCCATTCTGCTCTACCTGGTGGCAAGCCCAGCCCCCCAAGAGCAGTCCCTAAGCCCGGCACCCTCTCCCCATCAGCAGGAGGTTCAGCACAGCAGAAGAGAAGGAGTCGTTTCATGCTCAGTGCTGGTGCATTCTCTTGCCTCAACTTGCCTACCTGGTCAATGGGAGCAGGATTTCCCGTCCGTCGCAGAATTGCTGGGGGGTGGGAGAGGACAAGTGCTGTAGGCAAGGGGGTTTTACTGCCTGCCTGGGCACCAGGTACAGTATGGAGCCGACGAGTGCCTCGGCTGCAGCGTGGTCACTTGCAGGCAGCCCAAAAGGGGACTGCGCCCCGTAGTTGGCAGGATTCGAACCTGCGCGGGGAAACCCCAATGGATTTCTAGTCCATCGCCTTCACCACTCGGCCACAACTACCTGTTGCTCCAGCCCTCTCTGCCCTGCTGATCACACGCCCTGTGCAATGACACCCAGCTCCCTGGGCGTTTCAGGGACAGGCTTCACTCAAAGCCCTGCATTGGAGACCTCCGCTGAGCACGACAGGCACCTGCTGCCAGGCTTCCAGAGGCCTTGAGAGGTGGAACCCCAGGGGCTGCAGATGCAGCTCCCAGCGCCTTGTCCTCACACGGGCACCTGGGACATCCCCCCCTATCCACGGGGGGATGGTTTCCCTCCCCAGTTCGTGTCTCCTCTACTTCCAGCGAACAAGGGAAGGCAACTGTGTGGACATAACCAGGGCTAGGGGTAGTTGTGGGGTGGGATATTACACCCCACTTTGCTTCTCACATTTCTCTGAGGAACACTCCAAGCCTGCTGTGAGCACTGTGGTGGGGGCACTCCTGCAGGGCAGGCGGTGACCTCCCGGCAGCACCTCCAGCCTCTTGGGCACGTAGGGTGGTGCCAACCATTGCACAAAGCTCTGCAGAAGTGGGAATCAGCCACACTATGACACCGGTGGACTCCCTGTAAGGGCACCAAGCATGCAGACATTGAGGTCTCCAGCAGAGGACCAAGAGAGAAAGCACCAGCCCCAAAACTCATGCACCTGCTGCGGCAATGACTGCTGAGAGGACTTGGTGGCGCGTCACTGCGGAGAGTAATGCATCATCTGCAAGACTAAACAGCGACAAGGGATTTTCCTTTGTCCTTGCCTGCACGCTTGCATGCAGCAGCCCTTGGTTTACGGCTCAGCAGCTTGAGTGTTCTTTTTCCTCCAAAAGAACAGTGAGTAGCAAGGTGCGTCACAAAAGCAAAGGAGGCACAAGCCTGACTTCCAAATGCCAGGACTCTGCCTGAGAGAGTTTTTCAGGTCTTTCATGCTCGGAAAGGCAACTTGTGTCTGCATGTTTCCGAAGGCGTCCTCCACTACTCAGCTGAGCACGCGTGTCCATTCTGTCCTGCCACCTCAGGAAGTGGTGTCATCTCAGCCCAGTTCACAAGCCTGCAACTGTCTTCTGCCAGGAGTACTAAGGGAAGGCAGGGAAAGGTCCCTGCTTTCTGAGCATACGTGCAAGACCCACCAGGTACATTGGCAGAAGAAATGAGATCAGCTCGTGAACGCTTTCAGTGGCGAGACTCAGGCTGGCCTTGAGAGCTACCACAGGACTGTGACCACCAGGTTACAGACTCACACTCCATGTCCCTGAGGCTTTTCGGTCCTTCTCTCGCCTGCCTGGGTTTTTTTTTTAATGCTCTAGTATCATTTCAGGGAGCTCCATCCACAACTGGTGGATCAGGACAGAAGACAGTGCTCTTCCCTGCAGAGCAGGTGGTGTAGAGTAATCGCTGAGGGGTACTTTGGAAATTTACCCTCTAAGAACAACTTTGAAACCAGGTGGAACGTAGCACTCATGTACAATGGGTCTGTGACATGGAGACTCCCTGAACGTCCTTGCATGTTGGCAACATCAGGGGCACCTGGTGTGCTGTCTCTGGGAGAGATTACATGGAGGGTGGAGAGGAGTGGACACCTTGTGGCCATGCTCTGTGATCAGGGGAGTTTAGGCATGCACAGTATGTACATTGATAAGCTGTGCTTGCAATGCCCTGGGCCAAGGACCTGTCAACTTTGATGAAGTGCTGTACTTAGAGTGAACTTTGCTAATTATAATATCATTATAATACTAAAACACACACCCCTCTCAAAAGCTACCACCCTCCCAAGGTGCGACCCCTCCTCAATGCGCGTGCGCACTGAATTTTTCCTAGTCTGTACCTTTAAATGCAAAGCGAGAGAATTCTGCACCAATCCTGATAAAGGTATGTATGACTAGAGTCACTCAAGCTCCCCCTGCAAGGTAAAATACTATAAAATAGTGTTTTAAGAGCTGGATGTTAGGGAAGATACCATCGTCGTGTACTCTTCTAACTTCTGGGATCAGTCGACGGGCTGAGCTTCTCTTCCCCCGCATCGGGACGCCATTGGGTAAGATTCGAACACTTGGTCATACCAAGTGCCTCCCCGGGAAACTTAGAAATCTCTCTAGAGTCACTTTACATCTTTTAATGTGTTTATAGCCAAGTAGTGTTACTCATATATTTGGTATTTGCACGTGCTTTGCAGACAGTGAATTTATCACCGGCAATCCAAAGAACCTGTGCATCTGTTGCTTCAATAAATCGCACTATTGATTGACTCAGCCATGTGTTCAAGAAATCGCACTATTGATTGACTCAGCCATGTATGCGTGTCCCTGAACGCGACCGTACCTCTGAGTGCAGCCGTGTGAGTTCAGGAGGTGTCCGGTTGAGCAGGTAGTGTGATGTTAGTAGTGCATCCGGACCCGTGATAGTCCAACAAAGGTGTTGGGCGTGACCGGACTACTAACGCTGACTTTGGGCATCACTCAGAACCTAAGCTCAGCCGCCCCCAGTACCTCTGATATCCGAGGATCGACTGGAAAGCAAGGTGGTTTAGTTTCTGCCAAATTGCTCTGCCTCTTAACGTAACAGGTGGCTAACTGAGGGAGGAGGAGAACAAACGGCCACGAGTCTCCAGCTCTGCTGCACAAAGCCTTTAATGAGAAGGAGCAAATGCAGGAGCACAGAACAAGACCAGGAAACACATCTGCAGGGTTCAGGGAGGCACAGAGAAGGGCCCATTTCCCAAGGACAAGCCCCACACAAAGCGCTTGCCTGTTCCCATTCTGCTCTACCTGGTGGCAAGCCCAGCCCCCCAAGAGCAGTCTCTAAGCCTGGCACCCTCCCCCCATCAGCAGGAGGTTCAGCACAGCAGAAGAGAAGGAGCCCTTTCCCGAGCAGCCCAGAGCAAAGCAGAGCCAGAGGAGGCACGGCGAGGCCTGCCATGCAGCGAGGAGCAGCGGGCACAGGTCCCTCCTGCCAGGTGGGACGAGGACACCCAGCCCGTCTGCAAGCCGTGGCCACGCTCCTGCTGCAGAGTGCCCGTCTGCCTTCCTGCGCCTGAGGGGACGATCCATCGTCTTCAGCAGTTCAGACGGCAGCGGGGCGGAGGCAGACACAGCCCCGAGCCCCCCAGACCAAGGGAGCCCCCAGAAGAGATGGGAACCCCCCCGGCGCTGAGGGAGCTCCCAACAGCAGCTGACAGAGAAGATCCCACGGCTGTGCTCTGGGGGAAAGAGGTGAGGATGGGGCCCGGCAGGGTCACCACCACCGGCGAGGCCTCGATGGCCACCGTCGAGTCGGCGCAGCGGGCCACACAGGGCTCACTGCAGCTGCTTGCAAGTGGGGTGGGGCCACAGGTGCCGCAGGGTGTTGGGGGACAGGGTCTGAAGCAAGACATCTCTCGGTGCGGGAGGCAAAGCTGAAACACAGAGCAGGAAGGAAACACAGACCACCACGTAAGTCTCTCTATCATTGCCTCAGCTCTCTCTGCGGATACACTTTCCTGCCCTCCAGCTCTATTTCTGGCTCCATGTCCAGAAAGGGCCTACACCTGATCTTGCTAACACGCACAACAGGCATGACATGACATGAGAGCTTAAGGCTGGATTTGCAGGGCTGGGAGCAAAGATGTGACTAACTGGCTGCTGATTCCACCAGGATCTCCTCCTGCATTTCCTAATGCAATAGCACTGATGAAGATTGGTGCCATTATCCCAGCACAAATGGGCTGAATTGAAGAGTTGTCTCAGAAATCACCTCTTAAAAACACACACTGTGCCTACAGCTCCCACGGCACTCATCGTGCCCTCCGAGATGCACAGCACAGGAAGGCTGACCCATTTTTGCAATAGGATCCAGCACAGCGTGTTTAACTGATCGTACCCCATCTCCAGAGCAAACATTGCTGCGTTGAAGAAGGCACTGGATGTACTTGGCCATTTGGTTAGAGACCATCTGCGAAAGGGCAGAATTGTTATTGTCAGTCCTCCCTGCAGCTGAGCCCCAATGACCCCCTTCTGCTAGAAAGAAGCCCGCTCTTCCCCAGACAGCACCATCAAAAGGGAAAGAGGTCACAGCCCTTAAACACTTCTATTGCAGGGCCACGCTGAGGCACCCCAAAGATCAACCTGCGTAGCCAACCATGACAGCAGAGTTGCAGTGGACTCAGACTTACCTCGTTCCTCGAGGAAAGGGAGGCAAGAGAGGAGGATGCAGGGCCTGGAGCAGCTCAGGCTTTTATGCTGTGTCCCTGTGCCCCACGGGGCCTCAAGCATTCCTTGTACATGAAGCATCTAAACACCTAGTAGCTGCAGCTTGCCGAGGCCTTGCAGGTGATTAAGACCTTGCCTCTTTCATCCAAAACCTCTTGCTACCTCTTCATACCGCCAAACATCTAAACATTTAATCTGTGTCCCAGCTTCAGAAGTCCAGTTGACTCTGAGGTCTCAGGCTAGCTGTGCAGAGATTTTAAGTGTGTTGGCATGATGGGCATTGCTTTTGTCTCTTCGCCCTCTTCCTGACAAGCTTGTTCAGAAATCACGGTGAAATTAGACCATGAATGGCACCTCAAGTCAGCTCTCAAGTGCTTTCAGTGCAGGCACTCAAGCTAACAGTGACACCCATTTCCCGCAGCAGGTCATAATAGACACACAGAAGACTGTGGGTACATTCAGGCAGAAGGTGTGGACTGCACAATCCCATGTGGGAGAAGAGATGCACGTCTCCAGGGTTGTGGCAAAGCTCAACGGCAAGGGAAGACCATGATGTGCTGGAGGGAAGCCCCTTGTGGGCAGGAGTGACAGACACGAGGACTTTGCTTATGCTCATCAGGCCCTACCACAATCGGGTTTTGAGATCAAAGAGATGCCTGTGTTCTTCCCTGAAAGAGACCCAGGCCCAAATTGACCTGTTTTGCTCAGCAAGGGCATCCCAGAGCCCAGAGGCCTGGTTGGCCTGCTTTTGAGGAGGTGCGCAGGGCCAAAGGCTCGTGGCCCTTTTTTCTGCGTCAGGGAAGAGGTGGCCTGTTCCACACATTTAAATCTACAAGAGGTGTTGGTCTCCCAGAGCACCTGGGAGTCATCCTGATGTGGAAGACATTGGAAAAACCCTGAACTCCAAGGAAACGTGAGTCACCCTGCTGTGGAATTCAGTGGACATGGTACCCTGGTCTCAAGCGTGCCAGGGATACCAGAGCTCTTAGCCCCAGAGTGCTGCCACCTTCAACGTCATTTCCTCAGGTTTTAGAACTCTTCCTGAAACGGCTGGTGCTTCTATGTCATTTTGTGCTGCTGCTGCCTTCCAAGGCATTGCCCTTCAGTGGCTGCTCAGGGGCCCATGAGACTTGGTGCACCCCAGAATAACTAGGACGGATGGTACTGCCGGAGGTTCTCTGGGCCAACCTCCTGCTCCGAGCAGACCAAACTTCCCAGGTGCCTCAGAAGGCTCCCATTGACTTCTGAACACTTCCCCTATCAGAGAGGTAACTGTCACTTGGGCAGCTCGTCCAGGACTACATTGTAGCCCCTTGTCACTTCCCTCCCCACAAAGACAGCTGGTATTTCCCTTGTTGCAACTTGTGATGTTGCGACATCACACACAGGACTTGCCTCCACGTCCACCTCCAGACCTTACCCTACCCCATAACCCCAGACTCTTCTCACCTTCAACTGTCTTCTCCTGGTGGCCCACTTGAGGGCCTGTGAGGCTCAGCTGGGACAGGCCCTGCCTCATGGGGTGGGAAACAGGCCTCAAGCCCCTGCTCAGGTGAATGTGCACCTCTTTGGTGGATACATGGTTGGAGTGGCTCATCTCAAAACCTCCTTTCCAACACAAGCTCATTGCCGAAAGCTGAGGGCAGGCATCGTTGCCCTTCCCTTGGCACTGCAGAGACCACTGCTGGATTGGTGTGCCCATTTTGGTTTGATGCAAGCTGAAGTTTCCTGGACAACACCTCACACACACACACACGCACGCCCAGAAAAAGAGAAGAGCACAGGCACACGGAAATGGGCTAGGTTCTTCATTTGTCTGGAAAAGGTTTCCAGGATGAGTTGCTCCTTCCCCTGTCCAGGGATTGAGGTGAGGCTGGCCAGCCTGCAATTGCCCAGGTCCTCCCTTGTGCCCTTCTGGGAGACAGGAGTGACACACACTTCTTCCTTGGCCTCAGGAACCTCTCCCAGTTGCCATCACCTTTCAAAGACAATCCAGAGTTTCCTCTTGCAGAAGGCCTCCTTGCCCGAGTGCTTCACGAGCTGTCAGCAGGAAGGTGGCATGGGTACCTGCAGGTGAGCTCCGTGCTACCTGAGCACCTGACGGGACAGAGCCCAGAACATGGCTTGGATACTGACTGTGAGGTCGCGTCTGGCTCTGCAGGCCGTCAGCAGGACCATGACTTGTGCTAGGGCCTTGGAACATTTTGGGCTGTGTGCTTGTGAGTTCCCTCCTACCCCATTGCCTGTTAGGCCAGCAGCAGGCGCGTGGTTTGCATTTTGATTTTAAGGTCACTTTGGTCTCGGCAGATGATGGGCCAGAGCGGGCTCATGGCAGCGCTAGGTGCTTGTGACGTCACTTGTGCCTGAATACCTGGTAGGAAAGAAGGAAGAACATGGCTTGAATGCTGATTGCAAGGTCACCTGTACCTGAGTAGCAGATGGGCCACTGAGAGGAAAACTCCAGGCAAGTGAAGACCTGCAGTCTCCCAACAGCTACAGGAGTTTATGGGAAGGGCGGAGCCAGACCCTGCAGAGAGGTGCCCTGCGAAAGGGCAAGATCAACACTAAGAAGCTGCAACAAGGGAAACGGCAGCTGTCTTTGCAGAAAAGAAGTGACAGGGGCACAGTGCAGCCCTGGAAGAGCTGCCCAAGAGACAGTGACCTCTGTGAAAGTGGAAGTGTTCATAACTTGATGGGGCAAGGCCCAGAGCTTCCTGAGGTACCTGGGAAGTTTGGTTTGCTTGGAGCAGGATGTCAGCCCATAGGACCTCCAGAGGTCCCTTCTAACCTTCATTATTCTGTGGTGCACGGAACCTCACGGGCCCTTGACCAGCCACAGAAAAGCAAGGCCTTGGAAGGCAGCTGCAGAATGAGACTCCATAGAATCACCACTCGTTTCATTTATGGTGCTACAACATGTGGAAATGCTCCTGAAGAAAACAGCATGTTGGGAGGAATGAGGCCATGAGCTCTGGTATCCCTGGCATGCCTGAGGCTGGGGGACCATGTCCACTGAATTCCACAGCCCGATGACTCATGTTTGCCTGGAGCTCCGGGTTTTTCCCAACTCTTCCACAACATGATGACTCCCAGGTGCTCTGGGAGACTGATCCGATGTCCCTTTGAAATGCTAAACACATGGAATGGGCCACTCCATCTCTGACCCAGGAAAAAGAGCCCATGAGCTTTTGGCTCCCTGCCCTGAGTCTCTCCTCAAAAGCAGGCCATCCAGGCCTCTGGCCTCTAGGATGCCCTTGCTGAGCAAAACAAGTCAATTTGGGTGTGAGTCTCTTTCAGGGAAGGATGCGAGCATCACTTTGATCACTCTCCTGCATGTTGATTTCCTTGTTTCCAACAGGTCCTCCACTTCCCAAGCTGAACCCAAACCCCTGCTTGGAAGAAGCCCGGTCAAGTCATCAAGGGACATGGCAATGGAGGTCGTATGCAGAAGTCTCTTGAAAGAGACCCGCATGACCCTCAGATCTGCTCTTCATCATTATTCCTTGCTGTGGTAGAGCCTGATGGGCAGTAGCAAGGTCATCTTAGCCCTCAGTTCTGCCCGCAAGGGGCTCCCTTCCAGCCCACAGTGGTCCTTAGTTGCCATTGAGCTTTGCCACTGAGCTTTGCCACATCCCTGGAGAGGTGCGTCTCTTCTCCTGTATGGGACTGTGCAGTCTTGACCTTCTGCCTGCACTTTCTCTCTGTATCCTGTGCGTCTGTGGTGACCTATCGGAGAAATGGCTCCCAGGGTTAGCCTGACTGCCTGCACTGAAAGCACTTGAGAGCTAACTCGAGTGTCCGTCAGAGCTGAATTTCACCGTGACTGGTGGCCACACTAACCATGAAGAGGGTAATATGACAAACGCAATCCATGAGACACAGAACCACCCAAAATCATCCTCCACACTAGCCTGAGACCTCCGAGTTAATTGGCGCTATGAAGCTGGGACACAGATGAGTGGTTTTGATGTTAGGAAGCATCACGCTCGCCAGGCCCTGATCCTGATAGGGGACTTCAACCACCCACACATCTGCCGGCAACATGGTACAGCACACTGCAAGCAGTCCAGGAAAGTACTGGAGTGTGTTGAGGACAACTGTTGAGGACAGGTGATGGAGAGCCTGACCAGAGGGAGAGGCACTGCTGGACCTGTTGTTTCCCAGTGACCAATAACTTATCAGAGACGTGATGACTGGAGGTAGCCCGGGCTGCAGCAATCATGCCCTGGTGGAATTCTCTATCCTGAGGGGTGCAGGATGGGTAAAAAGCAGAATGTGGACCCTGAACCTCCAAAAGGTAAACTCGTGGATGTTTAGGGTGCTAGTGTGTGGGATCCTTTGGGAAACTGCCCTCAGAGATAAAGGAGCAAATGGGATCTGGGAGATTCTGAAAGACATTTTTCTTGGGGCGCTACAGCTCTCAATCCCAACGTGCAAGGAGTCGGGCAGGGGAGGCAGGAGTCCAGCTCAGCCAAGTGAAGACCTCTTAGCCAAATTAATTGACAAAAGCAAAACGCATAGGCAGTGGAGGCAGGGATACACAACCTGGGGAGATTATAGGGATATGGCTTGCAAGGGGAAGCAGGGCATCAGGAAAGCCAAGGCACAGCTGGAGCTGAACTTGTTTAGGGACGTGAAACATAGCAAGAAGGGTTTCCTCTGGTAAACAGGACAACAAAGGAAGATGAAAGAATGTTTACTCGCACGATGAACGAAATGAGAGACCGCGCTACAAACTACCTGGAGAAGGCAGAGGTACTCAACAAATTTTTTGCCTCAGCAAAAAACACTGGCAAGTGGTCTAGCCACGCCAGCAGATTCACAGAATCTAAATGATTCTGTGATTGGGAGAAGGGGAGAACTGGGTGAATGAAGTACCACCCAGCACACACGAAGATCCGGTTCGAGACCATCTAAGGAACCAGAACGCGTACAAATCCATGGGACCTGATGAGATGCATCTGAGGGTCCTGTCAGAAGTGGCAGAAGGGCTGCTAAGCCACTATCCATCAAATTTGAAAAGTTGTGGCGGACTGGTGAAGTTCTTGGTGACTGGGAAAGGCGAAACTTAATCCCCATTTTTGGAAAGGGAAAAAAGGAAGACCTGGGGAAGTGTAGGCCGGTCAGTCTCACCTCTGTGCCCAGCAAGGTCATGGAGCAGATCCTCCTGGAAACATTGCTAAGGAACATGGAAAACAGAGAGGTGATTGGTAGACAGCCCACATAGCTTTAGTAAGGGCAAATCATGCCTGACAAAAACAGTGGCCTTTACAACAGGGCTATAATATTGGTGGATAAAGGAAGACCAACTGATGTCATCTACTTGTGCAAGGCATTTGATGCTGTCCCACACAGCATCCTTCCCTAGAAAACGGAGAGACATGGATTTGATGGGTGGAGCACTTGCTGGATAAGGAGTTGCCTGGCTTGTTCCACTCAAAGAGCTATAGTCAATGGCTTGATATTCGAGTGGAGACCAGTGACGAGTGATGTCCCTCAGGGGTCCATACTGGGACCAGTCGTATTTAACACCTTTGTCAGGCACATGGACTTTGGGATTGAGTGCATGCTCAACAGTTTTGTGGATGACACCAAGGTGAGTAGTGTGGCTGGTACTCTAGAGGGAAGGGATGCCATTCAGAGGAACCTTGACAGGCTACAGAGGTGGGCCCGTGCGAACTTCATGAAGTTCAACCAGGCCAAGAGGAAAGTCATTCAGCTGGGTCAGTGCAGTCCCAAACATGCCTACAGGCTGGGCGGAGAATGGCCTGAGAGCACCCTGCGGAGATGGATTTGGGTGTATTGGTGAATGAAAAACAGAATATGAGCCATCAGTGCACGCCTGTAGCCCAGAAAGCCAATCGTATCCTGGGCTGCAGCAAAAGCAGTGTGGCCAACAGGTCGAGGGAGGTGATTCTCCCCCTCAACTCAGCTCTCTGGAGACCCTACCTGGAGTAATGTTTTTGTCTCTAGGGCCCTCAGAACAAGAAAGACATGGAGGTACTTGAGCAGGTCCAGAGTGGGGCCAGGAAGATGATCAGGGATCTGGAGCCCCTCCCCTGTAAGGGCAGGCTGAGAGAGTTGGCGTTGTTTCTCCTAGAAAAGGGAAGGCTCCCAAGACACCTTATGGAAAACTGGGGAGGGACTCTTTACCAGGGAGTGTAGAAAGGGATGCAGAGTAATGGTTTGAACTCAAAACAGGGGAGATTTAGGTTAGATATTAGGAAGAAACTCTTGCCTATGAGAGAGGTGACACACCAGAACAGGTCGTCCAGAGAAGATCTAGATGACCCCTCCCTGGAAATGTTCAAGGCCACTTCGGTGGGGCTTTGAGCAACCTGATCTAATTGGAAGGGATCTAAAAGATCATGCAGGACCACCCATTCCCCCACTGTTTGAGAACTGGAACCGGATGATCTTTAAGGTCCCTTCCAACCCAAAACCATTCTGGGATTCATTCTATGATTCATGGTGGTATCAAGCGGGAGCAATACATATTGGATGAAAGAGGCAAGAGCTTAATCACCTGCGAGGCGTTGTCAAGCTTCAGCTACTAGGTGTTTAGATGCTTCATGACCATGGAACGTTTGTGGCCATGTGGAGCTCTGGGACACGGCATAAAAGCCTGAGCTGATCCAGGCCCTGCATCCTCCTCTCTTGCCTCCCTTTCCTCGAGGAACGAGGTAAGCCTGAGTCCACTCCAACTCTCCCTGTGGGCTGAACTGCTGTCACGGTGGCTACTCAGGTTGACGCTTGGGCTACCTCAGCTTGGCCTTGCAACAGAAGTGTTTAAGGGCTGTTCCCTCTTTTGCTTTTGATGGGGCTGTCTGGGGAAGAGGGGGGTTCTTTCTAGCAGAAGAGGATTAACTGGGCTCAGCTGCAGGGAGGTCTGCCCACAAGAATTTTGGCCTTTTGCAGATGGTCTCTGAGCAAATGGCCAAGTGCATCCAGTGCCTCCTTCAATGCAGCAATGTTGGATCTGGAGATGGGATACGATCTGGCTTTCCACAGGGGCTTTCAACCCTCTCTGCTGGGTCCTTTCCAAAAACAGGATCAGCCTTCCTGTGCTGTGCCTCTCGCAGGGCATGATGAGGGTCGTGGGAGCTGTAGGCACAGTGTGTATTTGTGAAACAGAGTGTCCATGGAGAGAGCAGAGGCAATGATAGAGAGACTTACGTGGTGGTCTGTGTTTCCTTCCTGCTCTGTGTTTCAGCTTTGCCTCCCGCACCGAGAGATGTCTTGCTTCAGACCCTGTCCCCCAACACCCTGCGGCACCTGTGGCCCCACCCCACTTGCAAGCAGCTGCAGTGAGCCCTGTGTGGCCCGCTGCGCCGACTCGACGGTGGCCATTGAGGCCTCGCCTGTGGTGGTGACCTTGCCGGGCCCCATCCTCACCTCTTTCCCCCAGAGCACAGCCGTGGGATCTTCTCTGTCAGCTGCTGTTGGGAGCTCCCTCAGCGCCGGGGGGGTTCCCATCTCTTCTGGGGGCTCCCTTGGTCTGGGGGGCTCGGGGCTGTGTCTGCCTCCGCCCCGCTGCCGTCTGAACTGCTGAAGACGATGGATCATCCCCTCAGGCGCAGGAACGCAGACGGGCACTCTGCAGCAGGAGCGTGGCCACAGCTTGCAGACGGGCTGGGTGTCCTCGTCCCACCTGGCAGGAGGGACCTGTGCCCGCTGCTCCTCGCTGCATGGCAGGCCTCGCCGTGCCTCCTCTGGCTCTGTTTTGCTCTGGGCTGCTCGGGAAAGGGCTCCTTCTCTTCTGCTGTGCTGAACCTCCTGCTGATGGGGGGAGGGTGTCGGGCTTAGGGACTCCTCTTGCGGGGCTGGGTTTGCCACCAGGTAGAGCAGAATGGGAACAGGCAAGCGCTTTGTGTGGGGCTTGTCCTTGGGAAATGGGCCCTTCTCTGTGCCTCCCTGAACCCTGCAGACATGTTTCCTGGTCTCTGTTCTGTGCTCCTGCATTTGCTCCTTCTCATTAAAGGCTTTGTGCAGCACAGCTGGAGACTCGTGGCCGTTTGTTCTCCTCCTCCCTCAGTTAGCCACCCGCTCTGCAGGGAAGAGCACTGGCTTCTGTCCTGATCCACCAGTTGTGGACAGAGCTCCCTGAAATGATACCAGAGCATTAAAAAAAAAAAAAACCCAGGCAGGCGAGAGAAGGACCGAAAAGCCTCAGGGACATGGAGTGTGAGTCTGTAACCTGGTGGTCACGGTCCTGTGGTAGCTCTCAAGGCCAGCCTGAGTCTCGCCACCTAAAGCGTTCACGAGCTGATCTCATTTCTTCTGCCAGTGTACCAAGTGGGTCTTGCACTTATGCTCAGCAAGCAGGGACCTTTCCCTGTCTTCCCTTAGTACTCCTGGCAGAAGACATTCGCAGGCTTGTGAACTGGGCTGAGATGACACCACTTCCTGAGGTGGCAGGACAGAATGGACACGCGTGCTCAGCTGAGTAGTGGAGGACGCCTTCGGAAACTTGCAGAGATAAGTTGCCTTTCCGAGCATGAAACACCTGAAAAACTCTCTCAGCCAGAGTCCTGGCATTTGGAAGTCAGGTTTGTGCCTCCTTTGCTTTTGTGACGCACCTTGCTGCTCACTGTTCTTTTGGAGGAAAGAGAACACTCAAGCTGCTGAGCAGTAAACCAAGGGCTGCTGCATGGAAGCATGCAGGCAAGGACAAAGGCAAAATCCGTGTCGCCGTTTAGTCTCGCAGATGATGCATTACTCTCCGCAGTGACGCGCCACCAAGTCCTCTCAGCAGTCATTGCCGCAGCAGATGCATGAGTTTTGGGGCTGGTGCTTTCTCTCTTGGTCCAATGTGTTCCCAGCAGCAACTGGAAAGCCTTCTGCAAGGTGTCCTTCCTCTGCAGGAGACCTCAATGTCTGCATGCTTGGTGCCCTTACAAGGAGTCCACCGGTGTCATAGTGTGGCTGATTCCCACTTCTGCAGAGCTTTGTGCAATGGTTGGCACCACCCTACGTGCCCAAGAGGCTGGAGGTGCTGCCGGGAGGTCACCCCCTGCCCTGCAGGAGTGCCCCCACCGCAGTGCTCACAGCAGGCTTGGAGTGCCCCAGAGAAATGTGAGAAGCAAAGTGGGGTGTAATATCCCACCCCATAACTATCCCTAGCCCTGGTTATGTCCACACAGTTGCCTTCCCTTCTTCGCTGGAAGTAGAGGAGACATGAACTGGGGAGGGAAACCATCCCCCCGTGGATAGGGGGGGATGTCCCAGGTGCCCGTGTGAGGACAAGGCGCTGGGAGCTGCATCTGCAGCCCCTGGGGTTCCACCTCTCAAGGCCTCTGGAAGCCTGGCAGCAGGTGCCTGACATGCTCAGCGGAGGTCTCCAATGCAGGGCTTTGAGTGAAGCCTGTCCCTGAAATGTCCAGGGAGCTGGGTGTCATTGCACAGGGCGTGTGATCAGCAGGGCAGAGAGGGCTGGAGCAACAGGTAGTTGTGGCTGAGTGGTGAAGGCGATGGACTAGAAATCCATTGGGGATTCCCCACGCAGGTTCGAATCCTGCCAACTACGGGGCACAGTCCCCTTTTGGGCTGCCTGCAAGTGACCACACTGCAGCCGTAGACTAAGCTCCATGCCGTACCTGGTACCCAGGGAGGCAGTAAAACCCCCTTGCCTACAGCACTTGTCCTCTCCCACCCCCCAGCAATTCTGCGACGGACGGGAAATCCTGCTCCCATTGACCAGGTAGGCAAGTTGAGGCAAGAGAATGGACCAGCACTGAGCATGAGCCATGAAAAGAGGTCCACTGTTGTTGGTTGTTGAGCAGAGCTCAAGAGCCTGATCTCACCTGACATCCCAAGCAGAACAGCCCCACCAGCTGTCTTGCCTACACCTGAAACTATAGAAGCCCACCTCCAAAGAAAGCCTGCACAACATGGCCCTCATTGCTCACAAAGGAGGGAAGAGACCTCATGGACCTCAGATGCTGCCACACTCACGCTCCCTCACCCTCACCAAGAGGCTCTACCAGCTCCCGCTGCCCAGAGCCTTCCTGGCACCTATCAGCTCACTGGAGTCTCCCGCTGCAAAAGGACTCTGGTTGTAGCAGTAAAGTCTCGGGTGGTGAGTGTGTGACTCCTTGACTGGTGTGTGAATGCTCGGGCAGCAGCTTGTGCCTTAACACGGGGCAGCTAAAGCAGTGTGATGTGAAGGAGTGAAGTTGAGCCTGGGGCAGTGGAGAGGAAAGGCGGTGCTTTCTGTTTGTCTTTTTGTTTCTCACTACGTGGGTCTGTTTTAGCCATCAAAAAATTAATTTTTCCCAAATCAAGCATGATTTGCCCACCACCATTTTTGCTAAGCCACGTCTTTGGGTTTATCTTGCCCCATGAGATTTCTCGTGGTCTTCTCAGTGCCCTGCAGCCCTGTGAAGGTGGGGAAAGGAGCGAGCAGCTGGGTGGGTGTTTGTCTGTGCTCACAGCAGCCGCGGTACCTCGAGAGAAACGCACATCCAGTTGCTGCGCACGTGCAGAGCTGTCCCGTGCGTGGACGCAGGTGGGGAGCGTCACCATTCGCAGCGCCCAGCACCTTGAGTTTCCGTCGGCAGCAGAGCAGCAGAGAGACGTGGCAGCAGGTTGAGGGCGTGCGTGTGTGCGCAGGGGGCTGTGAGGAGGAGGCCGTGCAGCCTGTGAGGCGGAGGAGCAGGAGACAGGCGCGTTCGCGAGGCGCAAGCGCGGGAGGCAGGCGAGGTTGGGGAGGGGAGGAGCAGGAGGGAGGCCAGGCTCCGGGCTGGAGGAGCCGGAGGCGGGCGTGCAGCGCGCGGCGTTGGTGGTATAGTGGTGAGCATAGCTGCCTTCCAAGCAGTTGACCCGGGTTCGATTCCTGGCCAACGCAGACGAGCTTTTCTTCAGCCGGGCTCCACCAATGCCTTTGCCCACCTGGCACCAGCAGGCTGCAGGGCCTGCTTGGGACCACGCAGAGATTCTGCAGCACTGCAGCACATGCCCAGACACCTTTGGCCGTCTCCACGCTCACGGTGCAGCCTGCTCTGGCTTTGGGGGTGGCCCTGCTCTGACCAGGCACTGGGACTAGGGGCCTCCTGTGATGCCTTTGCAGTCTAGCTCCTTCCATGAAGCAATGGGTCCCAGCGAGAGCTGTGCCCTGCTTCCTCTGCACCATGGGCAGGGAGTGAGCCTCTTCCCCACAGGCACTGGAGCGCCGTTGTTGCTCAGCACTTGGCAAAATCCCCTGTCCTTTTGCCTCGACTCTCCAGCCCTTTGGCACACACTGGCTCCTTGAGACCGGCACAGCATTCCCCCAGGGGAAGGTGCGGCAGAGCCCTCCTTGCCCAGCCTTCCCGGCCGTGAGCGGGGAAGAAGGAAGCAGCCTTGTTGCCCCAGGAAGCAGGCGTGAGGCAGCATTGCAGGCCAAGTGCTCGGCTTGCTACACGCTGAGGCTCTGGAGGGAATGGAGGACATACTGGGAAAGGCGGACGTGTGCCTGGAGACCCTTGACGAGATGGTGGCCTGTGCAGAGCTGTGATTTGCTGCCGGGACCTTTGGTTGCTGCCATGAAGGGTTGCCTTGGTGTTGGGAGGAGGTGCCCCTGTGCTGGGTGCTGTGTGGTCTGACGTGCGCACAGGAGCTCCGGTGGCCTGTCAGCAGCCCTTGGTGGGTGCAGGGCAAGGGTGTTCCCAGGAGGCAGCTTGGCCTGCAGCAGTGCCAGGAGGAGGCTGACTGAGGTGGGCTGTCTCTGGGGGTGGCAGCGAGAGCAGCAGTAGCACCAGCACCAGCAGCAAAACCAGCACCAGCACCAGCAGCTTTAGGTGGTCAGGATGGCCGAGCGGTCTAAGGCGCTGCATTCAGGTTGCAGTCTCCCTGGGAGACGTGGGTTCGAGTCCCACTCCTGACAGGCTCCTCTCTCTTTCATGCCTTCCCTTTCCCTGAAGGCTGGCTCTTGCTGCTCTTGGCACTAAGCTCTCCAGCCTGTGGATTACCTCTTGTTGCGTGTCCCAGTCAGCACTCACAGGGGGTGGGGACCCCCAAGGCAACTCCACTTTTCCACTCTACAAAACTCACAGTCTGCATGCCTCCCACCTCAAACACCAATCTTTGGACATGCTCAAACATTCACTCACAGCATCCGCTCTCCTTTCTTCCACTTTACCCTCCAACAACCCTTCTGGTTGGAAGGCGTTTCAGGGAGTCAGAGAGTGCATCCTCCTGCTTCAAGCTGGATCAGTGCTTTGCCCTCTTGGGCTGTAAAATACCTCAAGGACAGACATTTCAGAGCCTCTCTGGACCCCTGTTCCCATCAGGAGATCGTTATTGTTCGTGTCACAGTCACAAACTGCCTATTCAATCTCCGACCACTGGCTCTCACCTTCCAGCCATGGCAGTAGCCTCCTTGTAGGCACTGGAAGGACCGCCGTCAGGAAGTACGAGCCACAGGAAGAGGGGACAGGCAGAAGGTGGTATCAAGGCATGCTGGAGTGTGTTGTGACTGAGGGAGATGATGAGGGAGCTGGGTGTGCTCAGCCAGGAGTATACCAGGTGAGGGGGTTCCACTGTGTCAAGGCAGCCCTGCCTGGTTGAGGCCTGCCCTCAGCCAGAAAGAGCTTGGGAATGCAGGAGCCAGGAGTGGCCTGGCCTCCTGTGTGAGCCAGCCTGGCCTGGACTGCAGCTCCCAGGGGCTGGGGAGCTCCGGGCTACAGCTCTTAAGCCTGTAAAGGGGGCACAAAGTGTCATCTCTGCAGTGCCCTACAGGGAGGACCACCATTGGAGGCCTTGGGGAAGCAAACAGGATGGGGACAACAGCAGCCCCAGCAGGCAGTGCTTCCAGGTAGAAAACCAAGGACAAAATGCCCTGAGCAAGGAACCTGCCTGCACCGGCCCATACAACCCACTGGCCCAGAATCCTTTCTCCCCAAGTGCTGGGGGAGACTCGCAGAGCCCCAGGAAAACCCTCCATTGCTTGGAGAAACGCTGTCTCAGCCCCAGAACCACATAATCACAGAGTGACAGAATCATTAAGATTTCCATTAGAATCATGGAAAAGAGCTTTATGATCAGCAAGTTCAACCATCAACCCAACACCACTATGCCCACTAAACCGTGTTGCAAACTGCCACGTCCACACATTTTTTGAACACATCCAGTGATGGTGACTCCACCACCTCCCTCGGCAGCGTGTTCCAGCGTTTGACCACTCTCTCAGGAAAGAAATTTTTCCTGATATCTAGTTTAAAGCTCCCCTGGTGCAACTTCAGGCCGTTTCCTCTCGTCCTATCGCTCATTACTTGGGAGAAGAGACCAACACTCACCTCAGCACAACCTCCTTTCAGGTAGTTGTAGAAAGCGATAAGGTCTCCCCTCAGCCTCCTCTTCTGCAGGCTAAACAACCCCAATCCCTCACAGGACTTGTGCTCTAGACCCTTCACCAGCTTTGTTGCTCTTCTCTGGACACTCTCCAGCACCTCAATTTCTTTCTTGTAGCAAGGGGCCCAAAACTGAACACAGGATTCAAGGAGTGGCCTCACCAGTGCCGAGTACAGGGCCACAATCACTTATCTACTCTTGCTGTCCACACTATTGCTGATACAGGCCAGGATGCTGCTGGCCTTCTGGGCCACCCGGGCGCACTGCTGGCTCATGTTCAGCCAGCTGTCAACCAGCACCCCCAGGTCCTTTTCTGCCAGGCAGCTTTCCAGCCACTCTTCCGCAAGCCTGTAGCGTTGCATGGGGTTGTGCTGAGCCAAATGCCGGACCCGGCACTTGGCCTTATTAAGCCTCATAAAATTGACCATCGATCCAGCCTGTCCAGATCACTCTGCAGAGCCTTCCTGCCCTCGAGCAGATCAACATTCCTGCCCAACTTGGTGTCGTCTGCAAACTTACTGAGGGAGCACTTGATCCCCTCATGCAGATTATCAATAAAGATATTGAATAAGACCGGCCCTGAAACTGAGCCCTGGGGAACGCCGCTTGTGACCGGCCGCCAACTGGATTTAGCTCCATTCATGACAGATGTCTGGGCTTGTCCATCCAGCCAGTTTTTTACCCAGCTAAGAGTGAACCTGTCTAAGTCACGAGCCACCAGTTTCTCCAGGAGAATGCTGCGGGAGATGGTTTCAAGGGCTTTACTAAATTCCAGGTAGACAACATCCACTAGGCAGGTCACCTGGTCATGGAAGGAGATCAGGTTGCTCCTGCACGATCTCCCTTTCATGATCGCATGCTGGCTGGGCCCGATGCCTCCGTTGTCCTGCATAAGCCCTGCGAGCGCCCTCAAGATGAACCTCTCCATAATCTTTGACAGTACTGAGGTCAGGCTGACAGGCCTGTAGTTTCCCGGATACTCCTTCCGGTGTTTCTTGTAGACGGGCGTCACATTGGCAAGCCTGCAGTCGTCTGGGACCTCTCCTGTTTCCCAGGACTGCTCATAAATGGTGGAGAGTTCCTTGCCAAGATCCTCCACCAGCTCCCTCAGGCAATCGAGTGC
The DNA here is from genome assembly GCF_964289735.1 of Phaethon aethereus. Classification (NCBI taxonomy): domain Eukaryota; kingdom Metazoa; phylum Chordata; class Aves; order Phaethontiformes; family Phaethontidae; genus Phaethon; species Phaethon aethereus. The sequence continues at coordinate 23,876,752 of NC_138588.1, read as the reverse complement.
GTCCTCAAGAAGTTTGCAGACACCACCAAGTTGGGCGGGAGTGTTGATCTGCTTGAGAGCAGGAAGGCTCTACAGAGGGATCTGGACAGGCTGGGCTGATGGGCCAAGGACACCTGTATGAGATTCAACAAGACGAAATGCCATGTCCTGCACTGGTCTGCCATACGTGCTGTTGGAGCACCACTATGTGCACAGCTAAAATAGGAAAATTATTTCCCATGGTAACTCTATGCTAAGTGTCCTTGTCTCCCTCTACAGCAGGCAAAGAACCGATTTTTACGCTGAGCACAGTTCCTCAGCCCCCTGGGAGCTGTATTTCTGAGCAGCTCCTCTGCGCCCTGCAAAGCAACAAGGTGCCCCCTCGCTCCGGGGTTTCCTTCAGCGCCTGCAGAGCCAGTTCAAGTGGTCAAAGAGAAAGTCCCCACCCCGGGTTACGGGCAGGAGATGTGGGGAGAAGGGCAAAGCGAGGCCCTTGCGCTACCCACCGCAGGCGCAAAGCAGGTGAACTTTCCAGGGAGAGATTTTTCGTGGCTGGTCATGGGCGCCCAGGTAAGAGGAAGGGAAGGGGAATGGGAGCACAAGCACTGGTGCTGGCAGTGCCGGGCAGCCTGAGGCCGGGCTCTGGGAGCTGCCAGCTGACATGCTGGGGGGAGCAGAGTGGCGCAGCGGAAGCGTGCTGGGCCCATAACCCAGAGGTCGATGGATCGAAACCATCCTCTGCTATTTGCTTTTTCTGTGTCCCCCTCCTGACAGCCGCTGCCTCTCCCTTGCTTCCTGCAGCAAGTTTTAGCCTGCACTGCTGCACTGCGGCTCTCTCAGCACCCGTGGCCACAGGCTTTCCACTCCCTCAGCCCCTTCTCTCTCCTTTGCCACCTTAGAAGGCAGCACTCCCAAAGCGACCCTGAGCAAGGCATAGCCGTGGCTCTGGAGCAGCAGGCAGCGCTGCCCTGAAAAGGCAGTGCGTGTCCTGGGGACACAGATGTTCCTCTCTTCCCATCAGGCAGTTCCAGGATGAGGTGCTCCCTCCCTGTCGAGGCAGTATCTTTAAATTGAGAGTGGCCTCTTCCAGAACTCTTCCTAGTCCGAGCGTCAGCAGGAAGACGGCATGGGTATCTGCAGGTGAGCTCCCTGCTACCTGAGTACCGGATAGGCCAGAAGGCAGAAGATTGCTTGGATGTTGGCTATGAGGTCACCTCTGGCTCTGCAGGTGATGGGCCATCCACAGGGATAGCTCTTGCACTAGCTGCTTGTTCTCATGCCATAGTGGATACCACTGCCCATTACATCGGTTTATAGCCCAACACTTCTTGGTCCAAAGGCAGTGGGCAGCCCATCAGAGGGGGATCTGAGAACCTGCGGGCATGACAATGTCAAAAATGGCCTTCAGGCAATCACAAAGCCACAGGAGAACCCGTGGGGAATGGCGCTGACAAAAGTTGCCTCTTCCCTGGATTTGGTGAGCGGGGGCTTCCTTGCCTGACGTGCTTCTGGTACATGGGTCGGTTCGTCTGGTCCTGACAGCCAACCACAGGTCTGCGTGAGGGCAGGTGGGCATGAAGTCTAGTATGGGTCAAGAAATGGCTGTCAGCCAATCACAGAGCAGCATGAAAGCATGTTGGTCATTGTATTAAATGCCAGCTCCCCGACATGAAATGGCAGCGGAAAAGATATGGTGCCCCCGTGTATGTGGGGGAAGGCATGTCCTGGTCAGATGTACTCGCAGGGAAACGAGAAGGGGCGGCCAGTCCTGCCAGGCATTCCCAACGGACCATATGGCAGGGACAGGAAATGGGGCAGCTGGCTGCATGCCTGGGGGGTGAGGCCGAGGGGCCTGTTTTGCCAGGAGTGGAGGGTTGGGCACCGACCACTTCTTATCTGGGGTGATAGGTGCCAGGTCCCCCTCTACGACTCACTGCAGTTGCCCCAAGTGGTCAGTGATCTGGAGGGGACAGATCGCTGCTGAGGGATTTGCCGTGGGGAACACGGATAGGACCCACACTGGGCCAGCTGGCATGGGGATCCACCAAAGCAATCATCCTCCACCAAAACCAGGAGCTGCACAAGGCAGATTTTAGCCAAGGAACAGGTAAGGAGTAGAGTCCTGTGCAACGAAAATTCACAACTAGCCCATGCTGAGTGCGGAGGGAGGCTAGGATGCAAGGGGCATTTTGAAGGCAGTTTTACACAAGGTTCTTATACCCTTCAAAAGATCAGGTACAACACGACTTCACTAACCACTACGACCCACAGTACTCACAAGTTGCCACAAGGCTAATGCCAGCTTCTCTTTCCAGGAAAATATGTGAGGGGGGGTGCAGTGCGGTCCTGGAAGAGCTGCCCAAGAGGCAGCGACTTCTTTGACAGTGACAGTATTCAGAAGCCGATGGAAAAAGGCCCAGAGCTTCCTGAGGTAACTGGGAAGTTGGGTCACCTTGAAGCAGGAGGTCGGTCCATAGGACTTCCAAAGGTCTCTTTTAACCCTCATTGTTCTGGGGTGCGCTGAGCCTCATGGGCCCTTGAGAAGCCACCAGAAGGCAAATGCTGAGGCAGGCAGCAGCAGCATGGCATTGCACAGAAACTCAAGTCGATTCAGAAGTGGTGTAATATGTGTAGAAACATCCTGGAGAAAAGCAAATTTCATAGGAATGAGGCCATAAACTCTGGTATCCCTGGCATGCCTGAGGCCGGGGTGCAGTGTCCACTGAAGTTCACAGCAGGTTGACTAATGTGGGCCGGGAGTTCAGGGTTTTTCCCAACTCTTCCACATCATGATGACTCCCAGGTGCTCTGGGAGTCTGATCCGCTGTCCCTTTGTGGATTGAAATGCATGGAATGGGCCACCCCATCCGTGACACTGGAAAAAGAGCCGTGAGCTTTTGGCTCCCTGCCCTGAGCCTCTCCTCAAAAGCAGACCATCCAGGACTTTGGCCTCTGGCCTCTGGCCTCTGGGATGCCCTTGCTGAGCCAAACAGGTCAATTTGGGTGTGGGTCTCTTTCAGGGAAGGACACGGGCATCTCTTTGATCACCCGTCTACGCCTTGTTTAGCTCTTTTCCAACAGGTGCTCCACTTCCCAAGCGGAGCCCAGATCCCTGCTTGGAAGAAGCGTGAGGGCCTGGTCAAGTGGTCGAGCCACATGCTAACGTAGAACCCCTAACCCATGCAGAAGTCACTTCAAAGAGACCTGCCTGACCCTCTGGTCTACTCTTTGTCGTTTTCAATTTGCCTTCGCTCCCCGGGCCCGAGGCAAGAAAAAACAGGTTGTGTCAGAGCCTGATGAGCAGAAGCAAGGACCTCATGACTGTCTCTCCTGCCCACAAGGGGCTTTCCTCCAGCCCACAATGGACCTTCCTTGCCGTTGAGCATCGGCATGTCTCTGGAGTCATGAGTCTCGTATCTCACCGTCTGCTGTGTGCCTACAGGGAGAGATGTCTGTCAGCATGAGCCTGAGTGAGGACTGTAGGCACTTGAGAGCTGGCTTGAGCTGTCCTTCATGACACCTAGAACTAGGTGGGTTTTAAAAGTGGGACAAAACCACCAAGCTCAGAATGGGAGAGAAGAGTGGCGGTTCTTGATGTGTCATTATACGGACCCCACGAAACCTTTTATTCAATGCAATTAGCAAGCAAGCCAAGAATACAGGCATTTCTGGAAACCCCTGTACTGTAAATCACTGGGATTACTGGAAATCCCAGGACAGTCCTAGAAAACATAGTTGGAAGTCAGCTTGCACATGTAGTCCAACATCCCCTTTTAAAACGCACCTCGTTCTAAGTTGGATCTGAATGAGCCAGGAGTTCCTAGTGTGCTTGATGCCACTATGGAGAGCACAAGGGCTGGGCATGCGCAAGGAATGCCACCTCCTCTGCGATTCACTTTCATGCCACTGACCAGAAGCCCCTTCTGGGCAGCGAGGCTGGGACAAGGAGGGAAAGTCTGTCCCAGCACAGCTTTCACTGCAAAACCCGGAGGGAGCCTTCACATCTAATCCTGATAGTTACTTCCCGTCCACCTCCAGACCTTACCCCATAACCCTGGGATCTTCTCACCAGTGCTGGCACCCTCACTACCATCTCCTTGTGGGCCTGGGAGGCTCAGCTGTGCGAGCCCGTGGCTGGTGGAGTGGGGACTGGGCCTCAAGCCCCTGCTCAGATGAAAGCGTACCTGTTTGGTGCATACATGGTGGGAGTGGGTCATCTCAAAAGCTCCTTTCTGACTCCAACTGTTTGATGAAAGCTGAGGGGAGGGATCGTTGCCCTTCCCTTGGCATGGTAGAGGCCACAGCTGGACTGGTGTGCCCCATTTTGGGTCCCCAGGGGCAAGAGAGGTGGTGATGATCTCTCATGGGGAGAGGTACTGGCAGAGGAGCAGGCGGAACGTAAGGGCTGGAGCACATGCTGTATGGGGTGAAGCCGAGGGCACTAGGTTTGTGGAGCCTGGTGGGGAGGAGACAAGGTGAGAAGGAGGGGGTGGAACTGCCGTGTGCCACCAGCTACAGGAGGTTATGCAAAGGATGGAGCAAGTCCTCTGGGTGGACCCTTCTTGGGCAGGCAGTGTGGTGGTCCCAAGGCATGAGGCAATGTTCCACCAGGCTCACAGTAAAATGTCCCTGAGTTTGGAGCAGCCTCCGGAGAGAAGACCTTCTTCTCACTGAGGGAGAGGCCACTTTGGAGCAGAAGGGGACAGCGTGGCCTGGAAGAAAGGACCAGGCTTTGAAGTCACCCAGGACTGTCCCAGCAGAGCAAGGCAGTCCAGCTTATGCAACCCATAACAAGCTGCTTTGGGTCCTGATGCCCGCTCTTGCCTCTGTTGAACCTCATCCCCTGTCCTCCCTCGGTGCCCTCGTTCGACAAGGTCAGGAGCTCAGCTAGGACTGCAACCAAGAGTAAGGACATCTGGTGAACGGCTGCTTAGTATGAGCTAGGAGGTGAGAAAGAGGAGAGGCAATAACTTACCACAGACTGACTGACAAGCTGTCCAAGACGAGGGTGAAGGGAGGCAGCGGCAGAGACCACAAGTGCAAGCATCAAGCCACCGATCGATGGGCCACGAATGTACTCTGTGAGGTGCAAGAGGTTAAGCTGGCAACTTCATAACGAGGTCTAATTAGGGAAAAGCAAGGTTCTCACCACATGGGTCTTGTAAGAGAGGGCGTGCCGGGCTTGCGCAAAGAGCTCTGTCACTCCCTTGAAAGGCCCTGTGAGTTGAGAGTGCCCGGCGGCCCAGGGGGAAGGCTGCACTTGGTGATGGCCGGGGAGATGGAGAGATTGCTGGGCTCAGCCAGAAGCGTATGGCTCGGCGAGTGTGGCCAGAGGGGAAAGACAGCACCCATCCAGGAGGTCCCATGGTGTAAAGGTGAGCACTCTGGACTCTGAATCCAGTGATCTGAGTTCAAATCTCAGTGGGACCTCAGCCTTTTGGCTCCCTCGAAGCTTTCCTCTGCATGACGACACCTTTAACAGCCTTGCTCTTGGGTCAATCGTTTAATGCACTCTCATCCCTCTTCCTTTGTTGTGCTCCCAGCCCTGGGACTGACATCAGTGCCCCTTCTCCTAGCCCTGTGTCCACAAAACCTCTGCAGCCTTCCTGAGCATTGGCCCTTGCCAATGTGGCCCTTGCCACACAACAGCCGAGGTGGAGATCATGCAGTCCAGGCCTGCCTCAAAGCAGGGTGAGGTGGAGGAGGCTGTTCACGGCCTTGTCTTGTTGGGTGTTGGACATCTCCAAAGATGGACACTCTGCAAAACTGCCTGGGCAACTGTTGCCCATGATTGACCACCGTCTCACGGTTACTGTGTGCAGCATTGCTTCTATTTGCAGCCCTGTCCATTGCTGCTTGCCCTCTCCAAGTCTCTGAGGCTTTTCTGTCTTCCTCTTGCCTGCATGCTTATTTTTGGTGCTCTACAATTAAGTCAAGGGAGCTCCACTCAGAACTGGCAGTGCCCCGTGCTTGGTGTTACATTTGCTGCCAAGGGAGAGGACGGGTTCTCCCTCTTCGCAGAATCACAGGATCACAGAATCGCTAAGGCTGGAAAGGATCTTCAAGATCATCAAGTCCAAGCATTAATCCAGCGCCACCATGATCCCTAAACCATGTCCTGAAGCACCACATCCACACGTTTTTTGAACACTTGCAGAGACGGCGACTCCACCACCTCCCTGGGCAGCCTGTTCCAATGCTTGACCAGCCTCTCGGTGAAGACATTTTTCCTAATATCCAATCTAAACCTCCCCTGGCGTAACTTGAGTCCATTTCCTCTCGTCCTGTCGCTGGTTACTTGGGAGAAGAGACCAACGCCCTCGTTCCCACAACCGTCTTCCAGGAAGTTCTAGAGAGTGATAAGGTCTCCCCTCAGCCGCTCCTCATAAGACTTGTGCTCCAGACACCTCACCAGCTTTGTTGCCGTTCTTTGGACACGCTCCAGCACCTCAGTGTCCTTCATGTACTGACAGGCCCAAAACTGAACACAGTATTCAAGCTGCGGCATCACCAGTGCCGAGTACAGGGGCACAATCACTTCCCTACCCCTGCTGGCCACACTATTTCTGATACAGGCCTGGACGCTGTAGGCCTTCTTGGCCACCTGGGCACACTGCCAGCTCATGTTCAGCTGCCTGTCAACAAGCACCCCCAGGTTGGTTTCTGCCGGGCAGCTCTCTAACCACTCCTCCCCAAGCCTGTAGCGTTGCATGGGGTTGTTGTGGCCGAACTGCAGGACCCGTCAATTGGCCTTATGAAACCTCACACAGTTGACCTCCGCCCATCGATCCAGCCTGTCCAGATCCATCTGCAGAGCCCTCCTACCCTCCAGCAGATCAACACTCCCACCCAACTTGGTGTCATATGCAAACTTACTGAGGGAGCACTCGATCCCCTCATCCAGATATTGAATAAGACCAGTCCCAGAACCGAGCCCTGGGGAACACTGCTTGTGACCGGTGCCAGCCGGTGGCTAACTGAGGAAGGAGGAGAACAAACGGCCACGAGCCTCCAGCTGTGCTGCACAAAGCCTTTAATGAGAAGGAGCAAATGCAGGAGCACAGAACAGAGACCAGGAAACACGTCTGCAGGGTTCAGGGAGGCACAGAGAAGGGCCCATTTCCCAAGGACAAGCTCCACACAAAGCGCTTGCCTGTTCCCATTCTGCTCTACCTGGTGACAAGCCCAGCCCCCCATGAGCAGTCCCTAAGCCCAGCACCCTCCCCCCATCAGCAGGAGGTTCAGCACAGCAGAGGAGAAGGAGCCCTTTCCCGAGGAGCCCAGAGCAAAGCAGAGCCAGAGGAGGCACGGCGAGGCCTGCCATGCAGCGAGGAGCAGCGGGCACAGGTCCCTCCTGCCAGGTGGGACGAGGACACCCAGCCCGTCTGCAAGACGTGGCCACGCTCCTGCTGCAGAGTGCCCGTCTGCCTTCCTGCGCCCGAGGGGATGATCCATCGTCTTCAGCAGTTCAGATGGCAGCGGGGCAGAGGCAGACACAGCCCCGAGCCCCCCAGACCAAGGGAGCCCCCAGAAGAGATGGGAACCCCCCCGGCGCTGAGGGAGCTCCCAACAGCAGCTGACAGAGAGGATCCCACGGCTGTGCTCTGGGGGAAAGAGGTGAGGATGGGGCCCGGCAGGGTCACCACCACCGGCGAGGCCTCGATGGCCACCGTCGAGTCGGCGCAGCGGGCCACACAGGGCTCACTGCAGCTGCTTGCAAGTGGCGTGGGGCCACAGGTGCCGCAGGGTGTTGGGGGACAGGGTCTGAAGCAAGACATCTCTCGGTGCGGGAGGCAAAGCTGAAACACAGAGGAGGAAGGAAACACAGGCCACCACGTAAGTCTCTCTATCATTGCCTCTGCTCTCTCCATGGACACTCTGTTTCACAAATACACACTGTGCCTACAGCTCCCATGGCCCTTATCATGCCTTGCGAGAGACACAGCACAGGAAGGCTGATCCTGTTTTTGGAAAGGACCCAGCAGAGAGAGTTGAAAGCCCCTGTGGAAAGCCAGATCGTACCCCATCTCCAGATCCAACATTGCTGCATTGAAGGAGGCACTGGATGCACTTGGCCATTTGCTCAGAGACCATCTGCAAAAGGCCAAAATTCTTGTGGGCAGACCTCCCTGTAGCTGAGCCCAGTTAATCCCCTTCTGCTAGAAAGAACCCCCCTCTTCCCCAGACAGCCCCATCAAAAGCGAAAGAGGGAACAGCCCTTAAACACTTCTGTTGCAAGGCCAAGTTGAGGCAGCCCAAACATCAACCTGCGTAGCCACCGTGACAGCAGTTCAGCCCACAGGGAGAGTTGGAGTGGACTCAGGCTTACCTCGTTCCTCAAGGAAAGGGAGGCAAGAGAGGAGGATGCAGGGCCTGGATCAGCTCAGGATTTTATGCCGTGTCCCAGAGCTCCACACAGCCACAAACGTTCCATGGTCATGAAGCATCTAAACACCTAGTAGCTGAAGCTTGACAACGCCTCGCAGGTGATTAAGCTCTTGCCTCTTTCATCCAAAATGTATTGCTCCCGCTTGATACCACCATGAATCATAGAATGAATCCCAGAACGGTTTTGGGTTGGAAGGGACCTTAAAGATCATCCGGTTCCAGTTCTCATACAGTGGGGGAATGGGTTGGTCCTGCATGATCTTTTAGATCCCTTCCAATTAGATCAGGTTGCTCAAAGCCCCACCGAAGTGGCCTTGAACATTTCCAGGGAGGGGTCATCTAGATCTTCTCTGGACGTCCTGTTCTGGTGTGTCACCTCTCTCATAGGCAAGAGTTTCTTCCTAATATCTAACCTAAATCTCCCCTGTTTTGAGTTCAAACCATTACTCTGCATCCCTTTCTACACTCCCTGGTAAAGAGTCCCTCCCCAGTTTTCCATAAGGTGTCTTGGGAGCCTTCCCTTTTCTAGGAGAAACAACGCCAACTCTCTCAGCCTGCCCTTACAGGGGAGGGGCTCCAGATCCCTGATCATCTTCCTGGCCCCACTCTGGACCTGCTCAAGTACCTCCATGTCTTTCTTTTTCTGGGGGCCCTAGAGCCAAACACATTACTCCAGGTAGGGTCTCCAGAGAGCTGAGTTGAGGGGGAGAATCACCTCCCTCGACCTGTTGGCCACACTGCTTTAGCTGCAGCCCAGGATACGATTGGCTTTCTGGGCTACAGGCGCGCACTGATGGCTCATATTCTGTTTTTCATTCACCAATACACCCAAATCCATCTCCGCAGGGTGCTCTCAGGCCATTCTTCGCCCAGCCGGTAGGTATGTTTGGGACTGCCCTGACCCAGCTGTATGATCTTCCTCTTGACCTGGTTGAACTTCATGAAGTTCACAGGGTCCCATCTCTGTAGCCTGTCAAGGTCCCTCTGAATGGCATCCCTTCCCTCTAGAGTACCAGCCACACCACTCACCTTGGTGTCATCCACAAAACTGTTGAGCACGCACTTAATCCCAAAGTCCATGTGCCTGACAAAGGTGTTAAATACGACTGGTCCCAGTATGGACCCCTGAGGGACATCACTCGTCACTGGTCTCCACTCGAATATCAAGCCATTGACTATAGCTCTTTGAGTGCGACAAGCCAGGCAACTCCTTATCCAGCAAGTGCTCCACCCATCAAATCCATGTCTCTCCATTTTAGAGGGAAGGATGCTGTGCGGGACAGCATCACATGCTTTGCACAAGTAGATGACATCAGTTGGTCTTCCTTTATCCACCAATATTATAGCCCTGTTGTAAAGGCCAGTGCTTTTGTCAGGCACGATTTGCCCTTACTAAAGCTATGAGGGCTGTCTACCAATCACCTCTCTGTTTTCCATGTTCCTTAGCAATGTTTCCAGGAGGATCTGCTCCATGACCTTGCTGGGCACAGAGGTGAGACTGACCGGCCTACACTTCCCCAGGTCTTCCTTTTTCCCTTTCCAAAAATGGGGATTAATTTTTACCTTTCCCAGTCACCAGGAACTTCACCAGTCCGGCAGGACTTTTCAAATTTGATGGATAGTGGCTTAGCAGCCCTTCTGCCACTTCTGACAGGACCCTCAGATGCCTCTCATCAGGTCCCATGGATTTGTACATGTTCTGGTTCCTTAGATGGTCTCGAACCAGATCTTCGTGTGTGCTGGGTGGTACTTCATTCACCCAGTTCTCCCCTTCTCCCAGTCAAAGAATCATTTAGATTCTGTGAATCTGCTGGCGTGGCTAGACCACTTGCCAGTGTTTTTTGCTGAGGCAAAAAATTTGTTGAGTACCTCCGCCTTCTCCAGATAGTTTGTAGCGCGGTCTCTTATTTTGTTCATCGTGCGGGTAAACATTCTTTCATCTTCCTTTGTTGTCCTGTGTACCAGAGGAAACCCTTCTTGTTATGTTTCATGTCCCTAAACAAGTTCAGCTCCAGCTGTGCCTTGGCTTTCCTGATGCCCTGCTTGCCCTTGCAAGCCATATCCCTATAATCTCCCCAGGCTGTGTATCCCTGCCTCCACTGCCTATGCGTTTTGCTTTTGTCAATTAATTTGGCTAAGAGGTCTTCACTTGGCCGAGCTGGACTCCTGCCTCCCCTGCCCGACTCCTTGCACGTTGGGATTGAGAGCTGTAGCGCCCCAAGAAAAATGTCTTTCAGAATCTCCCAGAGCCCATTCGCTCCTTTATCTCTGAGGGCAGTTTCCCAAAGGATCCACGCACTAGCACCCTAAACATCCACGAGTTTGCCTTTTGCAGGTTCAGGGTCCACATTCTGCTTTTTACCCATCCCGCACCCCTCAGGATAGCGAATTCGACCAGGGCATGATTGCTGCAGCCCAGGCTACCTCTAGTCATCACCTCTCTGATAAATTATTTGTCAATGGGAAACAACAGGTCCAGCAGTGCCTCTCCTCTGGTCAGGCTCTCCATCACCTGTCCTAGGAAGTTGTCCTCAACACACTCCAGTACTTTCCTGGACTGCTTGCAGTGCGCTGTACCATGTTGCTGGCAGATGTCTGGGTGGCTGAAGTCCCCTATCAGGATCAGGGCCTGGTGAGCGTGGTGCTTCCTAACATCAAAACCACTCATCTGTGTTCCAGCTTCATAGCGCCAATTAACTCGGAGGTCTCAGGCTAGTGTGGAGGATGATTTTGGGTGGTTCTGTGTCTCATGGATTGCATTTGTCATATTACCCTCTTCATGGTTAGTGTGGCCACCAGTCACGGTGAAATTCAGCTATGAGGGACACTCGAGTTAGGTCTCAAGTGCTTTCAGTGCAGGCACTCAGGCTAACCCTGGGAGCCATTTCTCTGATAGGTCACCACAGACTCACAGGACACAGTGAGTAAGTGCAGGCAGAAGGTCAAGACTGCACAGTCCCATACAGGAGAAGAGACGCACCTCTCCAGGGATGTGGCAAAGCTCAATGGCAACTAAGGGCCACTGTGGGCTGGAAGGGAGCCCCTTGCGGGCAGGACTGAGGGCCAGGATGACCTTGCTTCTGCCCATCTGGCTCTACCACAGCCTGTTTTTTTCTGTCCACAAGTGCAAGGAATAATGATGAAGAGCAGATCTGTGTGTCATGCGGGTCTCTTTCAAGAGACTTCTGCATGCGATCTCCATTGCCATTTCCCTTGATGACTTGACCGGGCTTCTTCCAAGCAGGGGTTTGGGCTCAGCTTGGGAAGTGGAGAACCTGTTGGAAACAAGGAAATCAACATGCAGGAGAGTGATCAAAGTGATGCTCGCATCCTTCCCTGAATGAGAGTCACACCCAAATTGACTTGTTTTGCTCAGCAAGGCCATCCCAGAGGCCAGAGGCCTGGATGGCCTCCTTTTGAGGAGAGGCTCAGGGCAGGGAGCCAAAAGCTCACAGGCTCTTTTTCCTGGGTCAGGATGGAGTGGCCCATTCCATGTGTTTCGAATTTCAAAGGGACATCGGATCAGTCTCCCAGAGCACCTGGGAGTCATCATGATGTGGAAGAGTTGGGAAAAACCCAGAGCTCCAGGCAAACATGAGTCATCGTGCTGTGGAATTCAGTGGACATGGTCCCCCAGCCTCAGGCATGCCAGGGATATCAGAGCTCATGGCCTCATTCCTCCCAACACGCTGTTTTCTTCAGGGGCATTTCCACATGTTGTAGCACCATAAATGAAACGAGTGGTGATTCTATGGAGTCTCGTTCTGCAGCTGCCTTCCAAGGCCTTGCTTTTCTGTGGCTGGTCAAGGGCCCATGAGGCTGCGTGCACCACAGAATTTTGAAGGTTAGAAGGGACTTCTGGAGGTCCTATGGGCTGACATCCTGCTCCAAGAAAACCAAACTTCCCAGGTACCTCAGGAAGCTCTGGGCCTTGCCCCATCAAGTTATGAACGCTTCCACTGTCACAGAGGTCACTGTCTCTTGGGCAGCTCTTCCAGGGCTGCACCGTGCCCCTGTCCCTTCTTTTCCTGCAAAGACAGCTGCCGTTTCCCTTGTTGCAGCTTCTTAGTGTTGATCTTGCCCTTTCGCAGGGCACCTCTCTGCAGGGTCTGGCTCCGCCCTTCCCATAACCTCCTGTAGCTGTTGGGAGACTGCAGATCTTCACTTGCCTGGAGTTTTCCTCTCAGTGGCCCATCTGCTACTCAGGTACAGGTGACCTTGCAATCAGCATTCAAGCCATGTTCTTCCTTCTTTCCTACCAGGTATTCAGGCACAAGTGACGTCACAAGCACGTAGCGCTGCCATGAGCCCACTCTGGCCCATCATCTGCCGAGACCAAAGTGACCTTAAAATCAAAATGCAAACCATGCGCCTGCTGCTGGCCTAGCAGGCAATGGGGTAGGAGGGAATTCACAAGCACACAGCCCAAAATGTTCCAAGCCCCTAGCACAAGTCATGGTCCTGCCGACGGCCTGCAGAGCCAGACGCGACCTCACAGTCAGCATCCAAGCCATGTTCTGGGCTCTGTCCCGTCAGGTGCTCAGGTAGCACGGAGCTCACCTGCAGGTACCCGTGCCACCTTCTTGCTGACAGCTCGTGAAGCACGCGCGCAAGGAGGCCTTCTGCAAGAGGAAACTCTGGATTGTCTTTGAAAAGTGACGGCAATTGGGAGAGGTTCCTGAGGCCTATAAGATGTCCGTGTCACTCCTATCTCCCAGAAGAGCACAAGGGAGGACCTGGGCAATTGCAGGCTGGCCAGCCTCACCTCAATCCCTGGACAGGGGAAGGAGCAACTCATCCTGGAAACCCTTTCCAGACAAATGAAGAACCTAGCCCATTTCCATGTGCCTGTGCTCTTCTCTTTTTCTGGGCGTGCGTGTGTGTGTGTGTGTGAAGTGTTGTCCAGGAAAATTCAGCCTGCATCAAACAAAGGACAAAGGGGTCCAGGAAGGCTGGACAGCCTTCAAGAAGGAAATCCTGAACGTGCAGGAGCAGGCGGTCCCCATGTGCCGTAAGGAGAGCTGGCGGGGAAGGCGACCGTCCTGGCAGAACAGGGAGATTTTGCTGGGACTCAGGGAAAAGAGGAGAGTTTACCACCTCTGTAAGAAGGGGCAGGCAACTCACAAAGAGTACAAAGATCTCGTTAGGTCAAGGAGGGACAAAATTAGAAAAGCAAAAGCCCAGCTTGAGCTCAGTCTGGCCACAGTCCTAAAGGATAATAAAAAATGCTTCTACAAATACATTAGCAACAAAAAGAGAGGCAAGGAGAATCTCCATCCCCTACTGGATATGGTGGGGAACATTGTCTCCAAGGGCGAGGACAAGGCTGAGGTACTTAATGCCGCCTTTGCCTCAGTCTTTAATAGCCAGTCCAGGTATCCGCAGGGTATTCAGGCCCCTGAGCTGGAAGATGGGGATGGAGAGCACAATATACTCCTCATAATCCAGGAGGAAGCAGTCAAGGACCTGCTATGCTACCTGGACACCCACAAGTCTATGGGGCCTGATGGGATCCACCTGAGAGTACTGAGAGAGCTGGCGGAGGAGCTTGCCAAGCCACTCTCCATCATTTATGAGCAGTCCTGGTTAACAGGGGAGGTCCCAGAAGACTGGAGGCTTGCCAATGTGACGCTCGTCTACAAGAAAGGCCAAAAGGAGGATCCTGGGAACTACAGGCCTCTCAGCCTGACCTCTGTACCAGGGAAGATTATGGAGCGGTTGGTCTTGAGAGTGCTCACAGGGCATCTGCAGGACAACCAAGTGATCAGGTCCAGCCAGCATGGGTTCATGAAAGGCAGGTCCTGCTTGACCAACCTGATCTCCTTCTATGACCAGGTGACCCGCCTAGTGGATGAAGGAAAGGCTGTGGATGCTGTCTACCTGGACTTTAGTAAAGCCTTTGACACCATATCCCACAGCATTCTCCTGGAGAAACTGGCGGCTTGTGGCTTAGACAGGTTTACTCTTTGCTGGGTGAGGAACTAGCTGGACGGCTGAGCCCAGAGTGTTGTGGTGAACAGTGTTAAATCCGGCTGGCAGCCGGTCACAAGCGGTGTTCCCCAGGGCTCGGTTCTGGGACCAGTCTTGTTCAATATCTTTATTGATGATATTTATGAGGGGATCAAGTGCTCCCTCAGTAAGTTTGCAGCTGACACCAAGTTGGGTGGGAGTGTTGATCTGCTGGAGGGTAGGAGGGCTCTGCAGAGGGATCTGGGCAGGCTGGATCAATGGGCTGAAGTCAACTGTATGAGGTTTAATAAGGCCAAGTGCTGGGTCTTGCACTTGGGTCACAACAACCCCATGCAACGCTACAGGCTTGGAGAGGAGTGGCTAGAGAGCAGGCCGGCAGAAAGGGACCTGGGGGTGCTGGTTGACAGCCGGCTGAACATGAGGCGGCAGTGTGCCCAGGTGGCCAAGAAGGCCTACAGCGTCCTGGCCTGTATCAGCACTAGTGTGGCCAGCAGGAGTATGGATGTGATCGTGCCCCTGTACTCGGCACTGGTGAGGCCACAGCTTCAATACTGTGTTCAGTTTTGGGCCCCTCACTACAAGAAGGATGTTGAGGTGCTGGAGCGTGTCCAAAGAAGGGCAACAAAGCTGGTGAGGGGTCTGGAGCACAAGTCTTATGAGGAGCGGCTGAGGGAACTGGGATTGTTTAGTCTGGAGAAGAGGAGGCTGAGGGGAGACCTTATCGCTCTCTACAACTACCTGAAAGGGGGTTGTGGCGACGAGGGCGTTGGCCTCTCCTCCCAAGTAACTAGTGATAGGACAAGAGTTAATGGTCTCAAGTTGCTCCAGGGGAGGTTTAGATTGGATATTAGGAAAAATGTCTTCACCGAGAGGGTGGTCAAACATTGGAACAGGCTGCCCAGGGAGGTGGTGGAGTCGCCATCTCTGGAAGTGTTCAAAAAACGTGTGGATGTGGTGCTTCAGGACATGGTTTAGGGATCATGGTGGCGCTGGATTAATGCTTGGACTTGATGATCTTAAAGGTCCTTTCCAACCTAGTGATTCTGTGATTCTGTGAAACCAAAATGGGCACACCAATCCAGCAGTGGCCTCTGCAGTGCCAAGGGAAGGGCAACGATGCCTGCCCTCAGCTTTCGGCAATGAGCTTGTGTTGGAAAGGAGGTTTTGAGATGAGCCACTCCAACCATGTATCCACCAAAGAGGTGCACATTCACCTGAGCAGGGGCTTGAGGCCTGTTTCCCACACCACCAGGCAGAGCCTGTCCCAGCTGAGCCTCACAGGTCATCAAGTGGGCCACCAGGAGATCACAGGTGAAGGTGAGAAGATTCTGGGGTTATGGGGTAGGGTAAGGTCTGGAGGTGGACGTGGAGGCAACCATCACAAGTTGCAACAAGGGAAATACCAGCTGTCTTTGTGGGGAGGGAAGTGACAAGGGGCTACAATGTAGTCCTGGAAGAGCTGCCCAAGTGACAGTTACCTCTCTGATAGGGGAAGTGTTCAGAAGTCAATGGGAGCCTTCTGAGGCACCTGGGAAGTTTGGTCTGCTCGGAGCAGGAGGTTGGCCCAGAGAACCTCCGGAAGTACCATCCATCCTAGTTATTCTGGGGTGCACCAAGTCTCATGGGCCCCTGAGCAGCCACTGAAGGGCAATGCCTTGGAAGGCAGCAGCAGCACAAAATGACATAGAAGCACCAGCCGTTTCAGGAAGAGTTCTAAAACCTGAGGAAATGACGTTGAAGGTGGCAGCACTCTGGGGCTAAGAGCTCTGGTATCCCTGGCACACCTGAGACCAGGGTACCATGTCCACTGAATTCCACAGCAGGGTGACTCACGTTTCCTTGGAGTTCAGGGTTTTTCCAATGTCTTCCACATCAGGATGACTCCCAGGTGCTCTGGGAGACTAACACCTCTTTGTAGATTTAAATGTGTGGAAGAGGCCACCTCTTCCCTGACGCAGAAAAAAGGGCCACGAGCCTTTGGCCCTGCGCACCTCCTCAAAAGCAGGCCAACCAGGCCTCTGGGCTCTGGGATGCCCTTGCTGAGCAAAACAGGTCAATTTGGGCCTGGGTCTCTTTCAGGGAAGAACACAGGCATCTCTTTGATCTCAAAACCCGATTGTGGTAGGGCCTGATGAGCGTAAGCAAGGTCCTCGTGTCTGTCACTCCTGCCCACAAGGGGCTTCCCTCCAGCACATCATGGTCTTCCCTTGCCGTTGAGCTTTGCCACAACCCTGGAGAGGTGCATCTCTTCTCCCATATGGGATTGTGCAGTCCACACCTTCTGCCTGAATGTACCCACAGTTTTCTGTGTGTCTATTATGACCTGCGGCGGGAAATGTGTGTCACTGTTAGCTTGAGTGCCTGCACTGAAAGCACTTGAGAGTTGACTTGAGGTGCCATTCATGGTCTAATTTCACCGTGATTTCTGAACAAGCTTGTCAGGAAGAGGGCGAAGAGACAAAAGCAATGCCCATCATGCCAACACACTTAAAATCTCTGCACAGCTAGCCTGAGACCTCAGAGTCAACTGGACTTCTGAAGCTGTGACACAGATTAAATGTTTTGATATTTGGTGGTATGAAGAGGTAGCAAGAGGTTTTGGATGAAAGAGGCAAGGTCTTAATCCCCTGCGAGGCCTCGGCAAGCTGCAGCTACTAGGTGTTTAGATGCTTCATGTACAAGGAATGCTTGAGGCCCCGTGGGGCACAGGGACACAGCATAAAAGCCTGAGCTGCTCCAGGCCCTGCATCCTCCTCTCTTGCCTCCCTTTCCTCGAGGAACGAGGTAAGCCTGAGTCCACTGCAACTCTCCCTGTGGGCTGAACTGCTGTTATGGTGGCTACTCAGGTTGATCTTTGGGCTGCCTCAGCGTGGCCCTGCAATAGAAGTGTTTAAGGGCTGTGACCTCTTTCCCTTTTGATGGGGCTGTCTGGGGAAGAGCGGGCTTCTTTCTAGCAGAAGGGGGTCATTGGGGCTCAGCTGCAGGGAGGACTGACAATAACAATTCTGGCCTTTCGCAGATGGTCTCTAACCAAATGGCCAAGTACATCCAGTGCCTTCTTCAACGCAGCAATGTTTGCTCTGGAGATGGGGTACGATCAGTCTTTCCACAGGGGCTTTAAATGCACTGTGCTGGATCCTATTGCAAAAATGGGTCAGCCTTCCTGTGCTGTGCATCTCGGAGGGCACGATGAGTGCCGTGGGAGCTGTAGGAACAGTGTGTGTTTTTAAGAGGTGATTTCTGAGACAACTCTTCAATTCAGCCCATTTGTGCTGGGATAATGGCACCAATCTTCATCAGTGCTATTGCATTAGGAAATGCAGGAGGAGATCCTGGTGGAATCAGCAGCCAGTTAGTCACATCTTTGCTCCCAGTCCTGCAAATCCAGCCTTAAGCTCTCATGTCATGTCATGCCTGTTGTGCGTGTTAGCAAGATCAGGTGTAGGCCCTTTCTGGACATGGAGCCAGAAATAGAGCTGGAGGGCAGGAAACTGTATCCGCAGAGAGAGCAGAGGCAATGATAGAGAGACTTACGTGGTGGTCTGTGTTTCCTTCCTGCTCTGTGTTTCAGCTTTGCCTCCCGCACCGAGAGATGTCTTGCTTCAGACCCTGTCCCCCAACACCCTGCGGCACCTGTGGCCCCACGCCACTTGCAAGCAGCTGCAGTGAGCCCTGTGTGGCCCGCTGCGCCGACTCGACGGTGGCCATCGAGGCCTCGCCGGTGGTGGTGACCCTGCCGGGCCCCATCCTCACCTCTTTCCCCCAGAGCACAGCCGTGGGATCTTCTCTGTCAGCTGCTGTTGGGAGCTCCCTCAGCGCCGGGGGGGTTCCCATCTCTTCTGGGGGCTCCCTTGGTCTGGGGGGCTCGGGGCTGTGTCTGCCTCCACCCCGCTGCCATCTAAACTGCTGAAGACGATGGATCGTCCCCTCGGGCGCAGGAAGGCAGACGGGCACTCTGCAGCAGGAGCGTGGCCACGTCTTGCAGACGGGCTGGGTGTCCTCGTCCCACCTGGCAGGAGGGACCTGTGCCCGCTGCTCCTCGCTGCATGGCAGGCCTTGCCATGCCTCCTCTGCCTCCGGGCTGCTCGGGAAAGGGCTCCTTCTCTTCTGCTGTGCTGAACCTCCTGCTGATGGGGGGAGGGTGCCGGGCTTAGGGACTGCTCTTGGGGGGCTGGGCTTGCCACCAGGTAGAGCAGAATGGGAACAGGCAAGCGCTTTGTGTGGGGCTTGTCCTTGGGAAATGGGCCCTTCTCTGTGCCTCCCTGAACCCTGCAGACGTGTTTCCTGGTCTCTGTTCTGTGCTCCTGCATTTGCTCCTTCTCATTAAAGGCTTTGTGCAGCACAGCTGGAGACTCGTGACCGTTTGTTCTCCTCCTCCCTCAATTAGCCACCCGCTCTGCAGGGAAGAGCACTGGCTTCTGTCCAGATCCACCAGTTGTGGACAGAGCTCCCTGAAATGATACCAGAGCATTAAAAAAAAAAAACCCCAGGCAGGCGAGAGAAGGACCGAAAAGCCTCAGGGACATGGAGTGTGAGTCTGTAACCTGGTGGTCACGGTCCTGTGGTAACTCTCAAGGCCAGCCTGAGTCTCGCCACTGAAAGCGTTCACGAGCTGATCTCATTTCTTCTGCCAGTGTACCCGGTGGGTCTTGCACGTATGCTCCGCAAGCAGGGACCTTTCCCTGTCTTCCCTTAGCGCTCCTGGCAGAAGACATTCGCAGGCTTGTGAACTGGGCTGAGATGACACCACTTCCTGAGGTGGCAGGACAGAATGGACACGCGTGCTCAGCTGAGTAGTGGAGGACGCCTTCGGAAACATGCAGACACAAGTTGCCTTTCGGAGCCTGAATCTCAGCCAGAGTCCTGGCATTTGGAGGTCAGGTTTGTGCCTGCTTTGCTTTTGTGACGCACCTTGCTACTCATTGTTCTTTTGGAGGAAAAAGTGCCTAAGCTGCTCAGCAGTAAAAGCAAGTCCTCCTACATGCAACATGCAGCCAAACACAATGCTAGATCCAGACTTGCTGTTTAGTCTCGCAGATGACGCATTTCTCTCCTCAGTGCCGTTTCATGAAAATCTCCCAGCAGTCACTGCTGCTCAATGTGCCTGAACTTTGGGGCAGGTGCACATCTTCCCCTGACTGAATGCTGTTGCCTCTGCTTCCACTATTAGTCGCATCTTCTCCCAGCAGTACATGGAAGGCCTTCTGCAAAGTGTACTTTCTCTGCAGGAGACTTGGACATCTGCATGCTAGATCTCTTACAGTGACTCCGCTGGTGTCATTGTGTGGCTGATTGCCACTTCTCCACACCTAGAGGCTCTGTCAGCCCTGCCAAAGGAGCACTGAGGTGGTTAAGGACTTGTTTCATCCGTCATACAAGGACAGGCTGGAAGAGCTGGGGTCACTTAGCCTGGGGAAAGGAAGGCTGAGGTGGCATGTTATCCATGTCTCCAAACGCCTGGGATGGGAAGGTGGACAGGTGGAGTAAACAAGAGAGAGCCATCCTCTTGCAGTGATGCCCACTGTGAGGGCAAGAAACAATGGACGCAGGTGGAAATAAACGAAATGCCACACACAGTAACCCAGTTTTACTGCAAGGATGGTCAAAGACCAGTGTTCCAATTGGTCAGACGTGAATGTTAATGCAGACTTTTTCATAGGTCCTCTCAACTGCTGTTCATGAACTTTACATGAAAAAGAGCCGTTGCAATTCTCTTTGTTATTGGTATTGTGGGAATAAAATCAAGGCGATGAGTACGGAGTGGAAAGGAGGAAAGTGCTGGTTTTCAGCTCTGGTCTTAGGCAGTGTGTCTGCAAGATGGGGTTACGGTGGGCATTTCAGTAGGCAACAGATCAATCACAATCCCCCTCTTCATAACTCTACCTACTCGTGTCACTGCTGAATATCACAATCCCCCTCTTCATAACCCTACCTACCTGTATCACTGCTGATGAGAGAGCGGCAGTCTGTAAATACTGTGCCAACCAAAACCCTCCATAACAAGCCCACTGCCCAGATTGGATTTTGACTGTCAGCACAGTGAAGAACGCTGCTTTTTTTTTGCTTTAAGCAACCCTGGAATCAGAGACTTGAGACACTTCACCCCCTTCAGGTAGAGAGTTTAGTAGTGAGAGGCTCCTTGTGTTTCCCTTGGCCCACAGGCCATAAGCTACAGGAGAAATTGGGGTGTCTCGGTTCTTAGTTACCAAGAGCATTGTTACACCCAATTCCAGTAAACTTCAGGATGTCTCTGCGATGCCGGAACCTGGACAAGATAGGTCAGAAGGGCTGCACATGGGCTAGGGGCATAGGGTCTCCAAGATACTCAGTCTTGATTCTTAAACAAGTATTTCAAGCCAAGTTACAGTGCATACCAGAGCCTGTTCTCAGGAAAGAGTGCTATAGGGGAAATAACGCAGTGCTCTGAACACAGGCATTGTACATACCAGCATCTCATCTGAAAAGGATGAAACCTCACATTTGACCAGCCAGCACATGGAAAGATGGAGGAGGATGGAGAGCAAATTCACTCCAGTGTGACTTTGAGACATTATATAAAGAAGAGGCATCCTCCCACTGTACCCCCAAATTACACACCTGGCCTCATGAAGCACAGGCTATGCCTTGGTCCCCACCTAGCCATTCTCGATCTTCATCTTTACCCTGCCACAGCAGCATGCTTTTCTTGCCAGGTACAACCAGCGGCAGCAGCAGCAGCAGGTCCAGCTCTGGGCCAGACCAAAAATCCCTCTCCTCTGGCTCCTGTACCAACACCACGGTGAGGAACCCAGCCTGAAGCCACCTCCACAGGAAGAATACGCTGGTCTCAGCAGGTTGTCCCCCAGGGTGCCAAGCAGCTGGTGCTGTATCAGCATTTTTCACCAGCACCCTCATCTGGGATGCCTGGGAGAGAAAGCGGGGAGAACCAGGGATGAGGAGAGAGCCTGCCCAGCAAAACCAGATGTGCTGTGGCAGGGAACAGAGGACCAAAGCAGAGGCTGTTGCCTCTCACCCACGTTTACAGGGACAGCACCCTGCCTCCATGCTCTGATCACAACATTCTCGGGCTGCACAACCAAGCTTATACGACCTGGGGCTGTTCTTGTGGGACACAGCAGCAGGGGTGCAGCTTTCTCCCCTTCCAGGCCTGCAAGCAGGCAGAGATGCTTGGGTCGGGGGACACGGTGGTGCTGCCAGAGGCTGTGTGGAAGCAAGGCTGCTGTGGGTGCTGGGAGGAACAGGGCTTTTACAGTGAGCAGCAGAGTTGCCCAAAAGCTGCTGCCCTGTGCTTGCTTCCTCACACTGGCGGGAGCTGAACGTGCTGGGGGAAGCTGAGCGGGCGGTTTTGCAGCTGGAGATGCAAAGCACGGGGAAAGCCCGGTTGAAGAAAAGCTATTCTGCGTTGGCCGGGAATCGAACCCGGGTCAACTGCTTGGAAGGCAGCTATGCTCACCACTATACCACCAACGCCGCGCGCTGCACGCCCGCCTCCGGCTCCTCCAGCCCGGAGCCTGGCCTCCCTCCTGCTCCTCCCCTCCCCAACCTCGCCTGCCTCCCGCGCTTGCGCCTCGCGAACGCGCCTGTCTCCTGCTCCTCCGCCTCACAGGCTGCACGGCCTCCTCCTCACAGCCCCCTGCGCACACACGCACGCCCTCAACCTGCTGCCACGTCTCTCTGCTGCTCTGCTGCCGACGGAAACTCAAGGTGCTGGGCGCTGCGAATGGTGACGCTCCCCACCTGCGTCCACGCACGGGACAGCTCTGCACGTGCGCAGCAACTGGATGTGCGTTTCTCTCGAGGTACCGCGGATGCTGTGAGCACAGACAAACGCCCACCCAGCTGCTCGCTCCTTTCCCCACCTTCACAGGGCTGCAGGGCACTGAGAAGACCACGAGAAATCTCATGGGGCAAGATAAACCCAAGAACGTGGCTTAGCAAAAATGGTGGTGGGCAAATCACGCTTGATTTGGGAAAAATTAATTTTTTGATGGCTAAAACAGACCCACGTAGTGAGAAACAAAAAGACAAACAAAGCACCGCCTTTCCTCTCCCCTGCCCCAGGCTCAACTTCACTCCTTCACAACAGACTCCTCTACCCACCCACATGGCACAAGGGAAGATGCGTTTTCCCTCTGCTCTTTGTGACCCTTTTTTGTTATTTCTTCCTCTCTCTGTCTGGCATTTTCTGCCCTTTCTGGATTATGTTTTCATAGAGACCACAAGCTTTGCCGATGTCTCAGCTGTGTCCTGTAGTGGGTCTGCTGTGGAGCTGGAACTGGGCACAGGGCAGCCCCTTACCTCTTCTCACAGAAGCCACCCTGCAGCACCCTCTCGCACCTCCACTACCAGCACCTTGCCCCATATTGCCAATACAGTGCCCATGGGTAATACCTGCTCAGCCATGCTCCTGCCTGAACCTACAAGTGGGCACGGCAGCAAACGGACTAGGACAGAGAAAGCCCCCAGGTGTTCGAGTTGATCGCATTGGTGTTTCTCAAACTAGTACCAGCCTTGTCCTCCTCCCCACCTGCAGAACCCTTGAGGTGCCTTCTTGTGGCTGGGAGGTTGGGACTGAGCTGCCTGACGGGAAGAGAGGAACATCGGTGTCCCCAGGACACCCACTGCCTTTTGAGGGGAGCGCTGCCTGCTGCTCCAGAGCCACGGCTATGCCTTGCTCAGGGTTGCTTTGGGAGTGCTGCCTTCTAAGGCGGCAAAGGAGAGAGAAGGGGCTGAGGGAGTGGAAGACCTGTGGCCACGGGTGCCGAGAGAGCCGCAGTGCGGGCTAAAGCTTGCTGCAGGAAGCAAGGGAGAGGCAGCGGCTGTCAGGAGGGGGGCACAGAAAAAGCAAATAGCAGAGGATGGTTTCGATCCATCGACCTCTGGGTTATGGGCCCAGCACGCTTCCGCTGCGCCACTCTGCTCCCCCCAGCACCTCAGCTGGCAGCTCCCAGAGCCCGGCCTCAGGCTCCCCGGCACTGCCAGCACCAGCGCTTGTGCTCCCATCCCCTTCCCTTCCTCTTCCCGGTGCCCTGCACATACTTTTCCTAAACAGGATTTTGGAGCCTCGCCAGGGACACCCGGCTCACCCCAGACTCCGTGTTGTGGATAACTTTTGAAGCGAGACTCTCTTATTTTACTTGTTCCCGCTTCTGGGGTCAGTGCGGTTTGTCCTCCCACTTCTGAGATGGTTGGGCCCCCTTCCCAGATCAGCTTGTCCTACTCTCTGGGATAGTTTGGCTCCCCTCTGGCATTGGTTTAACGCTCTTGGTGCCACGTAAGTGATCTATCATAAGTTTGCTTTACTAGCAATAAGCTTGTAGTAACCTTTAATATTATATATATATTTGTTGCTGCTGTTACTGAGTGCTGCCATTATTGTCACTGTTGTCGATTGTTGCTATCATTTATTGCCATTATCATTGATGGAAGCTACTGGTGGCTGATAATAATTTCTAATACCCTTAGAGATATAGATTTGCTTTATTAATCATAGGTATACTTGCTAGTGGTGATTTTTGTGGTATTTGTGGTAATCTGTAATAATGTAGAGCAATTTGGAGGATAAAGCTTCCATGTCCTGTTGTGTTACGGAATCCTGCAAACACACAGTCACAATCCGTACACAGCTGCAGGCCAGGTGACCCTTTAGGTTGTGATGGCATGGACAGCTCAATGGCACCTACAGCGCTGGTCAGCTGAACTGCCCGCAGAACTGCATTCGCTGTGTTAGAAGATCTTTATTCTGTGTGCTGTGAATTCAGGCACTGAAGTCTCTTTCTGTGGGATCTGTCTTCCTCCCGTCTTCTTTCCCCCTCCTTTTCTCCTTTATTAGGTACAAGAAAAGGAGCAATAGCAATTGTTGGAGCTTCTGCTGGGCTTGAATCACAGCACCCATCCTGCTCCTACCCCATGCACAAAACCTGTGCAGGGCTTGTAAGAGAGATCATCATTGTTGGTTGTGTACCATCATTCCGGCCTACACTGATGGCATGACAAGCTCTGTCCCTCCCTCAAAACGGCATGACAAGCACACATGAAGCCCTTGTTATCTGTCTGCAACTCAGATAATGATTACAGTTTTAGAGATTTTGTTTTCCAGCTCAGTGCTGAAACTACTGGGCCACAGAACTCTTAGGATCATCTAAAAGCATAAGAGCAGTGTTTAACGTGGCAAGGGAGAAAAAAAAAAGCCAGTCCTGCAGTCATGTATCCGGATGCTTCAGGGAATGGTCTGAAGGTTTGCTGACAAGGTCTCAACAGCCTCGACGCAGAATTATGCTGCTGTATACAACAAGCAGTCACAGCCTGCTCTAAACTGCCAGAGATTCACTGAAGTCTGTGGAACCACGGGTACTTAAGGGCACTGCTGATTCGTTCTCCGTGTATGAGTTCAAGGATAAAAAGAAAACACAAAAATCTGGAGAAGCCTCGTAAGGTGGGACAAATGTATAGCTGATTGTCTTATTTTCATGTGACGAGGCTCAAACTTTGGTCTACTTCAGCCTTGCTTGTGAACTTCCTCAAGTCTCAGTCTTGTAACTTCTTGCACCCAATGTCCATGATTTTATTTTGGAGAGATGCATTGCACATGTTCGTACCAGACATAAATGAAGAGACAGGTTGGACTGGTGACTGTCTTTACAGAAAGATGCTAAATCCTCTTTCATGATTTTTTTTTTATATATATAAATTACATTTTGATAAATAAGCTTGTACTACATTTATATTTGGGCAAAACAGGGAACTGCAAAGAGCAAGAATGTTAATGTTAATATTAATGCTAATGTTAATGAGGTGGTGATTTGAAACAGGCTTCATAAGTCAGCAATAATTATTCTTACTGAGATTTTAGTGTCAAATACATTCCTCCAGAAATTTTGGGCTTTGCCAGGTCCTGGTGCTGCACTAACCACTCCTAACTTTCTGTGTATAACTTGATCACAGTGAAATGGCTGCAGCTGCTAAGGCGGCTGTTTTTCTTGAACACTTTTTAGTGGCAGTTCATTTGATCTGAAAAGTGTCATTGTCTAAATTTTAGCTGATCATCTTGGAATTGTACTTTACAGTTAATGGGGAGAAAATTCACTTTTTAAAGTGTATTAAATGGATCCAAAATTATGTGTAAAACTGACAACTTAAAGTCTGATATGGTGATGTGATCCAGGTCTGTAAACTGGTGAGAGATTGTCATTAAAATTGTTTTAATGATGCTCGAGGTTGCTTTTTTTTAATAGGCAAAAAGTATTTTCCTGCAAAATTGTTTTCACCCTGATGAACTCACAAGGATCGTAATGAGAATTCTCATTTTAAAAAATTGCAATAATAAGACAGAAACCGCTAGGATTTAAAAATTCTCCATCTGAATGTATCAATATCTCAAGTAGTTAATAAAATTACTAAAAAGATAATGTATCACATTTGTTTTCACCTGTACTTTGCCTTTACATAAGATGTGAAAACAACTCTAAATATTACATTTTTTTCACAGAATTAAAAGGAAGCTGTTAAAATTGGCCTAACAGAAATATCACATGCACTTCTTTAGGGTCATAGGATAACACAGGTTGGAAGGGACCTCCTGCTCGAAGGAGAATCAACTATGAGGTCAGACCAGGCGGCTCAGAGGTTTATCCTGTCAGATCTTGAAAATCTCCCAGGGTTTTTCCTGCAGAGCTGCTCCTCAGCCTATCAGTCTCAGGCTCATATTGCTATAAGGTCTTCTTCCTTCCTAGGGGTGGGACTTCTTTGTATTGGTCTTTCTTGAATTTCATGAGTTTCCTTTTGGCCCATTCTTCTGGCCTGCCCAGGTCCCTCTGGATGGCATCTGAATAGATGGAGCAAACTCTAACAAGCCTTCTCACAGAATCACAGAAACATAGAATCATTACGGTTGGAAAGGACCTTCGAGATCAAGCCCAACCGTTAACCCAACCACCATGCCCACTAAACCATGTCCCAAAGTGCCACGTCCACACTTTTTTGGAACACGTCCAGAGATGGCGACTCCACCACCTCCCTGGGCAGCCTGTTCCAATGCTTGACCACCCTCTCGGTGAAGAAATTTTTCCTAATATCCAATCTAAACCTCCCCTGCTGCAACTTGAGGACATTTTCTCTCATTCTATCACTAGTTATTTGGGAGAAAAGACCAAGACCCACCTCACCACAACGGCCTTTCAGGTAGTTGTAGAGAGCGATGAGGGCTCCCCTCAGTCTCCTCCAGACTGAACACCCCGAGTTCCCTCAACCACTCCTCATAAGACTTGTTCTCCAGACCCCTCAACAGCTTCGTTGCCCTTCTCTGGACGTGCTCCAGCACCTCAATGTCCTTCTTGTAGTGAGGGGCCCAAAAATCAACACAGTATTCAAGGTGCCCCTCACCAGTACAGGGGTACAATCACTTCCCTGCTCCTGCTGGCCACAGTATTTCTGATACAGGCCAGGACACTGTTTGGCCTTCTTGGCCACCTGGGCACACTGCCGGCTCATGTTCAGCCGGCTGTCAACCAGCACCTCCTGGTCCTTTTCGTCCGGGCTGCTCTCCAGCCACTCCTCCCCAAGCCTGTAGCATTACATGGGGTTGTTGTGACCCAAGTGCAGGACCCAGCACTTGGTCTTATTAAACCTCATACAGTTGACCTCAGCCCATCAATCCAGCCTGTCCAGATCCCTCTGCAGAGCCTTCCTGCCCTCCAGCAGATCAGCACTCCTATCCAGCTTGGTGTCAGCCGCAAACTTACTGAGGGAGCACTCGATCCCCTCATCCAGATCATCGATACAGATATTGAACAAGACCGGCCCCAGAACTGAGCTCTGGGGAACACCACTTGTGACCGGCTGCCAGCCGTATTTAACGCTGTTCACCACGACTCTCTGGGCTCGGCCGTCCAGCCAGTTCCTCACCCAGTGAAGAGTAAACCTGTCTAAGCCATGAGCCGCCAGTTTCTCCAGGAGAATGCTGTGGGAGACGCTGTCAAAGGCTTTACTAAAGTC
This sequence comes from Phaethon aethereus, assembly GCF_964289735.1. NCBI lineage: Eukaryota > Metazoa > Chordata > Aves > Phaethontiformes > Phaethontidae > Phaethon > Phaethon aethereus. Next base: position 23,849,422 of record NC_138588.1, on the reverse strand, counting down.
CAGGTAGACAACATCCAGAGCCTTTCCCTCATCCACTAGGCGTGTCGCCTGGTCATAGAAGGAGATCAGGTTGGTCAAGCAGGACCTGCCTTTCATGAACCCATGCTGGCTGGGCCTGATCCCTTGGTTGTCCTGCAGATGCCCTGTGAGCACCTTCAAGATGAACAGCTCCATGATCTTCCCCAGTATGGAGGTCAGGCTGACAGGCCTGTAGTTCCCAGGATCCTCCTTCCGGCCTTCCTTGTAGATGGGTCTCACATTGGCAAGCCTCCAGTCGTCTGGGACCTCCCCTGTTAACCAGGACTGCTCATAAATGATGGAGAGTGGCTTGGCAAGCTCCTCCGCCAGCTCTCTCAGTACTCTCAGGTGGATCCCATCAGGCCCCATAGACTTATGGGTGTCCAGATGGCTTAACATGTCCTTAACTGTTTTCTGCTGGTTTGTGAGGAGTTGATTCTGCTCTCTATCTCCATCTTCCACCTCAGGGGGCTGAATACCCTGCAGATACCTGGACTGGCTATTAAAGACTGAGGCAAAGGCGGCCTTAAGTACCTCAGCCTTGTCCTCATCCTTGGTGACAATGTTCCCCGCCATATCCAGTAAGGGATGGAGATTCTCCTTGCCTCTCTTTTTGTTGCTAATGTATTTGTAGAAGCATTTTTTATTATCCTTTAGGACTGTGGCCAGACTGAGCTCTAGCTGGGCTTTTGCCTTTCTGATTTTGTCCCTCCTTGACCTAACGAGATCTTTGTACTCTTTGTGAGTTGCCTGGCCCTTCTTCCAGAGGTGATAAACTCTCCTCTTTTCCCTCAGTCCCAGCAAAATCTCCCTGTTCAGCCAGGCCGGTCGCCTTCCCTGCCAGCTCTTCTTACGGCACATGGAGACCGCCTGCTCCTGTGCCTTCAAGATTGACTTCTTGAAGGCTGTCCAGCCTTCCTGGACCCCTTTGCCCTTCAGGACGGTCTCCCAAGGGACTCTCTCAACCAGTGACCTGAACAGGCCCAAGTCTGCCCTCCGGAAGTCCATGGTAGCAGTTTTGCTGACCCCTCTCCTTATTCCACTCACAACTGAGAATTCTATCATGTCGTGGTCGCTAAGCCCAAGACGGCCTCCAACCACCACATCTCTCACCAGTCCTTCTCTGTTTGTAAACAGCAGGTCCAGCAAGGCACCTCCCCTGGTGGGCTCACTCACTAGCTGTGTCAGGAAGTTATCCTCCACACACCCCAGGAACCTCCCAGATTGTTTCCTCTCTGCTGTGTTATACTTCCAACAGATGTCCCGTAGATTGAAGTCCCTCACAAGAACAAGGGCCAGCGAATGCGAGACTTCTGCCAGTCGCTTATAGAATGTCTCATCTGCCTCTTCGTCCTGGCTGGGTGGTCTGTAACAGACTCCCAGCAGGGTATCTGCCTCATTGGCCTTCCCCCTCATCCTTACTCATAAGCACTCTACTTGGTCTTCACAATCATTGATTTCTACGCAATCAAAACACTCCCTAACATAGGGAGCCACCCCACCACCTCTCCTTCCTTGCCTATCCCTTCGGAAGAGCTTACAGCCATCCATTGCAGCCCTCTGGTCATGAGAAGCATCCCACCGTGTTTCTGTGATGCTGACTAAGTCATAGCTGTCCCACTGCACAATGGCTTCCAGCTCCTCCTGTTTGGTGCCCATGCTGTGTGCATTGATGTAGATGCACTTGAGCTGGGCCATCAATTTCACCCCCAACTCTGGCATGCCACCCCTAGGCTTATCTCTAGTGAGTCTGGTTTTATCCCCTTCCCCCTTCAAATCTAGTTTAAAGCCCTCTCGATGAGGCCTGCCAGCTCATGAGCAAGAATCCTTTTCCCCCTTGCAGACAGCTGCGCTCCATCTGCTGCCAGCAGGCCTGGTGCCATGTAAACCGCCCCGTGGTCAAAAAACCCAAAATTCTGCTGACGGCACCAGCCCCTGAGCCACGTGTTGACCAGGTGTGTTTTCCTGTTCCTGTCAGCGTTCCTCCCTGCCGCTGAAGGGATCGATGAAAACACTACCTGTGCTCCTGCTCCATCGACCAGTCTCCCCAGTGCTCTGAAGTCCCTTTTAATTGCCTTTGGGCTTCTTAGCACAACCTCATCATTGCCAGCCTGTAGGACCAACAGCGGGTAGTAATCAGTGGGCCAAACCAGACCAGGGAGTTTCCTGGTGACATCCTCACCCGGGCCCCAGGGAGGCAGCAGCCAGGGAAGACACACAAACCAATACGTAGATGCGAGCACGATAAGACCAGTGAAGATCAAAGGCAGGGATTAGTGATGGTACTTGTCCAAGAATTAAAAAGGCAAATATTAGGTCAGACAACATCAGGCTGATGGAAAAAATACTGGATCGCTAGGCAGGCAGGGGAATAAGCATTTGCAAAAATGGAGGAAAAGGCAGAAAACAATTTAGTGGATCCTGTGTTAAGCTAAAGTGTTAAGAACACAAATAAATGTCATGCACATACAGACTTTTTTCTTTCAACAAATGAAAAATGTAATTACAGAAGCATGGGGAACATCCGCCAGATTTCAGTTGTTTTTAGAAAAACATTTGGGGCAACTAAATGAATGGATTAAAATTCCAGAAAAATGTTGATGTTTACCAGGTTTGTCTATTTTTAATTTCGAAAAAACAGCCTTTCCTTTAGAAATATGCCAATATATATTCGTAAAAGAAACCTCTAATTTTAAGACAGTAAGCGGATTAGGAACAAACTGAAGCATTTTGCTTCAGGACGAGTGACGGCAACTAACCGTGGCCCAAAATTGAAACGGGGCGTGATCTGACTTGTCAAGAAACACAAAGAGGAGCAGGTGGATGGACTAGATAAGCACTTATGGTCATTGTCCTGCTGCTTTCTCTAGCCCATAGGAGGGGACTTTTGTGAGCTTGCAGTGTAGCTAGTTGAAAAAAGAGATCAGCATGCCATTTCCAGGAGGGCTGGAGTATTTTTTCCTTCCGATGTTCTTCCTCTGACCTGTGGATGACTAAAAGACTTAAATGACTTGCCTGGAGCGGGAGGAGAATTCAACGGGATGAGTTCAGTTTCTTTGTTTTCTTTTCTTCTGAGGGGAAGGCTGTATCAACAAGCACCAGCAACCAGCAGTTTTACTGCTTTCTGAACTTCCCAGCACGTTACTTCAGAGATGTTTGTGCCTCAGAAGGAAGGCCTCCGTGCTCTCCTGAGGAGTAATCTGCACTAAGCTTGTCTGTAGGAAAGTAACTGCAAGCTCAGCTCACAGGTGTAATACGTGACGTTACAGAAATTACCCTTGAATATTGCCTAGAGGAAGACTTCTCTGACCTAACTTGCAGCTGCTTACAAGCTAGAAGCATGGTCTCAGCTCAACACTCAGGATCCATCTCTAGTTGGTGGAGAAGGATAAGCATACCCGCAGCTTACCTCCTCTCACCCTCAGAGAGCTATCAAGCACAACAGGACGAATCTTCCTCAAAGAGCATTTACAAAAAATTTCTCAAGCCTTCATGTAACATATATAGGGAGACGTAAAATGAGATTTTTGCAGTGAACTCGGTCACCAGAACTCCACTTCTGGAGTGAAGTTCTGAAATCAACAGAACCTGGAACTTCTGGAAGACACCTCAACTGATCGCTCTTTGTCTGCTGCATCAGGATGAAGTCAGACATGATCTAGAAGTGCCTGGCTCCCTCCATACAGCGATTTATGTTGGGTGCTTTGACGATAAATTTGATGCAGACGTTAGTAGTTCCTACAAAGAGAAATGCTGCTGCCTCAGGGGCCGATCCCTAACTTTCAGGAGTAGAGAGTCACTCACATTTACTGGTGGTGGTGGCTCGCATCCGAACGGGTGCTTGTGCCGGCACCGCACAGCTCCCGGCCCAACTTTCCTCTTGGCCCTGTGCAATGTTCCTGCGTGTCTGAGGCGTAACACTTCTTGTTTCTGGGTGCTGCTTTTCCATTCAAAGTGCCCGCAATAGAAAGGATGGTGGAATGCAGCTTTTCAGAGTGATGATTTTGTACATACTGTGATGCTGAGGGTATGTGTTTCATTCCCGGGGTTATAGGAGGGGCCTGAGTGCAGGTGTTAGAAAACAAAGGCGGGTTTTAAAAGACGTGTAGATGTGGCACGTAGGGACGTGGTTTACTGGTGGACTTGACAGTGTTAGCTTAACGGTTGGACTCGATGACTTAGGGGTCTCTTTCAACCTAAACCATTCTATGATTCTATGATTCTAACATATCATCACTTCCAGGTGTATTACAAAAGCTTGTGCAGTCTTCTGTCTGTCTCAGGGGCAGTTGTTCTTAGCGGCCAAAAGTGCTGGAGGGAGCACGTGAGTGCTCAGGGAGGGTGCAGAATTGCTGCCTGATTGTTCAGTGAGAAAGGATTGTGCTGACAGAAAGAACGTCCATCATGTTCATAATGCCCCTTTTGGAAGCTGGGGGTCGCCATCTTAAGAGGCCTTGAGGAAAGGGGTAAGTTTGATGGGCCGGAGACTAGAACTCAACTCAAGGTGCTTGATGTAGTTGTCTGAACATACGCACTCGATGCCATTAAAGATACTCTTTTATACCCAAGCCTTTAGAGAAAGTCTGTAGGTTTGTCCAGGGACCAACAAGACCTGCATGTCATTTTGAATGGGCAAGTTGGAGGCCATGCAGGGTACCTTGGAGCATCTGAAGTGGCAGCAAGCTCCTACACTGAGGTATTTGTATCCTGATGGAATTTAGATGCCTAGCTGACATGGGGACATCCAAGTCTGGATCTCTTCAGGGTCTGTTGCCAACATCCAGGAGTCTGTTCACATCTTACATCAGCACCTTGCACGTTCCTCAGGATTGGCACGTGTGAAGCAGAACCAAATGGATTCCTGTGTCTTTCTAGAGCACCAGCCGGAGGACACACAAGTTTCTTATACGATGCCTATAGGTTCCTAAGAACTCTTAGGCAACCAAGTCACATTTGTGCTCTTATAGCGAGTGTTGTTTTAAAAGCCTCACTGTCAGACGCTTAAAGCTATTGCATGGATCTGAACTGTCAAGCTGGAAAGGATGACATCTTTCTAAAATCTGTGGATTGCAAATGCATGGCCAGCTGGGTCAAGGCATCATCTCCAGGAATCATACCTGTAAGCCAGGTGTTTGCCCTCCATTCTCTGCCTCCAGGCCATGATGCAGACAGTTCTGAGTACCCCTTTATTCTGTCCTCAGTAATCCAACTTCTGCCAGTTGCTTGTAGAATGTTTTGTCTGCCTCTTCATGCTGGCTGGGTGGTCTGTAACAGACTCCCAGCAGGATATCTGCCTCGTTGGTCTTCCCCCTCATCACTCGAGATGGTCTTCACAATCATTGATTTCTATACAATCAAAACACTCCCTAACATACAGAGCCACCCCACCACCTCTCCTTCCATGCCTATCGCTTCGGAAGAGCTTATAGCCATCCATTGCAGCACTCCAGTCATAAGAGTCATCCCACCGTTTCTGTGACAGCGACTAAATCATAGCTGTCCCACTGCACAATGGCTTCCAGCTCCTCCTGTTTGCTGCCCATGCTTTGTCCTCAGGCATCTCTCCCAATCACCATGATCCTTCAAAGATTATTGAGAGTGGCCTCACAATAACATCAGCCAGCTCCCTCAGCACTCAAGGGAGTATCCCATCAGGGTTCATGGACTTATGTATGTCTGGTATTCTTTGACCTGATCTTCTTCCACCATGGATACACCACCCTTGCTCCAGATTCTCCCACTGATCTCTAGGGACGGGGATTCCTGAAGCCTGGTCTTCCTAGTAAAGACCAAGGCAAAGGCAGCATTCAGTACATCAGCCTTTTCCACGTCCTGCATCATCAGGTCCCCCAACTCATTTGGCAGTTGCCCCATTTTCCCTAGTCTGCTTTTTGTCACCTATGTACTTAGAGAAGCCCTTCTTGCTGTCATTGACATCCCTGGCCAGATTAATTTCCATTTCAGCTTTGGTTTTCATAATTGTGTTTCTGCATGCTCAGACAGAGCATGAATATTTGAAAAATAATAATTCTTAATTATCCCATGAACTTCCATCATGCAAACTGCCAGCCAGATGCTTTAGGGGATATACATGTGTGGCCGATCAAAAAACCCCCACCCACGCACATGCATGCATGCACACGCACCACACACTGGAGGAATGCTCTGAATAGGCAAGTAGAGGCTAGGAGCCCTTGAGGCTCAGAGGAAGATGATGCAACATTCATAGGTGTTGCAAAAGAAACCAAAATCATCTTCATATGAAAGGAAACTGGTGGGATTTTGTGTGGGGTTTCTTTTGGAAAAATGAGCAAAAGCTTTAACAACCAGTTGTACTTAAAGTAATGCAGACCTAGAGCAGGGCAAAATTAATGTTATGGTTATTATTATTGTTAAAGTAACATAGCTTGTGTATTTATTAAGGTGGAAGCAAGCCTGGACAGGCCCAGCAATGTCACAAGCGAGAGCTGGACGAGCTGAACATACGTATGTCCAGCTGCATGGCTGCAAACCCTGATGGGTCAGGGACACTTCTGCCTCACCTCAGTCCCCAGAGTAGACTGTTCCCCAAAAGACCTGTGGCATGGGGACAGCCCACACTGGAGCAGGTTTATCCTGAAGGACTGCAGCCCCCAGAGAGGAACCACACTGGAGCAGGGGAAAAGTGTGAGAAGAAAGGAGCAGCAGAGGCAAACCGTTATGCACTGACTGCAACCCTGCACCGCTCAGAAGGGGAGGAGGTAGAAGATTTGGGAATGAAGGAATGAATTTGAGCCCAGGAAAAAGGAGAAGGTGGGGGGAAGGTGTTTTAGTTTTGTCTTTGTTTCTCACCATCCAATCTATTTTAATTGGCAATAAATTAAATTAATTTTCCCCAAGTCAGTCTGTTTTGCCCGTGACGGTAATTAGTAAGTGATCCCCCTGACCCCCAAGCTCTTTCATCTTATTTTCTCCTCGTGTCCTGTCCTGTTGAGGAGGGGGAGTGAGAGAGTGGTTGGGTGGGAGCGTGGCAGCTGCCCAAAGCCAACCCACCACATGTGGCTGAAGACATTTGCATTCAGAAGAGTGAGAGAATTCACACAAAGGAGAAAGCCACATAACTCATGGCAGGCCAGATGCAGGATGAGATCCTGCTATAGACAGTGTACACTCAAGGAGTCGGGGCTTAAGTCTGAAACTTTTTGCAACAGGAGAATATTAATGGCTCCTCTCTGATGTTTCCCAACTGTGATGCACTGGTACAACAACATTCTTCTTGCTCCATTTGTTTTACTTGTCTTTCTAGATTTTTCAAGATACAAACATAGATTTTGTTGGAGTGTTAAATACTTCAGTCCTGAATTCACATCACCTAATTTTTCACCCATGTCTTACACTGAGTTACCACACCATCATGGACTTCTACCAGAAGATAAGAATCTTTAATTTCCAGAATAAAGTGGACAAAAGCAGTAAAAAAAGAAAGGTCTATAAGAATAGCTGTTATTGTACTATTACTTGCCATATTTAGGGCTATTTGGTATCATACTGCAATGCTCTATATTCATAACACCATTGTACTCAAGCATTTTTTATGATCTCTTGAAAGTCTCTTCAGCTACTGGGAAACCAATATATGTCAAATTCCTTTTACCCCCCTAATATTAGTAAACTAGATAAGAGAAAGACTAAGAGAATATTCTATTATTACTGTCAACAATTATATCAGTTACTTGTAAAACTAAAATACATGGAAGGAAACTTTGCTTATACTATACTTACACTGCTAGTATGTCCTAAAACATACTGCACCTTTATATAGACCATGGATAAAAAAAGATCATTTAACATATGATTTCATCATACCAAAAAGTTGCTGTCTGGAGACCTGACCCTACTGGGAGCACATGAAAATTCAAATACCTCCACCCATTAGCTGTAGGAGCCTTTGGAGAGAAGATGCTGCTTCTTACAGAGGAAAACAAAGGGAGGTTTTTTGTCTTATTTTTCTCTCTATTCATCATTTCTCTTCCTCTCTGCTTTTGGAATTATTGCCCCTACTGAACAGAGAGAGAAAACTCTACCAGTTTTAGTAACATAAGGTAATATTTCAATTTCTATTCCTCATTCTTAGGTGGTTCCTAAGGCAAAAACAAAGCGTAAGTGTGTTTCCATGGTTTATTTTTCTGACTGGAGCCTGGAGCTGCTACTATGATATATGAGAGGAATCTATCCCACCTACCTTTAGGCACCAGCAATGCAGATTTTTACATCCGAATTACTCACTCGCTCATCTGAGAGAAATAGGAACCTCCGTGGCATCAGCGATTCGTGTTATTTTACATGTCTATGGTGGAGAAACATTAATTATACTGACAGTGTACTTGCTTATTTCTCTTGTGTGTAGAAAACTTTGGCAACTGTAGGTGCCTATTTTGCTGATATGTTGAACAAATGAATGATACTGTCTATCTACCACTTCCTAGCCTTCTCATCTCCTCATTTTCCTTTCATCATTGCTAGGGAAAAGGAAAAGGCATTTTCAGAAATCCTGAAAACCCAAAGACTCCAAAATCTTAAGCTATTTTGTCATTATTAGGGATGCACTTTGCCTGCTGTGTAGGTAGCAAGAGTCTTCCTTCATCTGTGGATGGAAGCCAAAATCCCACTGGACATACAGGTATCTTCGTGGTGTCTAAACAATTTATTTCTCATTAGTTTGAAATTTTTCTTACACGCACACGTATATATACATACATTTTCTCACCTCATGCATGTGAATCCTGAAGAGAAAATGTTAATCCTTAGTTCTCTTAGAGTAAAAGTAAATTCCAGATCTTGTGGGCCACGTTATTTCAATCCCAATGGTGTAAATACAGAAAAAAAAAAATGCTATTATTTTCTTTATGCGCCCTTCAAAAACAGCCAAGTATACTTTGGATGAAACAGTGTAGGAAATTTCCCAGACAAATAATTCTGTCAGCAGATATGATGAGATGATAAATTCCCAGAAAACAGCAGCAAGGTGTAGATGCTGGTGAACACTTTTATGGGGGCAGCTGTTTGTATGCTGAGCATCTTTTTACTCCCCAGAGCTTACCTTAAATGAAAACTCAGAATACAGATTTTATATGTTTTGATGAAACATAAGTGCATGAACACTTTTATTTGTTTTAAACTTGTTTAGGTTTGGATTGTACTTCTGCAGGGTTAACAATAAAAATAATGTAGGTAGATTACTTCTGCTTGAGTCAAACCAGTAGGTGGAAAGGCACAGGATCTCCACGTCACCTAGCTTAGAGCACCAAGAATTAAATGAATTTCAGCTAATTTCAGCTGTCCAAAAATTTGGTCACTGTATATTCACTTTATCACTAATGATACTGCCAATCCTGGCACGCTTGGACATCCATCTTGGAAGGAAAGAAATTGTACTTCTGCCTTATGCTATATTTCTCATCATTAACTATAATGTGATTTTAAGATGACTGGCTCACATTTAGATATCTATAGATATTTAGATACTGAAGTTAACTGAGAGGCATCCAGCCCATCCAAAGTGAAATTCTTCTGTCTCATCATAGACGCCACTCTTACACTACGGTGATGTGCCCTTTGGAGGTACCCATTTCTTTCTGTATAAAATAAACACAGAATGCTTGTTTAAAATTTGTACATCTATCTTCTGTTCACCTAATTTAAAGATGACTCCCAGCCTGTGACTGTTAAAGATGATCTTGTACATGTTCCTCAGCTGAGATTTTTTAAGCTGGGGCCACTGTCGTCTCAAATCCAAGTTTCACCTCATGTTTTAAACCGCATTTTACTTGCAATAGTAGCTCGTTCTGAGACCACAAGTTTGTCCCAAGCTACTAATCCTTTTGTAGTGTGTTTTTTCTTCTCTTCTAGGATGGGACCTGTTGAGGAAATGAAGCCAGGAAACCAAACCATCACTACTCACTTCTTACTTTCGGGGCTTGCCTTTCAAGGCAAGATGCAGCTCCTATTTTTCATGCTGATTTCTGTTATGTTCTTGGCCATCTTGATAGGGAACTCTCTAATTGTTGTGATCACAACGATTGACCCTGTCCTACACATGCCCATGTACTACTTCCTAAAGAATCTTGCCTTGACAGAGATCTGCTACAGCCTGAGCATTGTCCCCAAGATGCTCGCAATTCTGCTGGTGGAGAGAAAAATTATTTCCTTCACAGCTTGTGCCTTGCAGCTCAACTGTGTTATTCTTTTTGTCACCTGTGAGTGTTTCCTGTTGGGTGCAATGGCTTATGACAGGCAAGCGGCAATATGCCACCCATTGCATTACGCCACCATGATGGACAGGGATCGCTGCTTCAAGATGGCTCTTGGGTCTTGGGTGTCTGGTGTCCCTGTTGCTCTGGGCTTCACCACATGGCTATTTACTCTGCCCTTCTGTGGGAGAAATACAGTCGATCATTTCTTTTGTGATGTTTCTCCTGTGCTGAAGCTGGTGTGTGCAGACACAGCCTTGTTTGAACTACTGATTTTTATTGCTATTGTCATAATAGTGATGATTCCCTTTTCTCTGATAGCCACCTCTTACCTTCGCATTATCCACACTGTTCTTCAGAAACCCTCCGCTGTGGGCCAGAGGCGGGCCTTTTCCACCTGTGCAGCTCACCTGGTGGTAGTGACTCTTTTCTACAGCACAACTGGCATCATTCACCTGCGACCCAAGTCCAGCCTCTCATCCAACATGAAGAAAATGGTTTCCCTGTCTTACACAGTTGTCACCCCCATGCTCAACCCCATCATCTACTGTTTGAGAAATCAGGAAGTCAAGCAAAGCCTGAGGAGATGCATTGACAAGTGGTTACTTAGGAAGCAGATGGATGTATTTGTTCTGTCCAGGTGATGGATTCCTTGTAGCTGCACAGAACATAAGTGTTTCCCTAGTAAAAAAAAAAAAAAATAGAATTTATGAATGAAGTGAAATGCCTTTCAAAAAGATCTGTACTATTTTAGCAATCCTTTGCTGTTAAATTCATAAAATATTTGGCCTTTTTTACTTGGCGTATTAGAATAAATTATAGTTGCTGTACCTTTGGCCTTGCAAGCAAATAAGTAAAACTGACTCAGTGTAGGAATATTACAGAAGTAGATCTGTGTAAGTATAAAATGTCTGTAGCTTGGAAAAAAAGGGTTTTTTTCCTCCTCCATCAAAGCAGAATTGATAGCCTGGAACTTCCCCCCACCAAAAAAACCCTCCTCAATAGTGAGTTGAGAACTTAGTACCTTGTGATTGGAGGGGAGGAGCTGTATCTCCTGAAACTGCCCTTCCTACTGATGGGAGAGACTGGGTTCAAGTCTAGACGTGATCTGATATTTTTCCTCTCAGAACAAAGATCTCTTTCCCAAACTAGCTAGTGACTTGCTTACTTTAAAACAGAAAGGATAAACTGAAACACAGCCAGTTAGCTGCAGTAGCTTTGTTTAAAATAATTTACTTCTCATGTAGGTTAAAAGAAAGCTGGGGCGGGGATTGTTTCCTGACTCGTAGAACCTGATACTTTCTGCCTTGCCAGAGGGAATGCTTGTGCTTTTATTTTCTCTCTGCTTATTGCAATCTAACTTCAACCCCAATCCTGGTCTTGCTTTCATCCGATCAGCATTTTCTCTTCCAATTTGGGTGATTAATACCTAATTTACATCACTGCCTCTTAGACCAGAAGTAACAAAGGCACTCTACTACAAATACAGAAGGACAATTCTACAATTCCTGGTGTATCGGGTGTATGTGGCAA